>NW_004567114.1:5055413-5098242 GCF_000260355.1 Condylura cristata
CCAGCTCCGTGTGAGGCTGAAACGGCGCGCACCCACCCACGGGGGCCCGAGACCCAGCCAGGGCCCTGCGCAAGCCCACACGGACACGAGAATCGAGTCGTGTGTCTGCTGGAGCAGACGCCAACTTGAGCCAACGTCCGTCCCTCACAACCACCCCCGTGCTGACAGCCTCTGGGGCATGGGCAGGGGGACCATGCGGGAGAGATGCCTGAGACCAGGGACACCTTGGTGCTGACCGGCAACACTGCCCACCCCCACCGCTGGGCTAAGCAAACCCGCTCCCTCCTGACCATGAAGGTTCATCCCTGACTCCCACTCCAGGGAGGGAAGGGGAGCTGCGTGGCCACTCGCTGTGGACTTACTGCTGTGGCTCCCCGGGGGAGATAGGGGCTCCCAGCAGCATCCCCAACAGAGCCCTGAGCTACCTGAGGTCCTCTGTCGCCCTCTCAGCCTCCTGGCCCCGGAAACTGAGGCAAGTCACTTCCAAGTCCACCCTGTGAGGTGGCACAGGGAGACAGTTGCAAGGTAGGCCATAGAGGTTGAAATACCATTGCACCAGGCTGGCTGCCGCAGCCAGGGAGACACCCAGTTCTCTCAGACTGGATGGGCCTGCGGCAAGCTGGGTCCTTGGCTTTTGGGAGCCTCTGTTTCTTCCTCTATGGACTTGGGGGACCTCTTGGGGCCTGACCTTAGGTGATGTGAGAGCCCTCTGGTTTACTATTGTCTCTTTTCCTTTTCATCCTCTTCAAAAAGGGAACAGAAAGGAAAGAGAGAAGCTGGAGGGAGGAGCAAGGAGAGAGAGGAGGAAGAGAGGTTTCAGGTTTAGCACTGAGCTTACGGAAGAGAACAGTCTAGAATAATTCAAGGATGAACACTGGCAAGACTTGCTTGTGAAGGAGGGGTGGGGGTGGCGGGGTGGGGAGACTCCCAGCATCAGGACTGGGCTTCTGGGTGAGCAGAGGAGGTGGGCACAGGAGGCAGTGTCTATTAATGGAGAGTCAGCTTATTGGGGAGCTCACGGCCCCCCCAGAAAGGCCCAGCAAGCACAGCCTAACAGGTTTTGGACTCAGAAAGGAGCCTGACGCAGAGGCATGAACTGCGGAGTCCTGGGCTGCTTACAGGCTAACTCACCAGTGGGGTGGGGTGGGGTGGTCCTGGCTCCAACGGCCGTGGAAGAGGGAAATGCTTAAGGCAGGAACAGTCGGGACCCTGGAGGCCACTGCGCTCTAGTACTTTCGAAGGTGCTGGTTCCAGATGGTTCCCGAATGTGCAGGGAGAGGACCCGGCCCCTCACAAGACGGGAGAGGACCACAGAGACAGACTCGGTCAGGCCCCTCTCCCCAGGCAGCCCGGCTGCTGGAAACAAGATCATGGGGATTTGGGTCAAGCTCTGAAAAACGTTCCTGTCTGGAACCTTCTCTGACACCCTCTCTGACCTGGCTCTATTTTTAAAAGGCCTCCAATGAACAGCGTGCAAATCGGAGAGCTCAGCAGCACTGCCCAGGCTCCCTCTGCAGTACATGTGCAGTGGAGTCACCGGGGATGCAGCTGGACACTCTCGGGGCTATGCTGGGCTGTGCCTTCAGTGGCCGCTACTGCGCCTCCAAAGCAAGCATGGTAACCATCGCGCTCACACACCCCAGAACCTTGGTTCGCAGACACCTTCACCCCCTGACTCAACTGAACATCACGGAAGTGCCGTTTCCCTCTGAACAGATGAGGAGGCGGGGGGTGAACAGGACAGATGAGTTCATCCACAGCTCCACAGATGGGTCAGCCTCGGAAATGAAGGGGGCAGCTCTGGGGATGCAAGTGGTTGGGCTCGTGACCCGTCCCTCGGGAGGCCAGTTCTAGAAGGGCCTGAACCAGCCTTCCCTTATACTGCCTGTCTCTGCACAAGAATCTCAGGGGAGGGCCTCCCAGTGGCACAGGGGTTAAGTCTTAGTGCTTTGAAGCTGTCGGCAGCCAATAAAGTATGAGTTCAATCCCCAGCCAGGGAGGGTCCTGCAGGACTCGGCAGATCTCTCCTGTCTCGCCTGCTGCTCCCCTCAGCAGTGTACTTCATCATTCTGCCTGTTCTGCTCCCCACTCTGTCTCTGGTGAATCCTCTCATCCCTTGCACCTCTGGCCTACACCCCAGCTCTTATATGTATAAGTAAATAAATCTTTTTTTTTAAAAAAAAAGAATCTCAGGGGAGAATCTAATTGGTTGAACCCACTCCTCTGGGGAAGCAATGGGTCCTTTGGTTGACAACCCTTGCCTGGATGCATACAAAGAGAGGTAATGACCCACAAGGCCACAGGAACATTAGTAGAAAGAGAAATAGACCCAGGAAGCAAGAGAAGTAGCCAGTACTCATTCACTGCTTAAAAACTACATGTGAATCAGATTTCTAAGTGACTAGAATCCAGGTTTTCCTGTCTTCTGACTGCTATTCTTTCTAGGACTATTTTCACCTCATTGCTCTGGAATAATTGCCACCCAACATTTTGTCTGCAATGGCTGTGTGTGACTTTGGGCCAGTCCTTGCCTTCTGGGAAGGACAGTTTCCTCAGCTATCCCACAGGGACACTGTGCCCTGTGGCCTCTGTGCAAGGAGCCGGAGTCCCCAGACTCCGGACTGGGAGCCAAGAGATGAGTCACAGCCGAGCTTTGGAATCGTGGCTGTGACCCTGCTGTGAGCTGTGGCTTCCCTCTGAAATGCCTGCAAGCCCAAACTGGGTCCCCGGTGCCTCACGGAACTAGCTAACCAGCTAAAGGCACTGGCTAAAGACACTGTCCACCGCTGTTCTGCTGTAGGTAGAAATTTACAAAGGGCTGTGACCCTTACGCCCTCCTCTGGATGGGCTCCCCTGGTGTTCTCCTCCCCTGTTCGTCCTTTCTCCTTCCTTGACACATACCCATTCATCAAGCCACACTGCTCCTGACAACCTGCCCTAAGTAAATGAAATCTCTTTCCTCTGGGTCCCTCTGACTTTGTGTCTCCCTACAGTCTTTGCCCTGGTGAACTAGGTCCAAGCTTCTTACCAGGGTGGGCATCTTATAGGTCTGTGTTCCCAGTGCCCGGCATGATGCTCAGCCCCATACTGAGTGATAGCTTATGGGATGAGTGAGTTATTGATTACATGGATGGATGGGTGGATGGATGGATGGATGGGTGGATGGGTGGGTGGGTAGGTGGATAGATGGATGGATGGATGGATGGATGGTGGACGAATGGATGGATGGGTGGGTGGATGGGTAGGTGGTGGGTGGATGGGTGGGTGGGTGGGAAAGAAGAATGGAAGGGAAGGAGGGAGGGAAGAAGAAGGAAAGGAAGCTTAGTTGGTTTTCCAACAGTCATGTAGATAAGACACCCCGCTCTGTATCTCAGTCTTCCCATTGTGAAACAAGATGTCCCCAAATGAGCTCTTGCATTTGCCCTCAATCCATGGGTGTGGCGTTCCTGCCTTTGCCCGGCATTACTGGACCCTGCTCCACTGGACTTGGACCTCCCATTGGGTGGCTGTTCCATCAGCTGAACTATCGGCAAAGACCTCGGTGCTGGGCACATTGCCCACTCCACACGTGCATTGGGACAGCCACTGCTGACCAGCCAGCGGGAGGCCTGATCATCCTCTGAGAGGGAAGGCGGGTGAGGACAGTGAGGACAGTGTGGAAGAGTCTCCATAGGAAATGTGAAAGGATACTGGATAGGGAACTTGGGGGGGTTCTGAGCAGCAAAGGAGCCCAAGACCCTGTAGGGTAACAACTCAAAGCAAGAGTGGATTCCTGGGGAGATCAGCCAGGAGTAGAGCCAGGCAGCTGGAAGCACTGTCTTCTAGAGGCACAAACTGCAGCAAGGTAGCAGGAAGACACAGTCACAGGCTACCTGGATCTCAGGTGGAGCAAACCCAAGCTCCGGGACTGTCAGCAGTTGGCTTTTAAAACACTTGTTAGAGAGCTCTCTGGTGGCCTAGAGGTTAAGTCTCAGGCTAACACCAAAACAGCCCACTGCGACAGTCTACTGTGATGGCCTAAGTTCGATCCCTGGCCAGGGAGTGACCCACAGGGTGCAGCAGACCTCTCCTGTCTCCCCACTGCTCCCCTCAGCAGTGGATTTCAGTAGAGCTGTCTGCTCTGCTCCCCGCTCTGCCTCTAGTGAGTCCTCTCACCTCCACACTGCCTACACTGCAGTTTTTCAACACAAAATAAATTTTAAAAATTAAAATATAAATAAAATGATATTTAAATATATATAAATTATGTATATATTAAATATATATATATATATAAAACACTTGTTATTTAGCAGGCAGGTGGGATGCTGGAAGGGGCTGTCCCTCGAGAAGCCCACCAGTCCACTGAAGAAAGATCTGGGCTGAACTTGGCCCCTGGAGCGGGGGCGCATGGTGGGGGGACGTCTAGTATAGAGTCCATGAAAAGCTCCTTCTCTCCTGTAACTATCACAAAGATGTCCAGACGACCACAGGCCTGTGTGCTTTCAGAAGGGAGCGTGAGGGCCCTCGCGCCCTACCGTGAGTGACAATGTCAAGCTCACAGATGGGCACCCTCGCGTGGCTCTCATCATACTTTATCACGTCCGGCCTCTCACCCAGGTGAGTCATGACTATGCACCAACCTGTGTCATTTCACCAGACCTCGTTTCCTTTTCTTAAAGCGAGGGGCTAAGAGTCGACATCTCAAGGCTTCTCAACCTAGACGCACCAGGGGTCTTTGACACCAGTGGGAGAGACAGGTCCTCCCAGGAGCATAATGTACACAAATCAAATCAAAATATAAATCATTCCTCCCTGTTATGGTCTCATACACAGCTTCTTTTAATAAAATATGCAAATATTTTGCAGTAAATTGATTTCCAAGTTTCATTCTCTTATCTCCACATTTATTATTCATGATTCTTCCACTCTTACTCAAAACATAAAGGGGAGGGGAAGGGGTAGAATGTCGCGTTCGTTGGCCTTTTTATAGCTATTACTAACGCAGCGTCACACTCTTTGGAGTAACAGTCACCTGTTCATGTTTCTTCCGTCTCGACCCAAGCTAAGAGCAAAATGGCCTCGGTCCAAGACCTAACTTCTGGAAAACGTCAAGAACAGCCCGGGTGACGCTGTTACCCTTACCCGAAGCGAGTACACTAGGTGTCAGCCAGGAATTTGGTGAAAGAGAAAAATGAGGACATTTCACTTCCCGACTTGGGAGAAAAGACGCGAAGGCTGTGCATGGCATGTCAGGAAGCAAGCTGGACCCAGAGGCCCAGCCCCGAACTCACCCCCGCTGACTGCGAGCTCCAAAGAACTCTCCCCGCAGCGTGTGACCAACCTCAACTTTACTGACTAGATAAATCCACTTCTGACTCTTGCAACCCCAGGGGTCTTTCCCTCCCTGCGCCCGCCATACCCCCCAGCTCCACAGTCCTGCCTGCCTTACAGACTCCCAGCGCGGCTCCAGGGGTGGGGGGTGGGGGGTCTTGGCCCCTTCAAACTCTTCCTGAGAAGCCATTCTAGTAAGGCGTCTGCATCTCCTACCCTATGAGCTCCAGGAAGTCCGGGTTGAGGGGGGGAGCTATGACCACGAGGTGGCAGTAACAGGCCTTAATGAGGGTGTCACCTCAGCAGCTTCTCTTGGGAGCCAAGTTCCTCAGGGCTTGAGCCTGTCCAGGCAGCACCCAGAATGTCTGGGCGGCAGAGGAACGCTGCGGGGGGGGAGATGGGGTGGGGGAGTCTTCCTTGCCTAGGTGGCAAGGAGTAGCTGGACTTTGGGGCTGTTAGAGCCTCGGGGTCATCTTACCTCTGGCTAGCCGACAGTGGGCAGGGTGTTCCCAGGGTGTATCAATCCGTCGGGTCTAAAGTTATGCTTGCTAGGTTGTATTTTTAAAAATTACAAGTGTAAAATTTCTGGTTTGATGCAGGTGGATTTTTGAATTAGTGGGTGCCGCCGGCAGCCTCATTCACATCTATGGGGTGTGGCTGTAGGCTGGGCTTCTCCTCAGGCCGGTGGGACCCGGCTTCTGGGCGGCTTGACAGAAATATTCCAGCTCACTCAAATGGGCAAGCACTTCTTGCCTCTACTTACATACTTGAGGTGTCTCGTCGGTCACCTAGCCTAGACCAGAGTCCATGTGGGAGAGGACGCATGAAGGTGCAGGTCCAGAGAAGTGCACCTCACCTGGAACAGTCTCTCACACCCACTAGGCTGCCGCCACAGGACGGGTCTTAGTGCCCACTGCCCCACGGAGACCATGCCAGCCCGCCCGCCTGCCAGGAAGTTACTTTCTCATAAACAGAGTTCCTCCCACAGCAGATCCCGATGACTTGGTGTGTGGGTGGTCCACTGGGAGCAACCTGGAGAAGAACACGCGAGGACGGAGGAAAACATGAGGGGAGGAAGGAGGGAGGGAAGGAAGTCCTGGGGGTGGGCTACAGCAGGGGTGCTGAGGCTAACCTGTGGGGGGAGCCTCTGAGAAACAGGAGCAACCTCAGAAGATACCTCAGAGCTGGCAAAAACCAGAGGCTTCCTCCACCTCTCACTGAGCAGGTGAGGCAACTCCTAAAATGAGGTGGAAAGCCAGAAGGCAGGAAACAGTGGTTCAGGTGCCGGAGGCGGGGAGCTGTGGTTGGGAGTAGCCGAGCCCGCTGCAGGGCACCCCCATGCCCGAGGGTGGAGGTCACAGCATCGATGGCCTCTGATAGAGAGACCAGAGGCATTTCTCCCTTCACCAAATGCAAGTGCATCGCAGCCAGCATAGATGGAACCTAGGGCCCAAACCAGAAGAGATCAAGCTATGGAAATTCCCCATCTCGGGAAGACAGCGGCGGGCGGGGTGACCCAGGGGGAGAGGGAGAGGCGCAGGCTGAGAGGAAACGCGGGTGTCTCCTGGGTAGAGGCAGATACACCTCGCAACTCATTGCAAAAGGTGGTTTCCCTCCTGGCGTATTAATTGTGGAGCAAAATTACTTGGGATCCAGAAGGGTCTCGCCTATTTCTTGGCTAGAATGGACAGGAAGTCTGCGCAGAAGGCACTCAGTGCCCACGTTGGCGTTATCCCTACACGTCCTCTGACAAGCTGACTCTGCCCCATGTCACTGATTCTGGAAGCACATTTTTTCACACTTCATATTTCCATCTTACAATTATAACTGTCAGAATGTTTTCTTCTTTGGTGTGCTGTCTATTTGATGGTGTCTGAGACAGGATGAACCATGGGATTTCTCATTTCAAAGGATGAGTTCAACCAGGTTAGAAAAATCTTTTTAGTGACTAACATCCAAAGTTAGAGGACTCCAAACCACAGTGACAGAGAAATGCCAAAACTTCCTGCCTTTTCCCATCAACACCCGGGACCCCAAAGAGAGGTTCTGCACCCCCTTACAGAACACTGCTTTTAAAGCACCTCCTTCGTCCTGGGCTACACGTGGGATATTTGAGTACTACAAGACTAACACATGGTGAGGTTTAATTGAAATTTTTATTATAGCTTATATTTTGTGTTTGTCTTAATTGCAGTAACATTGGCTTACAACACAGAGCGTGGTCAAGCGATACAGGTTCGCACTGTGTTCCACAGCACACTCACTTCCAAGGCACCACAGTCCCTCCCCACAGTCCCTTGGTCCCCGCCCCTCTTGGTTATCGACCCTCATCCTGCCTCTCTGTTAGCCTCAAATTTACAGTCCAATTCTAGGGTCTATTTTGTCTAGGTTTGTGTGTTTCGTTTGGTCTGCTCCTTTATTTCATTTCCCTATTATCCTTCTATTTCTCTGATTATTTCCACTTAGCATCATGCCCTCCAACTCCATCTATGTTGGTGCAAATAGCAAGATTTCAGGTCTATTTTTTTACAGCTGCATTGTATGCCAGTGCATATATACACTACATTTTAACCCACTTATCTGTCTTTGGGTATTTAGTTGTTTCCAGTTAGCTTTTGTAAATCACATGTCGATAAACATGGGAGTGCTAAGGCCCTTTTGAAATAGTGTTTTTTCAGTCGTGGGGTAGACCTATGAGTGAAATGGCTCAATCACATGGTGGATCTATTTTGAGTATCCTGATAAACCTGCATGCTGCTTTTCCACAGGGGCTGGATCAGTCCCCATTCCCACCCACAGTGTATGAAGTTTCTTTTTTCTCCACATCCTCATCAACACTTATTATTTCTGGTCACTTAAATACGGGCCATTCTCACAGGTGCGAGGTGATATTTCATTGTGGTCTTGATTTTCATTTCCCTGGTGATACGTGATGATGAACATTTTTTCACGTGCTTGTATACATTCTGTGTCATCTTCAGAGAAGCGCCTATTTAGTTCTCCTGCCGGCTTTTTGATTGGGTTATTTGTTTTCTTTTAGTTGAATTGTATGAAATCTTTATAGATCTTGGTTATTAGTCTCTTGTGAGATATATGATGTGCAAACTTTTTCTCCAATTTAGCACAGTGTCTTTCCACTACAAGCATAGTTTATTTTGCTGTACAGAAGCTTTTCGGTTTGATGTAGTGCTACTGGTTTGCTTTCACTTTTGTTTCCCTGCCCATTGGAGTCAAGGCCCCAAATATATCATGAAGGCATGTTGCAGGGTGATTTGTCTGCGCTTTCTTCTATCTATGTTATGGTTTCGGGTCTTACATACAAGTGTTTAATTCATTTTGAATTAATTTTTGCTCCATGCTTTTGCATATGGCTGTCCATTCTTCCCAATACCATTTGCTGAAGAAACTTCCCTTTCTCCATTATATACTCTTGGTTCCTTTAGGGCTAACTTCTGAAGGAATTTCCATATCTATCAGAAAAAACAAATGCTAAAAATCTAAATCTAATGCAGGAACAAAAACAAAACTGCAAGTTGGAGACTAGATTGTAAGAGAGGACCGGTAGCACATAACAGAAGGTCCAGGGCAATGTAAATGAAACAAATGAGAGCTTCCTCTCTTGTGTAAGAGGAGACTAGGCAGAGACGATTCTGACCACCAGATACCTGACTCCCTTTCCCAACCTCCAAGCAACTGTGTCCACCCTGAGGGCTACCTCATCGCCTAAGATGGCTGAAAGAGCGTCAACATCTCGTCTACAAGGCAGACTCGAGAAGTAAAGGTGGAAGAGCAGACAGAACTTTTCCCATTTCTCCTTAAGAACACCCCAGAGAAGCTCTGTCCAGACTTCCACATGTATCATCACATTGGCTAGAACTCAGTCACGTGACTCCATCTAGCTGCAAGAGAGGCAGGGAAGTATAATCTTTCAGCCAGTTGCCATGTCACCTCCAAGACATGAAGGTTGTATTAGTAGGGAAGAAGGAAGAGAGGGTCTGAGTAGGCAGCTAGCTATCCTGAGTGCAGGAAGATAGCCCGCAGGCTAAATGAGCAGTGGAGTAAGACCTCAGATGACTGCAGGAGGGAACCCGGTGCAGGATGGCTCCTGGAGAACTGGGCTAAGAGGCCTACAGCCCAGAATTCTGCTCCCAACTGCAACCCACGCTCACTTTTTGGAAGCCAGGCCAGCTGCCCAACACCTGTTGTGGATCAGGTCAGTCCCCAGAAGGCTGCAAGGAGGTGCTGTCTGGTGTCCACGACAGGAGAGGGTGGAGTGCGAAAGCACAAAGCTGCCTCATACACTCTTAGCTCCCCTCTCAGCGGCGAGCGTGGGTGGGCCCCCGCCTCTGCCACCAGGCCTCTGGCTCCCATTAGTACTCTCGGGGCCGCAGGGGATAAGGGGGCCTGGCTATTAATGTACTTTCCAGGCAGGAGGTCCAGAGTGGGCCTTTTTCATGGTCACTGGTGGTCTCTGCATCCCACCAGCTCCATGGGAATCCAGGCCATGGTGAAATGGTCTTAAAAGAGGAAAATTACCCAGAAAGCGTCTCCCAAAGAAAAGTCGGCTCTCAAAAAGTTTGTGCATGCTGCAAAGCATTATCTTTAAGTCCTCCAGCTAGGCTAAAAGCCTATCCCACTCCTCCCTGGGATTTCTAGTGAATTAATAATGCCACTGATGAATATTCAAAAGTAGGCAGCTATTGTGCCTCCAAGCACATAATTAATTATTCATTACACATTTTTATTCACTGAATTAAAAAACACAGGGTGCTCTGGGAAATGAAGTGTACTTCACTGCAGGGGCATGAAATTCCACACTGCCCCTTTAAGAACTATTATTCTCTATTTGTGGTTACCAAGCAACATAAATGCTGGGCAATTAGATCATGGGTTGTCCCTGAAGACTGATGGGATAATAAGCAGTAGTTAAGTATTAAGTTGACCCAGTGAAGGTCCCATATGAATAAACCCGGGTAGGACCACAGCTGGTGTCTTTTAAATGAAACTTTTACATTAATACCCTACCAAAGGTGATTCTGTTCCCGGAACACGGGTGGCAAAACTCGCTCATCTGCAAACCCCGCACAGGTTCACAGGCGTCCCTTGCACTCCGCCGCTCTGCAGAGATGCTCGGGAAGACACTGTCCACTCCCCGCAGGGGGCAACTCGCTCCAGGGCGGCAGGCTGAGAGGGCAGGATTCAGCCTCAGTCTCCCCAAGAAAGAAAACGCGCTGGTGGGGGACTTGCAGGGCGGCTGTCGGCAAAGGGGCGCAGCCGAGTCTCTCCCTGAGGACTGGACTTGGAGCGTGGGCCAGTCCTGGCTGGGAGGCTCAGCAGAGGAGGACGCAAGCTGCCCCTGGTCAAGACTGCCCACATCCAGGACCCTGCCACAGAGCGGCACCTGCCCTTGACCCCAGGCGGGTCCCCACTGGGCCCCGATGGCGCTCCGAGGCCACACAGCAGCCGCTCCCCTCAAGGCTTCGTCCTTCAGGAATCAAATTCAGACCTGACCGTGTCTGTACCCTCAGAGCCTGGCACAGTCAGCATGGCTGGAGAACAACACGGGGTTCAGGACCCTTGCGTTATTAAACATCCGTTTGGCCGTAACGCAAAGCCTGGACGAATCATCCCCGTTAGCTCGTCTTCGTATCCCCAGCCCTTGCCGAGACTGGCTCTCTTCCTAAATGGCCCCGAGCGCTGCCAGCAGGGCCCCGCCAGCGGTGGTACAGGAGGCCACTGCACAAAGGGTGTGTGGAGGAAGGCGGTGTAGCCTGAACGCAGTCTGGGTCCAGCTGCCGTCACAGGCCTGTCCAGAGGGGCCGGCTTTTTCCAGCTCCCACAGAGGCAGACCTGGCCGCAGTTAAATGCAGATGGCAGGAGCAGGGAGCACACCTGGGCAGCAGGTCAGGGTCCTGCCTGACAGAGAAGAAGCGATGATGGATCTAGCCCGCCCCCGCTCCGACCACACTCAGCAGTGGGGCTCAAAAGAGAAAGGCCTCGGGCAGAGCCTGCGTTCTCCTGTGTGCCCGTGTGCAGCGTGACGACCAGCCAGAGGCCCACAGGTGACTCTCGACTCGGGATGTGGAGAGAAACACAGGGGCCGGCAGTGATGGCCAACAGGACAGAAATCAGGTGTCTGCTCTGTCCGTTCAGAGCAGCTCTGCAGACTGCACCACCCGTTTGCAGGTGCAGACACTGAGACTTCAGGGATTAAGCGCTGCAGTCACCAAGGAGCCAGAGCGGAAGCCGCAGGTAACCCAGACAGGCTGGCGCCAGAGGCCGTGCTCTGACGAGGACTGACACCCAGGCCGCTGGCAAGGCGGAGGCCGCCACAGCAGACACCAGCCTCAGGGATAGCGTGCCTGCGGGTCCCTGCTGGCCGGAACTAACCTTCAGTTGATGGGGCTGAATGGCCACTGCCGTGGCAGCACCTGACCGCGGGAATGCCAGCACTGCAGGGCGTCGACAACTGGGCAGCCAGATGCCTACCGCTGGCTCAGCAGCTCTGCGCTGAATTTCCGGCCTCGAAGCTTCATGAGTCTGGAGAGAGGCGAGGGGGAGACGGCAGGAAGCAGTCCGAGCCCCAGAGGGGCGCATGAGACAAAAGCGTGGGCCCTCTGGAAGCCGGCTGTTCAAGAACGAAGCCAGGGCCTCTGGCACAGACACAGGACTTGAACCCACTGTCAGGCAGCTGGAGCCAGGGAGCAGGGCTGCAAGGGGGGTGCCGGCCCGGGCCTGGCAGAGCCACTGACCACACATCCGGGAGCAGCTCCCACCTCCTTCCCTGTAAGGTTAGAAATCTCCTAGGAGCGTCCCAACAATAGCATTTTATGAGTCCGTGATTTTAACAAATGTAAACACTGCTGGAGGAAAAGGGAAATAAAAACATCTGCACTTTCTTACCACTGAGGGTTTGTGATGTTTTTTTTTTTTTTTAAGCTCAAAATGTCTTATGATCCCCACCAGTGACAGGAGATGATGGTTTTATTGTAGTTGTAGATCATTAATTTTGTAGACAAAAATGTGAACGCACAGCTTATCTCTGTCTGCAGACACTTTGCTATGCCAGAGCATGAAACAGTTCTCGGTGGAAGATAAAGAACTGCTGTCTAGAGTTTTGTGATATAAACCAGAGAAGACAATTCCCTCCAAGCTAAGTGGGCCCCACGTTAGACATGAGAGATATGGCTGCAGCAGTCTAGTCGGGGCTGAGGTGCCGGGTGGGGGCTGGAGAAGCCATGGGAAGGGCCAGGAGAATGCCCCATTCTGCTACACCCCAATGCACCCCGCTACCCTGGCCCTGTGTGGCCCCTCAGAGTTACTGCTGGAGCGCTGACCACCACCAAGACTTTCTTCCTCTAGGAGTTGTTTTCAGGAGCAAGGATTTTTATCTGGGTTGTTTTTGTTCTCAGAGCTCACTGAATGAACATTTGATAAAGGTTTGTAAAATGCAATGGATGGATGGAGGGATCTCCGGAAGGGTGGGTGGGTGGATGGATGGATGGGTGGATGGAAGGGGGTGGATGGGTGGATGGAGGGATGGAGGGGTGGGTGAGTGGATGGGCAGATGGATGGATGGATGATGGATGGAAGCTGGATAGATGAGTAACTCAGGAATCTCTGCAATTTCACATTATTCTCAAAGGAACAGAATTTGAGATGTTGGGGTTTACTGGAAGGTTAGTTTTGCAAAGGTCCCAGGTCTCCTCTTGACTGCGCGGCTCATGCTGAGCCTTAGAAGTCACTGTTGGCAGGACGGTCTGGTACAGCAGGGAAAGGAGCAGTGACAAAACTGGACAAAATGGTCAAACACAGCCACTCCAGAAAGCTGTAAATTAACCAGTGCTACACACCAAGCTGAGAAGTGGTGATTCATGAAAAATGACTGCACTTCAGACGAGAGCGGTGGAGACCATGGCACTCTTGCCTGAGGGCTGTTTCCATTTCCCAGCACAGACCCTTCTCCCAAGGCAGAGCAAGCTGTGAACATCAGAGGAGTGGCTCGATTTGGGGCAGAGCGCTGAGGGCCTCATACCCAATGGCATCGTTAGTGGCACTAGCAATTCCAGTGCAAAGGGGCAGGGAAGTCCCGCTCTTCGGCCAGCCTGGGATTTCAGTTCTCCCTGAGGCAAAGAGGAGCAGCAGACTAGCCAGGAACTCACAGGAAGGTGTGGGAAATATGACAGTAAGTGCTGATATGCTCTCTTCACATCCACACAGAAGAGACTGCAGGGGGCCCAGGCCCTACAGGAATTCCAGGCCGACTGTAAGCCTGCACTGCTGAAAAGCTATGGAAGAAACAGCAGGGACAGACTTGAATACATATTCTCCTTTAACTGTATGTACCAGCCGACCAGTAGAGTCTTGCAGCTGCACCCGCTCAAGGGGGTTGAGCACAACCTCTCACCAATCATTGGCAAACTGATAGGTTCTACAGATTCAGGGGTAAGCTCTAGGGAGCCTGGATTTAAAAAAAAAAAAAAAAAAAAAAGGACAGTGAATTAAAAAAAAAGCAAAAGGATCATCTGCAGCTATACTCGGGTTAAACAGATTCACAGGTTTAGTTTGGGCAAGATATTAGACAACAGTCAGTCACAACCACCACCCACAGAACTGAGGAATGATCAGAATCCAGAGTTGCAACAACACCCAGTTCCATGCTGCACAATGATGTTTCAGTGATGACAGTTCTCATGGACAGCGGCGCTTCTATGGTGGCACAGGTTTGTGCCACCACTGAGGGCCGTGAGGTTCCATGCTATGATGTTCACAGGATCACAAACATGCATTTCTCAGAATGTCTCCCCATGGTTAAATTATGCACGACTGTATAATCATAAAGAATCCAGTTTTTGACAAGAAATTATGAGATCTGGAAAGAACAGGAAAAGTGGGAGCTGTACGCAAGAAAGTGAAAAAGAGCAGAGTAGAATCTGGCTAAGAGAACCCACATGTTGGGTCAGCAGACAAAACGTTGAAGCAGCTATCATCAGTGTGTTCAAAATGGAAGGAAATCTCCTTTTAATAAAGATGAAAATAAAGTATGATGATAATTACTTAGCAAATAGAGAGAGTCAAGAAAAATAGAAAATTACTTTTAAAAGAGAGAAAAGGAGGAGACGGTACTGAAAGAGGAGGGAGAGAGCCAAACAGAAGTTTCTTTCTGGAGTTGAAAGATACAAATAACTTGAGTGAAAATTTCAAAGAAGAGGCTCAGCACCAGACTGTAGGACGGGTATAAGAAAGAATCAACTGATTTGAAAGTAGCCGATTAAAATGATCCAATCTGAAAAGGTGGCGAAGAAAGACTAACAATGAATAATGTCTTGGAAATAAATATATATGTATATATCTAGGACATCAAAAATCAATATATGTGTAATAGGAATCCCAAGAGAATGGGAGGCGCATAAATATAATGTACAAAATTTCCCAAATCTGATGAAGAGCATGACATATTCTAGAAGTCCAATAACCCACAAGTAGAAAGGGCACAAAGAAATCCACTCTAGATAAACTCATGAAAGAAATGTGATGTATCACATCAGGGCAATAACAATCTAATAGCTGACTCTCATAAGCAATGAAGGGTAGGCAGCAAAGTGGCATAATCAAAATGCTGCTGGTAAAAAACTGTTACCCAAGAATTCTATATCTACTAAAACTATCCTTCAAAAAAAAAAAAAAGTGAAACGGAGAAACACTGAGTGATTAAGATAATCTGTTCTAGTAGAGCTGCCTTATGAGAAACACAAAAGGTGGCCCTTTAGGCTAAAAGGAGATAGCACTAAACAGTAACTGGAATTCATTCAGAGAAATGAAGGCTACTCAAAAAAAGGTTACTATATAGGCATACAATAGTTTTTCTTCCTTTTTAAGGTAGGATTTTCATTTCCTTAGGTAGATATCCACAAGGTGGATTGCCCAATCATATGGTAGCCCTAATTTTTAAGTTTTTTAGGAACTGTGTCCCATAGTGGTTACACCAACTACCATTCCAATCAATATCCCCCAAGTGTTGCCTTATTTCATAGCCTCACCAACACCTGTTGTTTCTTATCTTTTTAACAGTAGTCATGCTAACAGATCTGAAATCAAAACAGTGTTTCTGATTCCATGCTAACAGATCTGAAATCACACTGTGTTTCTGATTCCATGATGTTTAGTGATATCAAGCATCATTTCTACACCTATTAGCTATTTGTGTTTTTAAAAATATTCAAATTCTTTGCCTGTTTTTAAATCAAATTGTTTGGGTTTTGTTTGTTTTGCTGCTTAGTTGGATGGTTTCTTTATATATTTTGGATGATAACTACTTATCAGATTGATGGTCTGCAAATATTTCATTTCATTCCTTAGGTTATCTTTTTATTTTTCTAATCATTTCTTTTTCTGTACAGAAGCTTTTTAATTTAATACAATCTCACTTGCTTGGAATTGCTTTTCTTGCATGTACTTTTATAAAAGTCTGCTAAGACCAAGTGTCAAACTTTTATTTTCCCTATGGTTTTTCCAGTAGGTGCCCAATTTGCGGCCTTAAACTTGCAACTCTAATCCATTTCATGTAACTTTTGTAAGTGATAGAAACTAGGGATCCAGTTCATTCTCCTGCAGGTGATTATCTGTTTTTTTCATTACTATTTATTAGTGGGATTATTCCTTCCTCCACTGAATCTTCTAATACTAAAATATTTGTATAGGTTTATTTTTGAATTTGTAATTACTTTCCAGCCATCTATGCATCTATTTTTTAGATTGGTGCCATATTGTTTTGATTTCAATGGCTTTGTAATATAGTTTGAGGTCAGGACTTGTGATGGCCCTACCTTTATACTTTCTCAGGATAAATTTGGCTTTTAAAGTTCTTCTGTAGTCCACAGGTCAACAACAACAAAAAAAATCACAAGGGATATTAGAGAAATATTTTAACTGAAAGAAAACAAAAGCAAGATGTCAAAATTTATGCACTCAAATCAGTGCTTAGAGGAAATATGCAACTTTAAACATTTATAGTTAAAAGTGATATAAATACTTATATCAAGTTAATAATTGAAGCTTCCACCTTAAGGAACTAAAAAAGAGCAAATTAAACCCAAAGAAATCAGAATGAAGTAAACAATAAATATAAGAATAGAATCCACTGAATACAAAACAGAAAGAATAGAGAAAATTAGTGAAACTAAAAATGCATTCTTTCAAATAATGAACAAGGTGAACAAACCTTTAGCTAGACTGAGCAAGAAAAAAGGAAAGACAAATTACCAAGATCAAAACTGAAAATGGGATCATCATCACCAATCAGAAGCTTAAAAAGATTATAAGAACTCTGAACAACTTTATGCCAACAAATAAGGCAATTTAAGTGAAGTGGACAAATTCCTAGAAATTACAAAACTGACTCAAGAAAATAGAAAATATGAAAAGACCTACAGTTTGCTTTGAAAGTTTAATTAGTATTATTTTAAATCTGCCCACAAAGCAAAGCCCAGCCCTCAGTGACGAAGTCTATCCAATATTTTAAGTAGACATAGTACCAATCTTATACTGTTTCAGAAAACTCATTCTTTAGGCAATATTTCCTTGATCCCAAAGTCAGAATGACATCAGAAGCAAAGAAAACTATAAACCAACATACCCCTCATGAACAGAGATGTAAAAACATAAGTAAACTAAATCTAGCAATGTATAAAAAACATTATTCAATATGAACAAATAGGATTTGTCCCAGAAATACAAACGTAGTGTAACACCTGAAATTCATTTAATGTTATACACTATATTAATATAATAAAGAATCATCACAAAACATAGGATCATCTAAAGATACAGAAAAAAATGTTTCACAAAATTTAATGTTCATGATAACAACTCTTGACAAAATAGGAAAAGCAGCGAAATTCCTCAACCTGATAAAGGGCACCTGTAACGAAACCATTATTAACGTCATACATAATGGTGAAAGATTGCAAACTCTCCCTCTAAAACCAGGACCTCGGCAGAATGCTCATTCTCATCACTTCTCTGGCAGTTCTGAGCAGCACTGTCAATCAAGGAAAAACAAATAAAAGTCTCTACACTGGAAGAGAAGAAAAGTAAAACTGTCATCACAGATGACATGATCCTAAATGTAGAAAAGTCTAAGGAATACACACATCTGTGCACGAGTGCACACGCCATGCATACATACACACTCACATGCACACTCACCCAGAGACACACACGCTCACCCACACACCGGATACACACACATACTCACAGACACACACACGCTCACCCTGACACACACCGGACACACACTCACAGACACACACATGCTCACCCAGGCAGACACACACTCACCCAGACACACACTCACTCAGACACACTCATAGACACACACACACACACACTCAGACACATGCACACAGACACACTCACAGATACTCACCTACCCACACACACTCACCATACACATACTCACCTACCCACACACTTACATCACACGCTCCCAGACACTCACACACACACTCACCCAGACACACTCACATTCACTCACCCCCACATACACACCATACACATAATCACACATTCACACACAACTGCAAGAGCTAATGTGTTCAGCAAAGTCATAAGATTCCAGATTAAGGTATAAAAACCAATTGTAATTCTGTATCTTAAGCATATCCTGAAAACAAAATTAAGGGGAAAAGCAAAATTCACAATATCTAAAAGAATAAAATATTTAGGGCCAAATTTAGCAAAAGCAAGTGAAGGTTTGAACATAAACTACTCAACAGTGCTGAGGTGGACTACGGAAAATTTACCTCTATGGGGAGACAGTCCACGTGCACAGACTGGAGTCAACACTGTGAAAATGGCGATTCTGCCCAAGCTGACCTATATATCCAACACAGACCTTATCAGAAGCCTCGGTGACATTTTTTGTGGAAATTGATTACATGATCCTAAAATTCATATAGAAATGCAAAGTATCCAGAATAACTACAGTTGTTTTTAAAAAGGAAAAAATTGAAGAACTTACACAATGCAACTCCAAAAATGACTATCAAGTGGCTCTAATCAAGACAGTGTGGTGCCCGCTGTTAAGGACAGAGTAAATGGAACCGGGTTGAGAGTCCAAACAATTGCACGCTCATGCTTATTATGATCAACTGAGTTTTGACAAAGATGGGAGGAAAATTCACTGGGCATAGAAGTTACAGCTCCAGGCCCATGGGATACCTAACGGCAAAGGGTGAATTGAGACCTTTAATTCCCACCACACACAAAAATGAATTCAAAATGGATTGTGCATTTAAATATATAAGTTAAAACTATAAAACTTCTACCAAAAAATAGTAGCAAAAAACTTAGCACCTCTGTTGGGCAGAAGGTTCGGAGCTACAGCACTGAAAGCATAATCTATAAAATAAAATGATAAACTGAGCTTCTTCAAATCAAAAACTTTTATGCTGAAAAAAAAAACACACAACATTAAAAGAATGAAAGGAGAAGGCACATACTGGGAGAAAATATTTGCAAAGCATATAGTTGATAAAAGATTTGTATCCAGAATACATAAAGAACTCTCACAACTCAATAATTAGAAGACAAAAAGACCAATTTAAAAATAGACCAAATTGAACAGACGTCACCAAAGAAGATATACAAATGGTTTATAGCACACGAGAAATGTCAACATCATTACTCATTAGGGAAATGCAAATCAAAACCACAATGAGACCATTATCCACCCACTAGCATGGCTATAATCAAAAAGACAATGACAAGTTTGGCAAGGATTTGGGAAACGCGAACTCTGCTCGAGCTGGTAGGGTGCAGAGGGGCCGCCATCTTGGAAAAGAGGACTAGGCTCCTTCAAAATCTAAACGTGCACTTCCCGCCCGAACAGCAAGTGCAACTGGCTGTTCAAGAGAAGCAAACACCTGCCCAAATGAGAACCGGGACAGGAATTCAAAGCCGCCGCGTGCACGAACTTGAAACCGCCACACGTCCATCAACTGGCTCCCTCCCGGCGTCCAAGGGCTTGGTCCTCTGGTTAGAACTGCCCTCGGCAATGCGAAGGGAGGAGCTACTCAGACGCGCTACAACTTGGACGCACCTCAGAAACGTCAGGCAAATTGAAAGCAGCAGATAAGAGACAACCTATTGTATGATTTCGTTCACATGAAATCTCCCCAAAGAGGTAGATTTTGGGAATGGCGGGCAGAAACGTGGCTGTCCCCGGCGGGGGGTGGGAGCTGGGACTGAGTGCAAGTAGACTTGGGGGAATTATTAGGGTGATGAAAAGGCCATAAAACTGGATGATGGTGATGACTGCACAGCTTGATAAATTTAGCAAATAAATAAGCGAATTCTATAGTATTTAAAGTACATTGCAGTAAAACTATTTAAACACACACACACACACCAGAAAACCAAAGTCTAGGCTCCAGGAGGAGGTCAATCCAACAAGGCCCCCCCCCCTCCGCTGGGTCCCCACCTCAGCTGAGCCTCGGGCCTGCACAGGGAGCCCCCACTGTGCTTGCTGAGAGGCGCTGTGAGCAGTTTCAGACTGGCAGCTATAAGCTGAGGCAGGAACAGCTAAGGTTGAGGGGGAAATATTGCAGCCATCTTTGAATCTCACAGGAGATCACACCCCGCTCTCTGGCAGCCCCAGCCATGAGCTCGGGGAATCTGGCATGGTACAGGACCGCGGTTTGAAGCCTCTGCATTTGGGGGACCTCGTGACACAGCAAGATGACAAATCCATCTTCAAACACTAACCATTCATTGGACTTAGGGGCTCCAGAGCCCCCGCCAAGCCCCGGCCTCCTCGGGGGTCCACCCAAAATCAAGCCTTCCCCTCTCAGTGAAGGGACGAGTCTCCCCCTCTGTGAGGTGGGGACAGGGGAGATGGCAAGTGTGAGCGCCTCAGGCCCTGCCCCTCCCAGCTGCCCCAGGAGAGCTGGGTCCCTGCCGCAGGCCCTCCCTGGTCTCTCCCCCGGGGATCAAGGCCCACACTGTCACTCCAGGGGCTCCCCAGAACGCTTTGCCTCTTCCTAAATCTCTTCAGTGACCCTTCAGCCCCGCCACGTCCCCTGCCAGCCCAGTCTTCCTCCGCCCCATCTCCCTCACCCTGTGACCTCCAGCTCGGCAGCTCCTCCCGGCCGCCCTCAGGCGTCACCTCCCTGAACCTCCTATACCCTGAGCCCTTCCCTGCGTCCTTCCCTCACCAGCTCTCGGCCACCTTCCAAAACCCAAGCGTGCCCTCCTCCAGAAAGCCATCCCCAAGTGCCAGCTGGCTGTATGCTCCTCGACCTGGCCTCGGGGGAATGGGGTGACAGCGCCCCGGGACGGTCATGAGGATGGCCAGGGACAGCACTACAGGGCCGGCCTGTGGTGGACAGCCTGTGGGGGACCTCAAGCTCCGCGGTCCCCCCAACATGGCCCCGCGCCTGGCTGCAGGCGCTTCCTCCCTAGCACGAGCCTTCAGTGCAGGACGGGGTGTTGGCGGTCCCCGTGCTGGACAGTCCGCGCCCGCCCGGCGGAGCTGCTGTGGGAGCATCTGAGCCGCAGGAGCGAGCGGGTGACAGACAGAGAGCCTCCTCGGGGGTGCGCACAGTGAGGCGTGAAGGCCCCGTCTGTCAGCAGGACCCTGCCCCTGCCCCTGGCCACAGACAGCCGGTCCGCGGGCACAGCTTCTCCCCAGTCCCCGCCGCGGCAGCTGGGAGTCAGGCTCCACCTGTCCACTCTACCGCCCCTGGGTGCCTATGGGGCTGGCGGGTCGCTCCACCCACTGCACCGCCCAATGCCCTCCTCCCCCCTCCTCCTCCTTTCCTTTGGTCTTCTCCGCTGGCTCCTCCCTGGCATTGTCTGTTCTTCCGGTCCTTTTTTCTCTCTGTCCCCCCTCCCCTCCCACGCCCCCCTCCTCATGTTTTTTCTCTCTCCTCTGCGCCGCTTTTACTTTTATTCGCCCTCCACTTCCCTTCTCTGCTTTCCATCCGGTGCAAAGAATTTTTCTCCTGCTGCCTCCAGGCAAGGTTGGTGGAGAAGAATGAATTTTTCATTTGTTTTGCCATTTTCCGCTCCCGTGCCCAAGAAAGTGGAACTCAGGGGCCCCGTATGTGGCTAGAGCTGAGACACACCTTGACCCCAGGTTTTGCTTTGTCATTTCTGATAAAAGTAAACCCCCCCTCAGGAAGTCAGGTGCCAGCCCAGAGCACCGAGCCCCAGGCCATGGGCACATGCAGTGGACAGCGTCCTGCTCTGTCGGGAGCGTGGGGCCCCCTCTGGCTCCAGCCCCAGTGATGGGGGTGGTAAGAATCTACTGGAAAGCCCCTCCAAGCTTCCAAGGCTGGAGGAGCCGGAAGCTCCGTCCCAGCCAGGCACACCAGCTGTGTGCACGTGGGTGTCCCTGCACGTGTGTGCCCAGCACACATGCACACGCGTGCCTGTATGTGTACATGCACACACGCAAACACAGGAGCAGGCCCTGCGTGGCCCTCACACGCTCACAGGAGGTGACTGCATTCACTGGGTGAGGGCCTTGAGTCACCAACCCAGGCGATGAGAAGGAACCAGTCCTAAGAGAAAACTCTTCCAGATCCGCTCCCCTGGGCGTGTTTAGCGTCTCCCTGAGGATGTCACTGCTTCCCCACGCCTCCATTTCCCATGCTCCACTGGGGTTCGGGGGGACTGTATCAGATGGGAGCACAGTGCTGCCCCAAAGGCGAGCGACGGCCCCCCACTTCCACCTGCACTCCACCCCCAGTCTCAGCCCAGTGCTGTCTGCCACGAGAGGCCCCCTGCCACTCCCGCCCCCAAAGGAGGGCTGAGCGCCCCTTCTTGCAGTCTCCCTCCACCTGGCTGTGTTCCCCGAGTGTAACTTGATGGCTGCAAGCCTCCTCCTCAAGGCAAGTCCCGTTACGACAGGGCTGCTGCTGGCACTGTGCCTGGCACCTGGTAGCGCCCAATTATTAGCTGGAGAATGAATGAAGGAAGGAAGGAAGCAGCTATCGGTGTCACCTTATCCAAGTTCTTGACGTGACCAGTAATGAGAGATGTCCCAGGGAAAGGGCAACTTGCCCAAGTCGCACTGCCAGGTGGGACAGTAATGCCCCTGTGACCTCACCCCAAACCCCCAAATCGCGTCCCCTCCAGCCGTGTCTCGCCCTTAGCCAAGGGTCCTTGTGCAGAACCTGAAACCCGCCCGCCTGCTGTCCTCCGAAGCCAGGCCCCATTTTCCTTTGGAGTAATAATTAAAATAACATATTCACCAGCTGTTTTTTTTTTCCCTAGATTTAATCTGCCCAGGCTCTGATTTGCATATTAAAAGCACTAATTAGCCCCTCCGAGTGCTTGAGCACGGAGAGTGCAGTACTGGTCATGTCATCCCTGAAGACCCCTCCCCTGCGCTCTGGGCTGGGCAGGACGCGGCCCAGCCTTGGGCAGGGGAGCCTTTGTGTGCCCGCGCTTGGGGACAGGACTGCCGCGTGCCTCCATCCGTGGCTTTTCTTCCCTTTGAAGTGTCGTGTTTGATCTGTTGGCTTGTCTGTCAATTTTTGTTTTGGCACTTTTGGGGTGTGCAGCCCTTCCACGCCACTCCGGGGCTCAGCGCCCAGAAGGTGGGCGGTCTTGCTGCAGGGGCACCAGGGTGAGCCCCCCGATTTGTGCGTGGGGGTGTCTCCCCTCAGCTTTCCCCATTCTTCCAAGTCCTACAAGAGGAGGGATTCCGACACACCGGTCCCTTTAAATGATCCCTTTACTGGAACCATACAAAGGAATCGCTCATGGCTGCGGTTACCATTTCCTTAAAAATAAAACCGGGGAATGTGTGTGAGGGGAAAGCGCGGGGCAGCGTCCATAAAAGCTGTCAGCCCGTGAAGTGGATTCTGCGTGTGCAGACGGCGTGCCTGGAGGTGCCGTTCAGGACTCCCCAAAGACGGCTGTGATTTCTCCGCTTCCTCCTGGGCGGCGATGCTCCAGGGGCAGCCGCCTGCTCCCGCCTGGCTCTGGGAAGGAAATGGAGGCCCAACCCTCGCAGGCAGGAGCCCGCGGAGGCCCGCCAGGGACAGACTGGGGAGCCGGGCCCAGAATTTCAGAAACTCCAGCCTGGCATCCCACATGCTGCGCCCCCAGACCCCGGGTTTCGGGAGCAAACAGCCCCTCCCCAGAAGGCCGGGCCTGCAGGGGCTGGCCTCTGCAGAGAGAGCCAGATGGCGCTGTGTGAGCAGCAGGGGGCAGGGCCAAAAACCGTAAAAGGGAAGAACGCGCTGGCACAGAGTCGCTCCATTCCCTCCCGCTCGCTCGCTCGCTTGCTCGCTCGGCTGGGGTGGGCTCCAGCTCCGAGGCTGGAACTTGCTGGAACTCACTCTGGCAGGGGCAGGTGGAGGGAGGCAGGCCCAGAGCCTGCCAGGCCTCCGTGACCATCCCATGACCACTGCCTGCTGCACCCTCTGGCTGGCAACGCGGGAGAAGACCCGCTGGCCACTGCCCCTCCCTGTCCACTCCTGTGCGTGCTCCAGGTCCGCCCCCACCACCCCAAACCCCCAGTGGGGGCCGGGGGTGGGCGATGAGAAGACCCAGGCACCTGGTGGCCGTGCCTTGCTCAGAAGATGGCCTGGCCTTGAGAGGACTGAGGAAGCTCTCGGGCCTTACAGTCCACCCTGCAGATTGTGGGGCAGCAAGGGGGAGGAGGCGGCGAGGTCTGGGGGTGCAGACTCCAGCCCCCTGGGCATCTCCGCTGTGGCAGCTGCCACAGGGAATTCCAGCAATGGCGGAGTGGGCGGGAAAGTTCCATATCTGGCTGCCACCTGCAAGAGCCATCAGACGGTGACTGCTCGGACTTGGGAGGTGGGGGTAGGGGGCAGGGGCCCTCTGAGCCAGCAGGACCTGCGTGACGTCACGGGCAGCCTGGACCTCGGGAAACGGCCAGGAGCGGGATGCACAGGCTTAATTTGGGAACGCTGGTGAATATTTCCAGCTTCCAGTAAGGAGATGCCGGGGTGCTGAAGGAGGGTGGCGCCCCAGCTGCCAGGGAGGGACATACATGGTAGGAGCACCCCTGGGGGCTGGGGGAGAAACCCCCAGGAGGCCAGGCAGGACAAGGGTGAGGAGGACTGGGAGCCTGACTTAGGGTTAGGGCGCAGTCTGACTTCTCGGGGGGTACCCTGCTCCCTCTCAGGAAAACAGGAGACCAGGGAGAGCGGCCTCCACGGGAACCCTGAGGGGCAGTGCCTGTGAGACAGACGTGCCCTCTGTCAGCAGGAGTCCTCGACTCACACCGTCCCAGGTGCCCCCGGAGACAGTCCTCTGGACCAGGTATTCCACAGGGCACAGGGATTTAGTCGACCTGGTGCTGAGAAATCCCCCACTGCATTTCAGGCCACAGAGGGACCCTCCCCTGGCCTGGGCGGGCTGCCAGGCCCCTTCTGTGTGACCCCCATTCAGACCTGACCGGCAATCCATCCCCTCCCAGATCCATGAGCCAGAAAATCCTGTCCTCCGTGACTGAGGCCTTAGGCCACCCCCTAAAGGCGAGCCCCTCTGGGCTCTAGAGGCCACCAAGCTGCCATGGGGGGTGAGGGGGTGTCCTCCTGCTAGCAGGTGTGGAAGCCTGAAGGCCCAGGGGCTCAGGGGTGCACACAGGAATGCCCCTGGGGTGCAGGCCCTCTGGCCCTGGGACTTGCCTCCGGAAAAGGCTTAGGTGAGAGGAGGCAACTCCCTGTCTGAGGACCTGGAGGGGAGGGGAGGAGGGCCAGGGACACGTGGTCAGTTAGTGTAGAAATGAGGGCTCTGGCAGATGCCCAGGGGCGCTTTAGCGACAACAGGCGACATGCACACTGTGTGGCAGGAGAGATGTTACGCACTTGGCGCGATTCTGATTGCTCCAGCGCCATCTTGAAAACAGAGCCCGAGAGCTGTGTCTCACTTTGAAACAGACGTGCCCGTTGTCAGCCCCCCATTTCCTGCTGGGGGCACTTCATGCCATGGCTAAAGGGATCCTGGGCGGAGCAATGGGAGGCTGATCGAACCACTGGGGTCTGCCCCCGGGCCTCCCCTGGCCCTGGGAAATGGGGTGCAGGCCTGGTGTGTCTCAGCAGCCCTGAGCGCCCTGACTTGATGCTCAAGGAAAGAGCTGGATTTTGCAGCTGCCTGGACCCAGGTGGTGTTGATGGAACTACAAGAACATCAGAGACTGAACGTCCAAAGTGCTCGAGGTGCCCCTAAATTCTGCCCCAAGAGCTGCATGGTCACATGTCCGGCTGACCTGGTGACCAGCACGTTGGTGGGCAGTGTGGGGTTCTCTCTGCCTTTCCAGGGTGCATCATCAGGCATCAAGAGCTCTGGAGAAGAAAGCCCAGAAACAGACGGAACAGAGCCACTCCCCCAGCATGGCCATCCCCAGCCCCAGGGGTTCCCTCTCCCCACTGTGGGGTGTGGGGCGGGAGGAAAAAGCTCTTGCCCGTCCCCTGCCCCCCACCTGGATGGTTGCTCCAGGGACAAGCTGTTAGGGCTGAGGGCCAGAAGAGAGTGCCGAGGGGAGAGATGGACTTGCTGGTGGCCTGGGGTGGGCCAACCAGGTGATGTGTGTCCCACAGTTCGATGCTGCTCACAGAGCCATGGTCTGTTGGTGGGTGAAAGCCAGTCAGTCCCAGGGCCAGCGAGAGGTGGGAGAGGGGAGAAGGCGGCTCCTGACTTCAAGAGCAGCCGCAGCGAGGCTCCGCTGTGCCATCTGCAGTTCCCAAAGTCCACCCCATGCCCAGAGAGACCCTCACGCAAACTGACCGGTACGAGGATGCTTATTACAGCGAGACAGAAGATAAAATCTCTCATCATTGGGAGAATCAAAAGATGGAAAAGGGCAGGTTCGTGCACTGGGGAACCAGACAGCAAAGTACAAGGACGCCATCCCTGCGCACACCCTGGATGAGCCAGAGTGTGCTGATTAGAGAAAATCAGCTTGTAAGATGGAGCGGACGGTCCAGACCGTGAGGAAGGACTTCTCCGCCGTGTATCACCTGCATACGAAAGCAGAGGGGGGCTGAAGGAGGAGCGTTGGCAGGGGGAGAGCCGGTGGGTCTGAAGTTGAACGGAGGTGGGGGCTGGGCCAGGACCATACAGGGAGGCCTCGAAGGAAGGCCACAGACGGTGGACGGGTCATCCAATGCAGGGGCTCGACCAGCTCACAGGATAATTTCAAAGTAAAAGCATGAACTGACCAGAGGGAGCCAGGGAGCAAGAAGAGAAAAGGCGAGTGGCCAAGAGGCCCCGCGGAAAGCTGAACACGGTCAGTCGCGCACTCCCGGGCCACCGGAGCCCCCGCCTGGCACTGAGTCGGCGCTTGGTGCTGTCATTTTACTGTTGCCACTTCTGTCTAGCCTTGCAGCGCACCCCCTTTGTCAGAAAGACCCGCCGGGTCCCTTGTCCGGGTCAAGGTGGGGCTTGGCCATCACTGAGACTTGGGGGGCCGGGCAGCCCGTGCCGTGACCCACCCCCTGGCGGGCTGGGTGCCCGTGGTGCTCGCTCTGCCTGGGCTCCTCAGAGGCCCCGGGACTTGCAGGGGGCCCGTCGGCCTGGCTTCCGCCTACCTGAGCCCACCCATGGGGCAGCCACACCCCGCGGGAGCTCACACTGAAGCCGCCTCGCCCCTCCGGGGTCACAATCTGCTGCGGGATTTTGTGGCTTCTGCTCCCCCTTCAGAGCAGATAATTCCCCAAAAGTCCTGGGGTCCCAAGTCACAGTAGGCTGAGAGAAAGCATGGGGGGCCACCCTTGCCTGTCCAAAGCCAGAACCACCTCTGCGGCCCGGAGCCATTGTTAAATCCACCTAGCGTCTGGCTCTGAAGCAGGCCGGGCTCCTGGCGGAGATGGAGAGTGCGTGTGGACTCTGTCTTCAGGGACAGCGATCCTATGGTGTCCTTTCCGGGGGCCATGACCATGGTCTTCTATTCTGGGGTGAGGGCGTGGGAGGCGTGATGGAAACACCCACAGAGGCCACATCACGGGTGCCTTTGCCCCCGGCATGTGGCCACCTGCAGCGTGTCCCCACCTGGACGCCAGGCCCCGTGCCCAGTCACCTCCGGAGGAGGAGCCTCTGAGGACCATCACCTTCCTGGGGTGAGCGGAGACCCTCCGCCGCGCCCCCCAGCACCCAGGCGCCCACCTCCTGGCCAGCGTGACAGGCCTTTCCGTCCCTCCTGCCCTCCAGGGCTCAGAGAAGGAAGGGGGGCGGGAGAGGAGGGGAGCACTTACGTGCTGACGCAGCAGGAAAGGGGAGGAGGCAACTGGAGAGAACGGAGAAGTGAGTGGGCCCTGGCCACTCAGGACAGTCCCCCAGGGGAGCATGTGGCCGCCACGGGGCTCTCGGCTGTCTTAGGCCATAACCCCCGGGTCACACCAAGAAGGTCCCCCAAGCAGAACTCAGCTCGCCCGCAGGACGGGGCGCACGGCCCATGGAGAAGGGTTTCCGGTAAGCCCGGGACGCACATGTCTCTCCAGTTCTCCCCAGATGCCTGGCATCTTCCTTCTCCAACACTGGCAAGCGCACGCTCGTCTATCAACCCAGCAGGCTGAGACCCCAGGTGGGTCCCCTCCCAGCTCGGGCTGCACGCTGGGGCCCGGCGCCTGGACCAGACCCGGCCACTGCCTGGCTGTGAGCTGCGGCCCCGCTGTGGACGGACGTCTGTGTCTGTGGGGAGCGCCAGGGGCGGCAAACCAGGCCCGCTTCCCGAGCAGCACTGAGGAGCCTCCTCCTGTCCGAGGGGCTTCGGCCTCTAGCTGGATATGAGTTGCCTCAGTCGGTTTCATTCCCAGCTGAGGGAAACTGAGGCTCCGACAGGCTCAGCAGGGAAAGAGCCAGGGTGTGGGCCTGGCTCTTCTGTCTGGCCCTGCAGAAGGAGGCCCCAGGAAGGCCGCTGCCTCCCCGCTCGCCTCGCCCCGCCCCGTCCCAGCAGCTCAGAGTACCACTGGCTGTTGGACACAAGGGCGGCTGCTCTTGCTGCAGCATGTTGCCACGCGAGAGCTGCCCTGTTCCGCAGCCCACACCACTGGCTGGCCGCCTGCCCCCCGCTGCCCAGCCACCCCAGACCTCATGCCCAGGCCCCAGGAGCCAGGCCCCAGGCTACATGGGCACGCTGCCCCAGCCGCCTCCCCGGCCCCCAGATCTTGGCTGAGTCACTGCTCCTGCTCCTGCTCTCCTGCAGCTCGGGCTGACCGTCAGCTGCAGCCTTCCGCTGGC
Source organism: Condylura cristata (assembly GCF_000260355.1). Lineage (NCBI taxonomy): Eukaryota > Metazoa > Chordata > Mammalia > Eulipotyphla > Talpidae > Condylura > Condylura cristata. The sequence continues at coordinate 5,083,947 of NW_004567114.1, forward strand.
TGCTCTTCCCTCGCAGGCCTCGGGCTCTCCCTGGCTGTCCCTGTCCCCGCGCACCCACAGCCACAGAGTCCCAACCCAGGCACCTCTGGAGGCCCCGGGGACCCAGCAGATGTCCTCCCCTGGATGTCCATAGTCCCCTCAGCCCGCTCAACACCCCCTTTCTGTCCTCAACTGTCCTCCCGGAGCAGCTGGCCACCGCTTCCTCCGTGCCTCACCCTGAAAGAGCAGCCAGGCTGGCCCCCGCGGTGCCAACTGTGGGTCCCCCCCCCACCCCAGCACTCTGCCAAGCTCAAGCGCCACGTCCCTTTCCTGGACCCCTGACACTTGACCCGTGAGGCCCACCCCATCCGGGCCCTTCCCGCCCTTCCCCCACACTGTGGCAGGCGACCACCTCGCTTGTTCTGCTCTATCCTGGACCCAGAGCCGTCGCCAAAGCCGCGCTCTGGAGCATGACTTGCCCTGGACGCTGGCTCGCAAGCCCTGGGAGAGAGAGCAAAGGGCAGGGGGCGTGTGGGCTGCTCCGCTCAGCCTTGGGGTCCCTGAGCACTCTGTGGGGGCTCTGATGGCTGAGACGAGCCAGGGCCCCAGAGGAGCCTCCTGAGCTGGGCCCCGGCCACCAGCCTCCCTCTACCCCGGGCTTGGGTGTTAGCTCCACCCAGGACCCACAGGCTGTCTGCGGGGGCGCGGGGCCGGCTCCCCCCTCCCCCAGCAGGCCTCTCGCACCAAGGATTCTGTCAATTTGCGAGCTCGCAAACCGGCACTTAGCTCGCGTGCCAAAGTCCACAGTCCTAAGTTTCGGTGGCAGAAAGACATTGCTGAAAATAATTGTGCCTGGCAGCACTGGGGCCGCTTCCAAAAGCCGTTGGGGGCACCAGCACCAAGCCTCTGGTCGCCCTCTGCAGCAGCCAGATGCCGCCATATCCTGCCCAATTAATCTGGAATGAGTTGGACGGCGATGATGTACACTCACGACAAGCGGCTTCTGAGGAAGACCCCGAAGTGGTTTCCCGCCCGGCGCCTCTGCCCGTGCCCACAGGTAGACGTGCCAGGCTGCGGCAGGAAGCGACAGCCCACCGGCGAGCTGGCAGCAGAGGCCCCGGCGCTGCCAGCCATTAGCCACTGACTACAGGCCCGCTGGCTGCAGCGGGCGCCACTTGCAAATTCCTGCTCTCCGCCTCCCCCGGGAGGAGCCGGCGCTGGCCTGTCTGCATGGCCACGACTCCGGCATTCGGGGGGCTGGCCTGCAGACAGGGACCTGTTTCCCCCTCGTAGTGCTCCCCAAAGAATCAGAAAGATGAGAGGCCTACAAGCGGGTGTGACCTGAGAGCCTGTGGGGGTGCTTACAACAGCCGAGGGCGGGCGCTGCCCTGCGGCCCAGCTGGTGGGCAGGCCGGAGGCTCCGCGGGTGGTGCTCGCAGGCCACAGGCCCAGACGCCACGGCCTCCCGCCCGCTCCCACCCTGCCCACCACTCCGTCGTCCCCCACGACGGCAGACCACCCTGCAGCCAGGTCTTCGAGTGCCCACCTGGCAGCGGCACGGCCAGATGCTTCCTCTCGTTCCCCTCTTCCTGGCCCGGCTCCTCCTTTGCTCAGCCCCAAACCTCAAGGGTCCCCTTGCAGAGGCCGGCCCGGCCCCCACCTCCCGCTCCCCTTCCATCTCGGGGCTGTTCTTGGAGCACAGAGAAAGCCTGACTCCAGAAAGGGCGCCCGGGCCTGGCGGCAGGCTGGAACGGTCCCAGCGCCTGCTGGGGAGTCGTTGTCAGGAAATAAATGGCCCACGAAGCCGTTAATGCCGTGCTCCCCTCGGGTACCGGAAACTTCGTGACCTCAGCCTGGGAGCCGGTCCGGTCCGTGCCTTTTGCAGAGTTGTCCTTTCTCCTTGCTATCTCACCCCGCCACCTGCCCAGCAGCGCTGCGTGGGGCAAACCGCCCCACCTGGGCATCCTGGGCGCCTGCTCGCTCCTGCCCGCTCCCGCCTCCCTCAGGCATCCCTGGCTGTGCCACCCCACCCACCCCAGCCCCTCCCGGAGGGGGGGGGACACTCCACCTTGGCCTCCACCTTGGCCATGATAAACTCCGCTTGTTCCTCCCACCGTGACCGAGGGGCCTGGCTTTGTTTTCTGGGTTGTGCCTGGGACAGGGAAACAGGGAGGAGCTGGGAGGAGGCCGAGGGGAGGGGAGGGGAGGGGGCGCCGATTGTCCCCCGAGGTAAGAGCATCAAAGTCAAGCAAGGTTTCAAAGCAGGGCCGGGCTCATCAGCTGGGCTGCTGGAGGGCCCGCCAGCCAGCCAGGCGCCGCGGGGCCGGCCCACAGGCCTGGCACGGGGACTCCAGCTCCAGAAATCCTGCCCAGCGCCAGGCGGGGTCCTTTGTTCGCCTCCCCTCCGCGGCTCCCCCCCTCCCTGTCTCTCCCTCTCCCTCCTTCGGAACACCACGTCCCACTGTGTGCTAAGATAGCACCTCCCTGTCAGGCCGTTTCGCAGTAGTACTGCGGCACCGTGGAGAGGAGCTAATTGGATTTGTTGTCACCTCCTGAAGCTGCCAGGAGCTCACGTCTGCTCTGGTTACAGATGAAGACATCACGGTGACAGGCTCAGAGACAGCTCAGCTGGCATCCCAAGGCCACTAATAGAGCCATGTTGATTTAATGTCCGAGTGGGGAGGTGCAGACAAGCTGTTCAAGTTCTCCCTTCCAGACAAAGCAGGGAGAGACCATCCGTCATCTGTGGACCAGTAAATAAGCATCCGTGTGCCTCCAGGAGCTCTTAACCACTGCCACAAAAGAATGACAAACTCTCCTAAACGCGGGGACGGGACTTTGAAGCGGGGCCTCCCGGGTGACGCTGCCCTCGGGGAGCCCGGCTCAGGCCACCAAACATAAATTTTACTTAACTATGTGACTGGAGTGAGTCCCAGGAGCCCCGAAGTCGCCGCTTGCTGGAGGCGCCCCGTGCGTGGGGTGCCGGTGTGAGGAGCCGCGGCAGCCAGAGGCCTGGTGGCTTTCCACCAAGTCATGCATCCCTTCAGGGCATTTCTGGAGCACCTATTATGTGCCAAGCACCGGTGGGTGAGGCCGGGCGCTGCACACCGGGTGTGCAGAGACACCAGCAGCCGCCACCGGGGGCGCCGGAGGGGCCGGGTCCCCGCTGAGGGTCTGGCACAGGCTCCTGTCTCGGCCCCGGGGTCTGCTGCCAGAGGGCGCGATGGGCCACGTCCCTCTTCATCCTGGGCAGCTGGGCTCTGTAATGGGACACCTGGGGTGACTATATCCCTCTGTCCTCAGGCTGCTCCAGGAGGCTGGGGATGGGCGGCCGTTTCCCATCAAGCTCGCGGCTGGTGACCCCCTCCTGCCAGAGGGGGCCTGAGGGTTTCAGAGAGGTGGGCAGATGTCAGGGGTGATGGGCACATGGCGCACGAGGTCTGAGCACAGAACAGAGCTGTGGGGCCGGTCAGGAGCTGCCCAGCCCCCCTCCCCGGCCTCAGGCTGGGCCAGTCCTCAGCTCCCCACTTTTCAGCCCAAGCATCCAAATGATGCCCCTCAAGGAGGGTCTCCCCTGAGCCCCAGCATGGGCCCACTGAGCACCCAGGGCCAGTCTCAGAATGGCACCCACTCAACCGCGGGCTGTTGAAAATATTTCAGAATAGACGCAGGTCAGCCCTTCACGTTGGCCGGACTCCACCACCCAACACCCCTCTCCCCACCACCCCCCGCCCTCAGCCCTCTAGCCGACATGCTCTCCCTTCTTCCACCTAGACCCCTAAATAGCCCATAAGAAACACTGTCCGGCCCTCCCTGGTGGCGCAGCGGGTTAAAGCACAGCACTGAGAAGCCAAAGCCACTTCCTCATGAGTCCGATCCCCGCCTGCCCCGGAGGTGACCACATGGCGCCACAGACCTCTCCTGACCCGCCCGCTGCTCCCCTCAGCAGTGTACTTCGTCGATCTGCCTGTTCTGCTCCCCACTCTGTACCTGGTGAACCCTCTCACCCTCCGCATCTCTGGCCTGTACCCCAGCTCTGTATAAATAAGTAAATAAATCTTTGAAAAAAAAAAAAAAAGAACCCCAGGATGGGTTTTAAGAAGAAACACTGTCCTCACTCCTGGACAGAAGGGAAATCCTTGGCACCAGTCCAGACTGAGGAGCCCCCCAACCACCCCATAATGGGGGCGTGACCCCACAAATCCAGCATCATCTCAGGGGAGGGGACAGAGACGCCGCCCCTCAGCTGAACTGCGCCCCACCCAGCCACGGCCAGTTCATAGAGAAGTGGACAGAACCCCACGCACCCTCCGACTGCAGCTTGGCAGAGAAAACAATGTGACCTGAGGAGCCGGGATGGCACCCCCAGGCCCACAGGTGTCTCCCCAGGTCCATCCCATCCCCAACGAGGAAAGCCTCCCACTGGAGGAAACACAGCTGTGCCAGCCAGGCCCGTGGCCATCTACAGGGGGATGAGGAGGGAGACAGAGACAGAGACTCGACTTCTGGAAAAGAAGGGGATTCCTACTGATTAAACGTGAGAAGAGCGTCGCTCAGAACAGGAGCAGAAAGACAAGGGCGTGAAACAAGGCAGAGATGGGGAGAGGGGCTGAGCCCTGAGGAGCAGCGCACGTAGCTTCTGAACAAGGACCAGGACCCACTGAGTGGGTCATCGGATGCAGACGAAGGAAGGCATCAGGGCCTTGCAGGGCGCTCATCTCTGGAACAGGGGGGCTTCCCTGAGAAAGGTGCACCCCGACACTGCAACAAGGGGAGGCCCAGATGAGAAAATAATACAAGAAAATTTTTCTGGAGTGGAGAGAGTTCCTCAACAGGCCTGTCCACCTCACTCGTGCTAGATAGATAAACTGCCCTTCCCACCTCAAAAGGAGCCTGTCACAAAGTTTACTTTGTGGTGAAAATGAACCAAGTTGTGTGTTCTACAACTCTGGCAGGGTGCACCCCATACTGAAAATGGAGGTGAAAATGGAGGAAGCTGGTCTGAGAGCATGGTGGTCCAGGAGGCCCTCCGCTCATTTGATTTAAAATCTTGCACCTGGCCTTATGTTGCATTCTCCCCCCAAGTTGTAGCCCCAGCTCCCATGAGAGATTTGGGGGAATCCCAAGAGAAAAGATCTGCAGACGCTGGTATTTGGGGACCCCCACCCAATCCTCCAGGGAAACTGGACCCCAGGCCCGGCCCTGCCCTCAGCAGCCTCTCAAATGATTGGTGCCTCGCTGTAGTGGCACCAAGGATGGCCACGGACGTGCCGCCGCCTTCTGCGGGAAGGAGGAAAGAAAATTCGACAGACACAGCCATGGCAACCCCAGGAATTCTGCATCAGTTCAGTAGAACCGGCCGCCAGAGAAGCAGCAGCAGGGAACAGGAAAGCCAGCGGGCACAGAGGACCTACGAGATTCAAAAACGGGTTGAGGAACTTTTCAAGTCAACAGACGGCTCAGAAGGCAAAGGTAAAGGACGCTCAAAAGCAGCAGCGAGAAGGGGCAGCCCAGCTGAGGGGGCCGCGGGGGCCCCCCAGCACCGCTCCCTGGTCATTCATGAGTGTCCACAACGGACACCTGTGAATCTGCAGTCGGAAGAAAAACACTGCCCAGAGCCGACGGAGTCAGAAGCCTGTGCGCAGGCTGTGCAAGGCCTGCCGGGAGCTCGGAGGGGCTGCTGGGGTCCCGTTCTCCCAACGCCAGGTCCAGGGGGCAGGTCACGGGACCCTGCGCCCCAGCACCTGCAGTGAGGCTGCGGGGTGCGCCCTGGCGCCATTACGCGCCTACCCGCAGGCAGCACTGGCAGGGAGCCAGAGCCAGGTCTGGCTGAGCAGGGTCTTTCCTCCATGTCCACAAAGGAGCAAAGGAAGAGGCTGAACAAGGCCCAGGAGCTGCCAGGCGGGAAGACGAGGTGACAGTCCCTTCGTGCCACTGAGGAGGTGGTGCTGGCTCGCGAGAGGATGTCCCTTCACGCTTGTGCTCAGCCAGCCTCAGCCAACAACCTGGAGTGCGCAGGCCCTGACAGCCTGGACACACTGGGAGGAAAAAGGCCTCCCCGGGCCCTACACAGTGGGCAGAGCAGAACCCCGTCTAAGCCCCCCGAGCTCGACCTCCAGGGGCAGTGGGGACCATGAAGTCACAGAACACATTTGAAAAACATGCAGAGGCGGAAGACGATGATGCCTCGGTCACTGCGAACAGCGAAGCCCGTGAGTGGCCAGGCACGCTCACTGCCCCGCCCCAGCACCCCCAGCAATCACGCAGCGTGGCCTCTGAGAGTGGCCGCGCTCACTGCCAAGTGGACCAGCCAGGACCTCTGTGGACCAGCCGGTCCCCTTCCAGGCTCCAGCCACCCCAGCCCCACGCTGTCCCCAGGGAGGCTGCACTGGCCAAGGAGCAGTGGAGGTCAGCCTGGAAGCACACCCAAGCTTCGCCTGGAGCTGGCACCGGCCTTTTCCCTGCCACCCTCACTGCCCCCAGGGCCCCAGGGCCCCCGCTGGCTCTGGGACGGTACCCCAGCCCATGGCTCAGCCAGTAAATGAGGCCAGAGTAAGAGTCTGCACAGCCCCCAGCTGGGGCTTTGAGGTGACTTCTGCCCCACTGAGGAGAAGAGTGGCCCCTAGCCCCTTGGGGGGCACACATGGGACACCCCATAAATAAACCAGGCTGAGGTCGTCAGTCTAGCAGATCAGGGATGACCCTGACCACAGCTCTGGCCCCAGGGCCCCTCAGCCCTGTCATGTGGGGTGACCTGAATAATGCGGCTTTTGAGGCAAGAATGGAGCTTGGGCACGAGTGGGGGCCCCAGCCCCCCACTGCTGGTCTCAAGGCCTCATACAGGAGCGAGGTGTCCAACAGCCATGCGGTTACTCAGCCCCCCTACATGCCCCAGGTCAGGTGTGAGGCCAGAGCACACCCCCAAACAACCGCCCTTGTGCGGAGGACCCAGAAGGACACAGGGGCTCTGGTGTGGGCCAGCAGGAGGACACCAGAGCCTGCGAGCGGGGCGTACACAAGGCATGGGGAGGAGGGGCGCCCCCACGGGAGCGCCTTACTGGGGTCCTGCAGGGGGCGTCCCCAGGGGCCGGGCCTGTGACCCTGGGGCGGGTTCAGGTGACTGACCCAAGTGCCACCTGAGCACGATGGCTATTATAGGGGCCCACAGAGGAGGCCGGCTCCCGGGACCTGGACGCCTGTCCAACAGCTGCCCACAGAGGAGGCCGCTGGCCCTGGCCGGCAGGCTGCGGAAGGTGACGGAGTCGGCCCCACACCGCTGGGACGCTGCGGCTTTTTTTTTTTTTTTTTTTAATTTATCGGCCCGTGGGGTGTTATTTCAGTAGAAGGGTTCTAAAATCAAGGCTCAGGTTTTCTGACAGATGCCAGCATTGCGCCTTTTGTCATGTCGGATTTCTGCCCTCTGACGCTCTCTCCCGCCCTTCCCTCTGAGCCGCCGTGATGTGTCCCCATCCGGGCACTCACCGCCAGGCTCCCGTGCCGCTCAGGTGTGCACACGCCCAGGGCTTGGCTGGCGTGACTCGTCCCCGCCTCAGCTCCTTCCAGCCTGCTGTGGCTGTGGCAGGGACCTCTCGTCTCCCCTCCCGGGGGGGCAGGGTCAGTGGTAGGGAGAGCCCGCCTCTCCCTGGCCTGTCCTCTCCTGGGGCCTTGCACTTGCCCGCGCCCAGCTGCTGTCAAGGTAGCTTTTTTAAAAAAAAAAAAGATTTATTTATTTATGCACAGAGCTGGGGTACAGGCCAGAGGGGCAGGGGCAGTGAGAGGCTTCATCAGAGACAGAGTGGGGAGCAGGACAGGCAGATGGACGAAGCACACTGCTGAGGGGGCAGCGGGCGGGTCAGGAGAGGTCTGCTGCGCCCTGTGGTCACCTCCCGGGTGGGGACTGAACTCATGCGGAAGTGGCTTTAGCTTCTCAGTGCTGTGCTTCAACCCGCAGCGCCACCAGGGAGGGCCCCAAGGTAGCTTTCTGAGTGGATGGCTCCATGCTCTTGGGGGAGACCCTCTGAGGGGCCTGGGCTTGCACAATGTTTCCATTTTTTATTTTTTTAAGGGAAGCCCAGACTGCCATCCAGAATGTGTGTGCCAGTTCATGCTTCTGAGGCAGTGTTTGCAGGCTAATTCCTCTCCACCTCAGGTTCTTTGTGTCCTAGGAGAGGGGAATCATGACCTCTTCCACATGGGCCATCAGAGAGAGGCCCGCTGCCCATCCAGGTGCAGCCAGATGTGACAGCGAGGAGGCCGGGCTCCCCCTCAGGCCTGACCTCTGCGGGGGAGCAGTGGCGGAGAGGCTGGCAGCACCACCTCTGGGCCCCCAGGGGTCCCCAGCAGCCTGCTGCTCTGCTGTGTTCTCCACCAGGGAAGCGCCTGCAAATAGCCCTCATTTATCCCTGAAAAACGGGCAGTGCGCAGGCGTGGACTCTGCCTGACCGTACAGGGGCCCAACCCCGCCAGAGTCGGCTGACGCCCCACTGTCCCGGCTGACCCCGCACCCGGCTTCAGGAGGCACCCCACCTCCAGGGAGCCGACGCTTTGGGGACAGGAAGCCACTGCCGGGACCCACGGCCTAGGGCAGGGCCGCAGGGAGCGGCCGCACCGGGAGGCACACTTGGGGGGCTGAGGCTCCCCAGCCAAGGGAGTGTGAGCAGCGTCTTTAGGAAGACTGGCAGCTGCCCCGCCTGGAAACAGCAGCCCAAGGAGGCTCGCCACCACGCACGGGCTTGTCGCGCCGACAGGGCTCATGGAGGCCGACGATCTGCGTGACCAGGTCAAATACTGGGGAGACACAGGGTGTCGGTCAAGGTCTCCAGAGAAACAGGACTGCAGGGAGTCAGATACAGATAGTCAAAACTGTAGATGTAGGTGTAGATATGGGTGTAGGTTTGGTACAGGTACACTAGGGGTGCTGTGATGTGCCACAAGGGGTTAGTGTAAGGAGGCGGTTCATGAGATGATGGAGGTCAAGAAATCCCTTGATTTGACATCTGCAAGCTGGAGCCTCAGAGAAGCATTTTGTGCTTCTAAAAACTAGAGGCCAATGGAACAAGTCCCAGCCAGCAGCAGGAGAAGATGGACGTCCCAGCTCAGTCTCCAGGCAGAGGCCGAAGTCCCTCTTCCTCCGTCCTTCTGTCCCACTCAACTGTCTGGATGACACGCACCCACAGGGCGGGGGCCTCTGACTCTGCCTGACTCGGTCTACCCGCTCAAATGCCAGCCTGCTCCGGAAACACCCTCACGGACAGACCCAGAGTGTTTAATCTATGTGTCCCGGTTCCACCGGGTTGACTCTACAATTAACCATCATGCCAAGCAACTAAGCTCCCGAAATGCATCTCTGAGCCTGTCTGCTGGGCTGAGGGGCAGGAGCGCACCCGGTCAAGCACCTATTCACACAGGCTCTGAGGAGGCAGGTGGGGTGGGAACCCCAGCAGACACACGGTGGCCTCCCAGGAAAGGCTGCAGGAGGGAGCATCCCAGAGACAGCCCAGGGTCCCAGAGATGGCACCCCCAAAACTGCCCCCACAGGGCCCCAGGGCCTGCAGCTGCTGCAAGGAAGCCCCTGGACCTGGCTGGACATGAAAACCTGCTCTAGCCATGTACAAGCACAGGAAGGCATCAGGCGTCCTGATGACCATGATGCTCTCATCAGACCCCGAGACTACTACATCCGGGCTTGCCGAGGCCTGGCCCCCCAACGTGAGCCCTGAGGACAGACTCGGTGGCCTGGATGTTGATCACTCTAAGTGTCTAACACACCCCCAAGCACACAGTTTGGAGAGACGAGTTGAACAGTTCCCCTGTGCCAGACACTGTTTCAGGTACATTCACATGTTAGAGCTCAGCCCAGACTTTGAGGAGCCCTGTTAGGTGACCTCGTCGAGATTCAGGGTGCTTCAGCTCTGTCCCCGTCACACAGCCTTAGGGACAGAGCCCTACTCCCTGGCGCAGTTAGGGGTACCATCCTCGGGCTTCCAGATGCTGCCCAAGGCTTTGAGAGTGACAAATATCCAGACCTCATCCCCCTCGCCCCCCACAGGCTGAGCTCCATGTCTTGGTGGCCATGCTGTGAGACCCTCACGCTGAACTTGGGCCTTCCGAAGACACCGGGACCTCAAAACCAGGCTTTATTCATTAATGCAATAGGACACCTGCACCCCTATGTTTATTGCTGCACTATTTATAATAGGAAAGATGTGGAATCGACACAAATGCCCAAAAATGGATGACTGGATCAAGAAGATGTGGTGCATATATGTCATGGAATATTACTCAGCAATCAAAAAGATAAACTCATGCCATTTGCAGCAGCATGGATGGAGCTGGGAGGGATCATGCTTAGTGAAATAAGCCAGAAAGAAAAGGAAAAATACTGGATAGTTTCACTCATAGCAGGAGTGTAAGGAAAAAATAATAAGCAATTGTGATCAAGTAAAAATGAAAATCAACAAATATCTATAAGCCAGAGACATGCTACAGGGAGGGAGAAGAGAACAGGATCAAAACTGGGTGGAAAGAGTGCACGGGACTATGATGATGGCACATGGGTGAAGTGGTGGTGGTGGGGAGTCCATGGGGATTACAGCCGAGATGGAAACATGTACAGAATGAAGAATGATATGATAGATATATCAAATTAAAAAAGAAACAGGCTTTATTCACGGCACTCAACCACCTCTGAAACCTGCCATCGGGCCAGCCTCCGCACCTCTTCCCATCAGCCCTGCGGGTCCCAGCCACCTCTGGCTGACGTTCCAAGCACACACGCAGGACCCCAGACCGCAGGCCCGAGCTGCCGTCTGCACCCCCTCCCCAGCAAGCAGGCCTCCTACCCTGAGATTATTAAATATAACCTCCACTTGCAGGAAATATGCAAAAACTGTTTATCTTTGGAAACTAAAATATATGAAACTGAGTCATCAGGCAAATTATATGCATCAGTAAGTGATAAATGTTCAGGGCCAGCAGTCCTGAAATAGCGCATGAAAGCCTTTTTCCTACTCCTCTTTCTGCCTACAGAGCACTTTTGAGCAAAGTTCACGGCTGGCGGTGTGGAGTCGGGGCCCATGAGCCTTCTGCCGCGGTCTTGCGAGCACAGCATCGGCTGGGGCTCCCAGGTCAGGGAAACCCCACGGCCCCGGCCCACCCTCTCCAGCCTGTACAACCCTCAGGACGTCTCTGTGCTCCAGACGCAGCTCTGTGGGTTTGGCAGTTCGGGGTTGGACGGAGTGTGGGGCAGGGCTCCTCATCCCCGGTGGCCAGAGAGCCAGGGGGTTCCGGCCAGCTCCCAGCCCCTGCGGACCCTTCCGCCCTTCCCGCCCTTCCTCCTCCAGAGAGGGACACCCACTGCTTCCTTCTCCCACAAACCTCCAGCCCATGTGACATCCTGCAAATGCAATGCGGAGCCCCTGAGCCAGGTTGGGCTGCGTGGAAGGACACCTGCAGAGTCCCGCTCTGCCTCCCTGGGCTGGCTTCCTGCCAGAGGGCCCTGCTGGCCCTGTTCTCATTCAAAACCAGGATAACCCAGCATCTGGGGAGACGCTCACTCATTCACTCAGCAAACACCAGTGGGGGTTCCCCCTGTGCTAGGCCCCGGGGTACTGAGGGGTCCAGACCAGATCCTCCCTAGGGCTGCTCACAGACTCAGGCCTGGAGGGCTGCCCAGAAGAGGCGCCTGCTGAGCTGGGTCAGCCCCAGCCCCCTTCTGTGACCTGGTTTCTTGCCTTCTCCATAGAGAGGTTGTCCTTTGAGTTGAGCACGAGGTTTAGGAACTCAGGGAGACCCGAGTTCCAGTCGGCCAGCCCTGCTTCCATTTCTGAGCCTGTTAAATGCGTCTATGAGAACCGGCTCACGGCCCGGGGAGGGCTGGGCCCAGGCACAGCACCTGGCACGGAGGAAGCAGGTGGCCGACACGGAGGTACCACCGCTGAAGGGACGCCTGCTGGGGCAGAGACTCCAGCTCGGAGTGGCCACCGCCTCCCTCTGCCACCCTCAGGTCCCAGGGCGGCCCCTGCGGTCCCCAGCTGCCGGCCCGTCCCTTCTTCTCAAGCCTGACCTCTGGCTGTCACCAGGAGGCTGCCCATCCCCGGCTCCCCTTGTCCTCCACTGAAACACAGAGCTGAGGCTACACACAGCACCCCCACCCCAGGCTGCAGGCCTGCAAGCTCGGCTGTGACAGCGTCACGCACCCCGTGGGAGCCGCGAGGCATGCCGGCCGACAGCCAGTCCCAGAAAACCAGTCGCCCTCACGGCAGGCTCGGCCGGCCATGAGCACCAGCCCAGAGGCCGGGACAGAGCGATTCACAGACTGGCCGGCGGCGCCCACGCCAGCCTGGTAGGCGAGATGCTGGACCCGCACAACTCACAGAACCCAGCCAGCAGGGGCGAGGCCTGGCCCAGGGAAGAGCACTGGCCTGGGGGCAGGCACCAGGGCCCTGGCTCGCCCGCCTGCTTCCGGCATCAACTTGCCACCGCTTTGCGTTTCCTGATGCGCCCAGAAAGTGGGCAAGGAGAATCGGAGCCCGTGACCGGGAAGGGCCTGGGGCTTCACTCGGAGCGGGGCTCACATCCACCCAGAGGACAGCGGCCTCGTGCGGATCCCCGTCCACTTACCACACGTCTCCACGCCAACTCTCCCGCCAGCCAAGTTCGCCTGAGACATCTCCATGGAGGCTTCCCCCAGCCTGGGGCCACAGTAACTGCGGGAGTGGTGGGGGGAGGGGAGTGAACAGAGAAGGGCGAGTTACCCCACCAGGCCCTCGGGCACCCTCCACCCTGGCCCTCCTGACCTCTTCTACTCTGACCCAGCCCCAATGGGGTGCTCCCAGCTCCACCCTGGCCGAGGCCACCCGGGTCCCTCTGAGCCTGGCATTGGCGAAGCCTGGTTGAACCGTGCCCAGGCAGCAGGAAGGCCTCAGCGTGGACTGGCCCTCAGGCCGCGCCAGCGGGCACACGCCTCGGGCCCAGTCACACCACTTCCTGGCCTCCACGAACAGTGCTGACCTGAGGCCACTGCTGTGAACCCCGCAGCTGCCAAGAAGCCCCTGTTGGCTCCAGGCTGGTACCCCCAGGACCGGCACTCACCAGTCGTCATGGCTACAAAGCAGCAGCCTCCCCGGGGCAAACAGGGGCCACAGTTGGGGTGTACTCCCAGAAGGGGCTGCTCAGCCTGAGTGGTAGGCTGGCGGTGAGGCCGAGTTGGGGGGACAGGAGGGGCCAGGACAGGGCAGGAAGGCTGGGCCCTGCGGCTGTTCTGGACATAGGCCCTAGGGGAGAAGCCCACCCTGCCCATGACCGGACTTTACATGTGGTGCTCTGTCCTCTGGAAGTAACCCCCAAAGCATTATGGACCTTGAGTTGTCACCCCAATCCAGGAAAAGACACCTGAGTGGCTGGATCAGAAGATCGCCCACTTGGGGCATCGCAGTGCCAAGATTCGGGGTGGGAGCAGCTGAGGGCGTCTTTAGGGGATGCACCCACCCCTCTGTGCAAGCTGCCCTGCTTCCTGTTCTTCCGGAGCCAGGTCCCCTGCAGTTCCCCAGACCCCCCTTTCCTGCAGGTGTGGGGCCGTGGGCCTGGACAGCATGGTGTCTGTCGCGTGTCAGCAAAGAACCAGAGTGACCTGGACAGTTTCCCGGCTGGGAAAGGAGGCCCAGGCCGCGTTTGACTTGCTGGGGCTGCTGGGAAGTGAGCGGCAGGCCTGGGGAGCCCGGGCTCCCCAGCAAGCCCGGGCTCCCCGCCCAAGCTCCACGCGGATAACTGATAGACAAGTGGCCCGTCAGTTCCCACTGCCCCTTGGCTTCCCTGGCCAAACTGTTGGGGCAGGGGGGCCAGGCCCTGAGGAGCGCCCCTCTCCCCGTCTTGCTGGCTGGTGAGCCCCTCCATGCTCTGGCCTTTCCAAAGCGCCAGGCCAAGGCTCCCACCCCAACCCTGCAGGCACAGGCACCCTGTCCCGGATGCACCAGATAAAGCACTGCGGAGGGCGGAGGGCGGCGGGGAAGCTGAGTTCTGGTGTGTTTACTGCTCCCTTAGCTGGAAGGAGTGAGCCGCTTTCGTTAGTACATAAACTCTTGGCAAAGTTGGGTTTTCCATGGTTTGCTGAACTCCTGAACACAGATGTCCCATTTGTGTTTCATTAGTACATCAGCCGCTCTGCGGCTCGCGACCTCTGCACCCCGCAATAATTACCTGGCGCCGGCCCATCCCTCGCCAGCTGGCTGCGGACCTGCTCTGCCACCAGGGCTGTGCTGCACTGGCCCTTGCCAGGCAGCCGGACAGCTCCCGCAGCTTGTGGGCCTCGGCTGGGCCC
>NW_004567114.1:5098502-5100748 GCF_000260355.1 Condylura cristata
AGCTGGGGGGCACTGGGGGGAGGCCGGCCAACAGAGGGAGGGGAGGGTGAAACTGGCCCCTTGGGCTTCCTGGACCCAGCCCGTGACTGGCCCTGCCCCTCCCTTACCCCACCTCCTGCCCACCCCTCCCTACCGCAGGACTTCAGGGGCTCGGAAGCAGCCTTGGGAAGCCCCCAGCTTCTGCTCAGAAGTGGCAAGCCTGGGCGGCCCGGGGGGCTCCACGCACCCCACCAGCCTCCCCTCTCCCCTGGCTCCGCACTTAGGGTTTACAAAGGCCACCAAGGGAGGCTCAAGGAGGCGGGGATCAGGTCCAGCTCCTGAGGTACAAACTTGGGCAAGCGGGGCCAGCTTGTGCTGCTGCAAACTCCTGACAGGGCGGAGCAAAGAGCCTGTGAAGGCCCCAGCGGCAGGCCCCTCCGTAGCCAGGCCTCTCCCACGCTTAGCAAACTTGGGTTCATCCTTGTGTAAGAGGGTGCCCCAAATCGTAAAGCTCCAGACACCCTGAAATCCTGAGTGACCCCGGAATAAACTTTCAGCTTCACCTTGTCTGCAGCAAGAGCTCGGGTCTGGTTGTCTCTGGGACCACAGCCCTGAGGTCAGGGCTGAAGTGGGGGTGTTAAGTGCCTACTGGGCGCACCCCCAAACACTCTAAATCTTCACCTTAAATTTCCCAGGCCCCTGGGACAAAGCGTTCTCCCATCTCGGGCATCGGCAGGGGTCCAGGGTAGGGGCGGGGGTTCTCCACTTCCTTCACGCGATGCGGGCAGCGTGGGCAGGGCTGGGAAGGCCGGGCACATTTTGCAGCTTTGTTGAAGCCTCTGGCATCCAGAGACCCATGACTGTCCTCCTGTGAGAGGCCCTGGTGGCTGGGTGCCCTGGGTGCCCTTGGGGGCAGTCCCCCCCCAAGATGTAAAGAAAAGTAAAGACCACCTCATGCCCCAGACTTGGATGAAGGAGGCTCAGCCCCAGCACCCCACCCCTGAATGGATGAGGAGGCCTTAGGCCCAGCACCTCACTCCTGACAAGATGAGGGGGGCTCAGCCCCAGCACCCCACCCCTGACCAGATGAGGGGGGCTTAGGCCCAGCACCCCTACCCCTAACTGGACAAAGGGGACTCAGCCCCAGCACCCCACTCCTGACTGGACGAGGGGGACTCAACCCCAGCACCCCTGACTGGATGAGGGGGGCTCAGCCCAGCACCCCACCCCTGACCAGACGAAGGCGCTCAGCCCAGCGCTGTCCAGGAAGCCGTGCCTGTCTCCACCTCCCGGGCCCTCTCCGGCCATCCCGCCCCTCCTATCCCTCTGATGCCGACACGGTGCCGCCCCTCATGTCCACCTGGGAGTCTCCAGACAAGGCTCACATGAGGCCCTGTGAGGGTCTACTCCAGTCAGGGGGTGCAAGGGACCCCAACGAGCAGCGAAACACGAGAGGTCCCAGGGTGGCCTCGCTGTGCGGCCCCCACCCGCCCCCCGTGGCCCAGGACAGGGCCGGAGCTGAACAGAGCGCTGGAACTCGCCGTGAACAATGTTTCAGCACAAAAGCCACAGGTTCCCGAGGTCACGGTGGGTCCCCCCTTGCTCCCGCCTGGGGCCCACGTGGCTCAGTCGGCTGGTCCCGTCTTAACAAGTTTGATATTTTGTTCATTGTGAGTTTTCTCATTGCTTTTGAGTTTTTAAATATGTCATTAAAGTACACTTTTGTCTCTCTTTTCTCAAGGGTGATTTCTCTTGACTGGCAGCACCCCATTCATTCCAGGGGAGGCCTCTGCTCCCCGAGTTCCCCAGCTCCCTGCAGGCTTCACCTTCCTTGGTACTCCTTCCCTGGAGAGCCCTGACAATTTCTTATTTCCTTTGGGCAGCTCAACTCTTCCTCCCTACCCTCAGCCTCAGGGCTCAGCCAGCAAGACCTGACTCTGGAATCACCTGGCAAAGGGGTCTGGGGATGAGTGGGGCCCGGCTACCTACTGCTGGGCCCGGTTCCACAGGGGTGACTGGGTTCCGGTCCCGCATCTGGTTCCACAGGGGTGACTGGGTTCCAGTCCCCCACCTGGTTCCACAGGGGCGACCTGGGTTCCGGTCCCGCACTTGGTTCCACAGGGGCAACCTGGGTTCCGGTCCCGCATCTGGGTTCCGGTTCCACAGAGGTGACCTGGGTTCCGGTCCCGCACCTGGTTCCACAGGGGTGACTGGGTTCCGGTCCCGCACCTGGGTTCCGGTTCCACAGGGGTGGCCTGGGTTCCGGT
>NW_004567114.1:5101194-5127173 GCF_000260355.1 Condylura cristata
TCCCGCACCTGGTTCCACAGGGGTGACTGGGTTCCGGTCCCGCACCTGCAGGTGGTTTCGGTTCCACAGGGGTGGTCTGGGTTCCGGTCCCGCACCTGGTTCCGTAGGGGTGACTGGGTTCCGGTACCGCACCTGGGTTCCGGTTCCACAGAGGTGACCCGGGTTCCGGTCTGGCACCAGGTTCCACAGGGGTGGCCTGGGCTGCAGAGACCAGCAGGGAACAGGGGCCCAGTCTGGCGCCCTGAGGGTGCGAGCTGGGCCAGTGTGGTCAGCAGCCAGGCACGCTGGGCGAGGAGGGGGGCCCGGAGGCGGCGGGGCTCCAGCCCGCAGGACTCCAGCCCGCAGGAATCGTCCTTTGGCTGCTCTGGCCTCCTCGCACCAATCCCTCCGGCAGCCGGCCCCACCGCAGGCGTCCTCTGCACGAGGCCACTCTCACAGCCCAGCCTCCAGGCTCAGGTGTACCCACCCCCAGGTGTCCCGCATCAGGCACCCCCGCCCGCCCATCCACGCTCCCCAGCGCCTCCAGCATCCGGGGCCGCAGGTGATGGCCTCAGAGGCCAGTGGCATGAAAGCCTGAGCGTCTTCACTTACCCCAGCCAGGAGCGGAGGGAGGCTGCGTGGGCCCGAAGAACCTTCAGGATCCAGGCCTCCGCAGAACCCGGCGCCCGGGTGCGTGGCCAGCAAACAGCCACGCAGACCGCAGCAGGAGGGGCTGGGGCCGTCCGAGCTGAGAAGCTGCCCTGGGAGGCCTTCCCAGGTGGCAGGTGGGGGTGGCGTCTTGTCTCTGCTCCTCCCGGACTGCGTGACCTGGGGCAGCTCTCTACCTACACACCCTGTTTGCTCATTGTGAGTGAGGATGGGGATACCCGCCTGCCTCCGGGGTGTGGTGAGCATCAGAGGAGCCCAGATGTGGGGGTGTGGGGCGGCGGCCGGCACAGGGAGCTCCAGGGAGCTGACCGTGCCCCTGAGGAAGGCCCTGTGGATACCGCTGCGAGCTGTTGGGGCCTCCCAGCTGCCCAGCAACAGAGCCAGGGTCTTCCCAGGCTCCCCGGTCTTCCTGTCCCAGGGGTCAAAGACCCAGGCAGGAGGCAGCGCGGTAACCAACCGCCCAGGGACCCATGAGCTTGGGAGCAAGTGGTGGGTCCGTCCTGACAGCAGCGGCGGCCGGCCTTGGGCAGGAGGGAGGAAAAGAGCAGTGGCCCTCACAGCCCAAAGGCAGGCCACGTGGGTTTGCCTGTGGTCGACTGTGTGGGTTTATCCAGCAAGCCTGGCCTCTGTTTACCCATCTGTCAAATGGGGCTACGCGAGCATTCGTCCTCGTATGCTTTATAGGACAAGACAAAGACTGGGAATGTCTGCAGCGGTGAGCCCGGGAGCTGTGGCAGAGGCGTCCAGTGCGTCAGCCAGTCACAGGAGCTGCAGGGCCACGGGGTGACGGACGCAGCCCCATGGCCCGCCGTGGCCGGCTGCTCTTCCAGGCGGTGGACTCCCTGTGAGGCCTGGCTGTGATAAGCGCCTCGAAGGAAACCAGAGGCCCCACGGGGGCTGTGGGTCTCCACGCAGGAGCGCAGGAGCGTTCGAATCACCTGCCCCTTTCAGAAGGGGGCGAAGGGAAGAGTGTTGAAGATAGCGAGGTGGCCCCCCTTCCCTACCTTGGGGAGGCCCAAGGCAGAGACCAGCCCCGGGGAGGGTCCCTGCAGGAGGGTCACCCCAACCCCCAGGGAGATTTTCTGACTTGGAGGATAAAATTACTAAGCCGGTGCCAATTTTTTTAAATATTCAGTGCAAGGAACATGGAGAGAAAATGGGGTGGTCACGATGAAAAACACTGGCCACAGACGGAGGGTGGGGGGGGCAGCAGGAGGGGTCTCAAGTCCAGTGGAAGACAAGCTGCGTGGCCATGGGGGTCCCGGGCTCGGCCAGTAGCCGGAGCCCCCGAGACACACCAAGACTTTGGTCGCCGAGGCCCCACCCACCAGACTCAGGACCCTGAGCTGCCCCGTGGTGGGGGACAGCCTGGCCCCGCCAGCCGCCCCTGCCAGCTGCCCCTCCAGCCCTCCAGCCCAGCCCTTTGCAGGCCACCCCGCCCCTGAGCTGGGTTTTCTCCTCTGTAAAGTGGCGCCTGTGACGCTTTAGAGCAGTATTGTCGGGGCTCAGAAAATCACTTCAGCAGCTAGGAGTTTGTAAGGACTAATGTTCCGGGAGGCGGGCCCGTCCACTCGGTCACCCTCCCCGTTGTTAGTCCCCTGGGACAGAAGTGGTGTCTCAAACTGCAGGACCTCCTGGTGTTTACAGCCCCTTATTTCATGACTGATATTTTGGGGGGGGGGAGGTAGAAATCACTTTTTTTCCCCTACTTTCCCTTGAGAAATCACAGACACTGGCCCCGATACCCCCAGGGTCACAGGTCTGGCCAGTGAGGCAGTCCCCACCCTGGGCTGGCCCCCAGGCCTGCTGCCTCCAAGCCTGTCCCTGGGACCAGGTGGACAAAGGACAGACCTTCTTTAAGGGAGAGCCGCTGGGTGACCCAGATGAGGGCACAAAAGCAGAAATTGAGCCACAGCAATTTTAGCTGAGTTATCAGGAACTAACATGATGGTTGAGAAAGTCCAGGCTACGGGGGGGTCAAAGTGGAGAAGAAGGGCAAATGCTTCCTGTGTCTCAACAGAGGTCCCCAGGTCCCTCAGCAGACCCAGGGGAGCTGCAGAGGGCTGAGGAAGTAGCCCCAGAGGGCTGACTGCCTTAGGCTTCAGTGCCAGTGGAGAAGGCTGCTGGGGGCGCCGGGCCTGGCTGCCTCAGCACCAGACGTGGTTGTCAAGTCACAGCCTGGGCGCCCTGCACTTGGAAGAGAAAGCTATTGGGTGCTTCTCCATT
This sequence comes from Condylura cristata, assembly GCF_000260355.1. NCBI lineage: Eukaryota > Metazoa > Chordata > Mammalia > Eulipotyphla > Talpidae > Condylura > Condylura cristata. The sequence goes on from NW_004567114.1 coordinate 5,104,069, forward strand.
GCACCAAAACGCCACATGAATGAGCTTGTGTCCAAAGGAAAGTAGGCTTCCATCAACGACAGTCTGGGAGGTAGCACAGCTTCAGGCGTGGCTGGATCCAGGCGTTCGACAGGCGGTGGCAGATGGGACCCCGCAGGCTCAGCCACACGTCCTGGACACCTGGGAGGCAACTTGCCCCCTTCATGGCTCCGGCAGGGCCTGAGAGCAACTCTACCTTGTTTTACATATAATTTTTATTTTATTTTTAATTTTCCCCCTTTTTTTTCACCACCATCCCTCTACGCCTTTGACTTTTTCTCCCTTGCCCTCCCTCTTAACCTCATAAATCACATTTCATTAGTGTCCACTCGTTTTTATATGTATTTCTCTCTCTAGAATCATCCACTCTGCAAACATCTAATATTTCTATTTGCCCTTCTGACGTGTTTCCCACGCATCATTCCCCACGCCTCCTCCCATTTTGCCAAGAATGGCAACGCGTGGTCCTTCCTGTATTCGTGGTGTATTCACGGTGTGCACCAAGCACCTCCTCTTGATCCAGTCCTCTGGGGGAGGCATGTAAGGCTGTTTCCCTGTCTCACTATTGCAAATAGTACCAACATTGTAAAGTGCCTCATTGTTCGTGTGGTTTCAGTTTCTGAGGGGACCCCGCGGGTAGCATGTCTGGGAGGATGACATTTCAATTGTCAGCTTTTTTTTTTTTTTAAAGATGTATTTAGTAATGCATAAAAGAACTAGGTTACAGGCCATAGGTGTGAGGGTGTGAGAGGATTCACCAGACAGAGTGGGAGCAGAACAGGTAGGTTGATGAAATCCACTTCTGGGGGGAGCAGCGGGGTGACAGGAGGGGTCTGCTACGCCCTGCGGGTCACTCCCTGGCTGGGGATCGAACTCATTCTGCAATGGCTGCAACAGCTTGATAGCACTTAGACTCCTTGCGCCACCAGGGAGAGACCTCAACTTTCAGTTTCTTAAGCAAAGTCCAGGTCACTTTCCCAAACGGCTGCACCAACTTTGCATTTCCCCACAGTCAGCTGTCACTGAACCACTTTGGGATCACACACTGGTCCCTATGGTACCGACTGGACTGATCCGAGGCTGTGAGGCACTGGATGGGGTGCAGTCGGCCCCTCTCAAGCCATGGGAGCAGCTATAGCCAAGGGCTCCCCACAGGGAACCCTGCATTCCATTTCCAGAAGCAGAGGGAGGGCCTGAGACCCAGGTCAGCCCTGCAGGGCGACAGAGTGCAGAGGGCTGAGGAAGGGACTTGCAACAGCAGGGAGTCTCTTGGGGCTCCTTGGGGGCACCCGGGATCTGGGAACACCGCCACCAAGGCTGGTTCAGGTCTCCCAGTGGACCCTGGGGCCCCAGTACCCCCCAGAGAGTAAGGCTGGGACAGTTAACATTCTGGCCACTTGGGGAGGGTCTAGGTGAAGCTGCAGCTGGAAGTCAAGCATTTGGGGGCTGTGTGCAGGGGGCTCTGAACCCAGAGGGCCAGAGGGTGCATCCCAGCTGCCCGCAGCACCCCACACCTGCCCAGGGCTCACATGTCTGCGGCTGGCATGCCCACCGGGGCAGCTGCCGGGGAGGCCTGGGCTTCTGGGAAAGGTGTCGTGGCTGGTGTAAGACAGCCCACTGGGACACATGGTCCTGATCCCCCGCAGCCCTTCAGCACGCCTAAGATGGGGTGCTCTGCTGAGGAAGGCGGGGGTGGCGGGGTTAGTGGGGCCCTCGGTGAGTTGGGGAGACCCCGACCCAGCCAGCCTGGGGCTGCCGCCTGGGGAAAGCCTGTCAGGTGACTGTGTCCTCGGGTCTGAAGCTAGTGTGCCAGGGTGGTCCCCAGGGAAAGGGGAGGTTCTGGGGGTTCAGGGTGCCCCTCTCTCTGCCCTGTAACGCTAGTTGAGCTGGCGTCTTCTGCTCCCTATGCCAGGAAGCCCCCACCTCACACGTCACCACCTGCTGGCTGCAGAGTGGGAAGGGCCTGAGGCTCTGGGCCACCCGGGCCCGCCTGCCTCCGTGAAATTGTTACAGGGCAGGGAGAGAGGCACCACTGAACCCCCAAATCTGCCTGCTCTAAACAGGTTCTGCCAGCCACCGCATCAAGACAAAACATATAAGACTTCAATAAGAAGGGAATTTAATACAGTGAGTATACAATATGGAAGACAAAGAATATAGTTTCTAAATCAAACACCTGCAGTGACCCGTCCCCTCGTGGGCAAAAGTCCACCCAAAAGGGATCGGCCCAGAGAAAGGCCTGAAAGCTGCCACAAGCCTAAAGCCCCTTCTGGCAGGGACCCATCGAAAAGGGTCAGAAATGGCCAGACAAGTCTGGGAGGAAAAGAGCAACATCAACATCAAAATGAACGCTGCCACAGTCACCTCCCTACAGGTCTCTCACCCACGTCTGCCTCAGCCAGTCCAGGGCCAGGAAACAAGCCCGGTTTCTCCATCACATGCTCCATGTGGCTTCCTCAGGGCTCCTCCTGGCTCTCCATCCTGCTTCCTTCTTCTCTTCTCTGCTCAGCTCCACCCTCCTTCTGGGTGGGGCAGGGAACCTGCAACTTCACCTTTTCCTGGGGACCCCCTATTACAAAGTCACCCCCAAAGCACCTTCACCGCCAGTTCTCTGGGCAAGAAACTGCTTTCCCATCCCTAGGAAGCCATGTGGGGAAGACTGTTTCTAAGTAACTTTCTTCCTCTGGTTTAAAAAGGCCTCCTTCCAAAGGGCCAAGGACGTTTCCTTTTTCACCGTCAAAAAGCAACCCCCTCCCTGTCCATCAATAGGGGTGATTAAATCCATTCAAGGAGAATCACCTGACACCTGGGAGCACGCAGTGAGGCTGGATCAGGCTTCCAACGCGGGCGGGGGAGGGGCGCTTTGTGCCTCCTGCTGGCTGGGAAGGAGTCAGGCCGGCCGGCTGCGGCTACATTTTTTAAAATATTCTCGCCCTGACAGAAATTCTGGAAGGCAGGCAGCCGAGCTCCGCGCCCCGAGGGAGGGGTGGCATTAGGGCAATATTTACTTTCAACTCTCTGTGTCGACCTGCATTTTCTAATTTTCTACAGTGAGCATACATTATGATTATAGCTCGAAACTAGAGTGAACATAGAAAGAAAGCACTTGACAGCACTCGAGAAAGCACTCCAAGGAGAGAAAAGAAGCCTCCTCTCTGCCTTCCTCGCAGTCCTGGCTGGTCGGCTAAGTCAGGCCTGAGCCAGGAAGGTGGCTTGCAGGTGGGGAGAGGCCTGGACCCCGCGGGCGCCTCCTCCCCTCCCCCCACCTCCCGCCCCAGCTCACACCCACTCCCACCCCAGTGGGGAGGTTCCCCCTGAGACAGAGAAGCCACGGAGCCCCCAGGAGCAGCTGCTGCCGAGCTGACCCCACAAGGCCGAGCTGACCCCACAGGCCGGCTCCAGGGAAGCCCCTCATGCTCCTGAGTTTGGCACGTGGGAGGTTAATTCTCTTATCAAAACTGTACAAAATCCTAATTTTGCAGAGTGGCAATTTGGGGGGGGGGGCGGGACCAGCAATGGGAAAATGTTCGTTATGCAGCACTACACATTCAGTTCTCAGGGGATCAATTATAAAAACACTCATTCAGCTATTTCTATTCAAATGAACACCTGAAGAGGAGGCCTCAATGGTTTTAAAAGTGTGTGGATATTACTGGATAAATGTTAGTCCAATAAAAGAGATCATCATCCGCTATTTGTGTACATTTAAGTTGACACTAAAAAGATCTTTGCGAGGATCGCTGTGGCTGCTGTTCTGCCTGCTTCTTTTATCCCCGGCTCCCTTAACGCTTTAGGAACTGAAGAAAACAGCCCGCCGCAGCCCGGCTGGCCGTGGGTTCCGGTGTTTCCTTCTGCAGCCAAGTAAAGGGTCCGGGGCTGGGAAGGCCACACCTGAGTGCGAGGAGCCGCACCAGGAACCTGTCGGGGCCTGTGGGAGGCACAGACACCCACTCCGGAAGACTCCACCAGTCCAGTGCGGAAACAGATATTTGCATTTGCCCTGGGTCACAGGACAGGGCCATTCTTATTCAAAAGGGTGTTTTCCTGCTGTATTTGCAGGCCTGGAGAGTCTCTGCCCTTGCGCCCAGCAACCCCCCACCCCAAGGCCTTCTTTTTGTTCTCCATAAATCAGGAGAAAGGAGCACAGAGCCAGGCAGCCCCTCCCTGGCAGCACCCCCCTCCCAACCTGGGGGACCCCTCCAGCTCTCAGTCCTGAGTGAAATACAAAAGTAAAAAGAACAGGGGCAAAACTAATGGGGGATGGTTTGATGGGACTCAATGCCCCCCCCCACACCCCAAAAGGAAGGCAGGGTGGGGTTGCCCTGTAGCTGCGAGATCGAGATGACACAGGCACAGAGGCTGTTAGTGGCTGGTGTTCCCGGCTGGACAAGGTGGTGGCTGGTGGGGGTGGGGGAGGGCTGTAGCTTCTGGGGGGAAATCCCTGGGGGAAATAGCACCAGCTGGTCGTTTTTAGGGAAAAGGGGTTTTAAAAACGGGGCGTTCTCATCCTGAGCCACTAAACTGTTGGCAACGTGTAAGAGGGTGCGTTCCCCTGTATTTGGGGGCCAAGGTACTTACTGAGCCCGGATGCCCTGCCTTTAACTTGAGGCTCCCCTTCCTGGCTGCGCACTAACAGGGGAACGTGCTGGGCCCCTTCTGCTCCAGGGCGCGTCCTCCCACGCCCCCCCCACCCCGAGGTCCCCGAGGTCTCCAGGCCGGCCAGACCCCACCGTGCACCCCGTGCCAGCCGGCCCAGTGGCCCCGCTCGCATCGCGGCTTTGGCTGCGACCCCAAGCCCCAGCGTGCCCCCTCCCGGAGGTGCCCAGGTGACAGGGCGATGCCACTGGCGCCCCAGCTCGGAGCCGCCTGTCCTTCGCTGACTGCCGTGAGTCAGGCTGGGAGAGTCAGGATTATCTTTACTTTACCTGGGGATGCCGCTGTGGTTTAGGGGCTCCCTGGCAGAGCTGCCACTCACCTGGCCCACCGGCCAGGAGCCAGGCCAGGCTGGTCCTTTGTGGGCACTCCCGGCCAGCCCTAACCAAGCCCCGATTCCAGGGCTAACAGTGACACCTGCAGTTGAAGCCGCCACATACCACCTGCCAGGGCAGTGGGGGGCGGGGGGGGGGCAGAGGGGCTGGAGGGTCCTCTGGTCACCACCTGGCCACCAGCCCCACCAGATGGTGCCAGGAGTCCCCAGGGAGGAGGCAGGGAGTATGGGTTCTCCAGTCCCTCCGGTTTTCCAGCTCCCAGCCAAGGGCCCAGGCCGCAGCCACGCCTGGTCAGCTCACCCCACAACGGCATCCAGGGCAGGCCCCAGGGCCAGCCCCGGAGAACCTGAGGGGCAGGGGTTTCCCCGGGGCCCCTCTCCCTCAGTCAGGGGCTAACGAGGCTGTGGGTGCCCCACTTTCCGGAGGCCCAGACTACCCTGCTGGGGAGCAGCTTGGGCAGGTCCCTCCATCGTCCCTAATGAGTGACCTCCGGGCTCTCACCTCAGGGCACCCACCTCCCCTCAGGCGCTGCCAGCCCTGTTTGTTGGAGTAACATTGTCTCTCAGCCCTGCATATCTAAGCTATGGGTTTACCGCAAATGTAGGCACCACCCATATCCACCACCAAAATGCCAATAACCCCCCAGCCGTCGCCCTGGGGCCGGTCCCATGGTGCCCCCTCCCCTGGGAGGGGCCTCCCTCTACGCACACACACGTGTGTGCACACACACGTGTGTGCACACACACACACACACACACAGGCTTGCACACCGCGGGCCACATGGCTGCTGAGTTTGTCTTGCTGTGGAGCCCAGGCCGGGCTCAGAGTCGGCTCCCACGGCCTCCGTCCACCGCCGACCTAGAAAGTCTGAGCCGGACGCCGGGAGCTGGGAAAGAAAATGAACCAACGCAAAGATTTCTTTATAACTTTTCTCAATATTCTGCTGATTGCTAGCTCAGTAGCAGATGTGGCAAGCTTAATGATGCATAGACAAGAAGCAGCCCCTAATCCCTAAATGAACTTCTTATCTCTAAATATATACAGGGGAAGCTATATAAACTCAATTTAGCCCCCTGCTCTTCCCGCTATCCGCATGGCGGGCGGAACAGACAGTGGCGCCCGGAAGGCCTGGCCCTCTGCGGAGGGCAGGGAGAGAAGGGGGTGCCCGTGCAGCCCGCCCACAGGGCCACCTCCACTGACCAAGCGGCCCTGACCCAGCCACGGGGCTCCGCGGGGCTCCATCCCAGGGAGCCTCCAGCAGCAGCGGCTGCAGCGACAGCACCACCCTGCCCCCTCCCCTTGCCCTCTCCCCATTTAGCAGTTTGGCACCAGAGATGCCCAGAAGAGCCCCATCGCCACCCCAGATTGCCTTTCCTTTCTCATCTTGGCCTCTGCAAAATACATCTGAGGCAAGATCCAGACAGTTTTAAAGTGGGGGGGAAGGTGCTGGGTGCCAAGGCACAATGGCCTGGGTGTGTCCAGTGTGCAGGGCCAGAGGCTGTGCCTCTGGGCCCTGGGGACACAGCCCCTGCAGGGGTGCTGCAGAGGGCAGAAGGAACAGCCCCCCAAAGGGTGGCCGCAAGAGCAGCCTGGCCTGTGTGGGGGCTGGCGGGTAAGAGCGGGAGCTGGCGGGCAGATGGAATGGGGGGGCCGGTGGGCAAGGTGTCCAGTGACAGGAGGAGCTGGTGTCTCTCCTTCAGGCCCCTCAGGCTACAGCAGACAAAGACGCCTGCCCCCTGCAAGGTGGGTGGCAGGAATTCGGTGCTGGTTCAGAAATCAAGTCCCGATTTCTGGGCCAGTGCAGGGGTGGCTACCAGGCCCAGATGGCCGGCTCGCCTGGACGGAACCCAAAGCGGCACAAAAGATGCAGAGGAGAGAGCAAAAGGCGTCCGCCCCAGCCGAGGCCTGATGCATATGCAGCTAAGCCCACTCGGAGGCTTTTCCATTAGCAGCGGCGAAGCCTTGGCCAGGTGGGGGGAATCCATATTTCACCTTACGTTGCACACAGCTGGGTTCAGACTGGCACCGAAACTAATATGCAAAAGAGGCCGTATCTGTATTCATCAGGCCACCCCGAGAAACCAGGGGGGCGGCTCCCTGAATTCCAGAACCAGCAGACAAAGAGATGGGTGCAGCCTACCAGGGGTGGCGAGCTGGCAGGACAGGGAGGGAGCAAACAGGCCACTGGATGTGGGAGAGACCAGGTCTTCATCAAGTCACAGTTTTCAGGGGAGAAAACACCCAAGGGGGTTGCCCTCCCCCCAGCCTAGGCTGGAGGAGAGAATGAGCTGAGACCCAGGCCTGGGCTGGTCTTGGTTTATTTGCAAATACAGTTGTGCTCTTGCTAATTCTCATGCATCCAGGTAGAGAAAGATCTAGGAGATCCTTAGAAGGCCCGGTCTATCAAGGAGGCTTATTTTGCTAAGCAGTGTGGGGGAAAAACACAAGGAGAAGAAAGGGGGGGGGCTTGCCCCAGAGTGTGCGCAGGCTGGCGGGAGGGACCTGCTCTCTTCCCCCGTGAGCCCTGAGCAGCCTCCTGCCAGGACGCAGGTGTGGGCACCTGTGCTCTCCGGGCAGGTCACGGAATCCTCTGCTCTGCAGCTCCCTGGGCTAGGCGGCCCCCACCCTCACAGACCCCCCTACCAGCCCCCTGCCGGCAGCCTTCCCCCACATTCACCCAACCCACCCTGCCCGCTCCACTCTTAGTCCTGCTTTTGGCCCCTCGCCCCACGTCCTTCCTGTGGGTTTCCTGGGAAATGTCCCCACGCTGGGTAGACAGAGCAGGGCGGGCAGCTCGAGGGTTGGAGGTGGCATCTCTTGATAAGTGCACTCGGCGCCCCTCCCCCACCCTCCAGCGCAATTAGCAAATTGATTAGCAAAGCAGCTATCTCTGCTAGACAGGTGCACCCTACGAGCCGGACACCTCTTATCTCAACCAGCTCCCTAATCTGTAAAATGCAGTTCAGGCGGCCTGCAGGCCCTTTGCTGGGAGAAGATGGGGTGAGGGCCGGTGTCCAGGGTCTTGGTCGCTGGTAGGCAGGACGCTTGCCCACGTTAATGGTGTCCAGCTGGGCATCCCGAAGGGCACGTGAGCGGCCAGCCCCCAGCTCTGCACCGTGGACTCCGCCGAGGCCCTGAGGCGCACTCAGAGGCCCGCTTGGGGCGCAGATAACTCAGCCCATTGCTGACTCCTCACCTCGTCTCCCCTGCACCTCTCCCACTTGGTCACCCCAGCAGTCACCTGCTCGCACAGAGGACACTGTGCTGGGGCTCTCGCCAAGACTCTCGGTGGCCACTGGAGGACACGAGAACTCAGGCAGTGACACGGTCTTCGTCTCGACAAAAAGGGCCAAGATGGCCTGGGGAACTAACGTCCCTGACAGCCAGCGTCCTGGAGCACACCAGACCCTCCCGGCGCTGTCCTGGCTTCCCACTCACGGGTTTGTTGGTCTCTGCCACTTACTCCGCAGCACCTGCCACAGCCCGGGAGGGGGCTCCCTACTCTCAGGGAGAGCTTGCCGTGGCCCGAGGACCAGGAGAACCTGTGAATTACCAGCCTCATCCCCATGAGCAGGCTCCCTGTCACGGTCATTCCTGGATTCCAGGCACACCCCACCCCACCCCGGGCTGTTCTGACAACTGAATGAGATGAGGGAGTGCTGACCGGCGCTCAGTCCAAGGCCCGGGCCTCCATGCCATGGCCTCTAGACGCGCCTGCCCATCTTACCGCTTGGCTCCACTGTGGGATTTGGGGCAAGGATGTGACTGCTGTGCCTTGGTTTCATCATCTTTAAAATGGGAACTATATCGTCTGCTTGAAGGATCCTGTGTCAAAGACACAGGCATTGAGCGCTGTGCCCAGACCAGCAAGTCTGAGCGAACACTAGCATGCATCTCTCCCACCCCCAACCTCAGGGCAGGGATGGGTGAAACCTTCATTCCCTGAATGGCCATCGCCATCTACTGTCCGCACCTGTGGGCTGTGGCGCTGGGCACGTGGTCAGACTCAGCCTCGCTCTGCAAGGGCGCAGTTTGCAGCTGGGCATCGGTGCAAGGCCAGGACTAAGACTCGACCACGTGGTCTGGGGGTGTCAGCACCTCACCCAGGCTGAAGGGTCAAGACTTCTCATCCAAGATGCTTTCCAAAATGCCAACCGGCAGGGGTGAGTGGAGGTTGGCAAGGGGGAAGGACACCCAGCTGGGGTGTCTGAATGCCAGTGTGGGGGAGATGTTTTCCTCCTCCCACACATCTGGAGCTCGGTCAGGCTCCCCAGGCTCCGGAGGCCATGCCACACCCTCCCTCCCCTGGGTCTCCAGGGAAGACCAGCCCACAGACCTGGGCCTGAAGTGGATCACCAGCAACAGGAGGAAGCCCGAGGGCAGCCTGTGGGGAGCCGCCCCTGGTCAGTGGCTGTGCCCGGCTGCAGCAGCTGTGCAGAACCACCATCAGCCCTCCACCATCACCAGGGGCCTGCACCTGCTTCTCAGTAGGGTCCTCTCCCTGGGGTGCCGTGGTCTGGGCTATGGGAAGGGAGCACCCACTCTCTTGGAAGCCCTGGGCTATTCTTGAGCCTTCTAGATTTGCATTCCTCTGCCTCATGTCCCACCCTATTTCCCAGGAAGCACGAGCTTTCACAAGGACAGGACAGCTTGGTTCCCCACATAGGTCCAAGTCTGCAGACCCCCAACTGCTGAACCAGCGGATCCAGGCCTCAGACAGGGCCTGGGCTTGGATCCGCCAGGCTCCACCTCCTGCTGGCCCCGCCCCTGTGGCGTGCTGGCCACCAACAAGCATGGGTCACTGCAGCCTAGGCACCCGCACGGGAGGGACCTGAGAGGCAGACCTTATCCACTGCAGCACCATAGCACTCGGGGAGGGAAGTGGGGAGGCCTGGCCAAAGGGAGGCTTTGGGAACCCCTTGTTCTTACAGCCATCCCATGGGGGCTTCCTTCCCACACAAAGCCAGTCATCACAGCAAAACCCCACGAGCTGACCCTCTCCTTGAAGAACTCCAAGGAGTGTCACCATCACAGGGCCCCACCTGCTGCAGCATCTGGGGTCTCCGCCCTCTGCCCTCCAGGCCGTCCACAACACACACGGGGGTGGTGGGGGGGAGGGGGTCTCGGTTCCTCACTAGACCTACTAAGCCCAATACTCTGGGGGGTGCTTATGGTGTGGGGCTGTTCACACCACGTAAATAACAAGCATGAAAGACAAAATACACCAGCTATCAACTACCACCACTGAGGTGCAAGATTATTGGGGATTTTTATTTTATCCTTTTACTGTATATCGAGTGTAACAATGGTTCTATATTACCATTACAATCAGAAAAAAAAATTAATTCCAGATAGCATCAACTTGGCCTCAAACCCACTCAGCCAGCAACGCACTTGCCAAGCGAGGGGCCCACCGGCCGGCGGAGGTTGCGGGTCCCCCCAAAACTCGTGCCCTGTGCGGATGCCCCACCCGGCCATTACTGTTGCTGAGTCAATTGCTATTTTCACCTCCTGTACAAGAAAAAAACCACAACGTATTTTTATATAACTCTCTAGCTGTACTTCTGCCTTAATCCTGCTTTTGACAAAATGTGAGCAACAACTGCACCCAGCTCCGCCACAGGCGGGGCGTGCCCCCCTACACCCCCAGCGCAGTTAGTGCCCACACTGTTCCAGGGGATCCTGGTCTTGACTGGCTTGAAGGAAAAATTTAAAAACCGCCCTATAAATCGGGATGTTCGGTTTTTGAAACCTCAAGTTTTAGGCGATCCGGTGGCCACCGTGAAGCAGGCACGCACGGGCCAGCTCGCTCGACTAGCCAGCGCCTGGAACTCCCGCGGTCCCTTCTCAGTGTCCCGGTCCTGTCACCCCAGGCGGCCTGCTCAGGCCGTGCACAGGGCATGTCCTGAAAGCCAAGCTCCCCCGACAGCTCGCTGCGTGCCGCGCGGGGTGCGGACCCCGGCCTGTGGACACCAAGCGTCAGAGGAGAGCAGGGACCAGGCTCCAGCCCCAAGGCGCTGCACCCTCACCACGCCTGTTACCAGCTGCCGGACTCGCGACCTGCAAAGACACTGGCACTGGTTGTCCGCGCCCGCTCGCCACAGGCGCTCGGCCACGCCCACTGGGCAACAGTGCGGGGGGGGGGCCCCCCCGCAGGCACCCCTCTCTGCTTGACCCCGCCCCCTCCACTCCCACCCGCCCAGCCAGAGGCAGCAGGCAGACCCCGCTTCTTCGCTGCATTGGCACAAAGCACATTCCGGCAAGTGTTTAGAAATGGGGAGGTTTGTCCCCCTGCTCTTGCCCGGCCCACCTTGGGGTCAGGAAGGCAGCTCTGGGCCTTAGGGGATGACACCCCTGCCCAGACTTCCCCAGTGCACCTTCACGGTTGCTCACTATTCCAAATCAAGTCTAACCCATCTCTTTAAAAAACAAATCTGTGATTCCCTAAACACTTTATTACTAACTCGCTAATCCAGAGATTCCAAATAGGAACAAAAACACCGGGAATGAGTCAGATATGGAAGTGGCCAACAGCTTGCGGGGCCACAAGGCCCTGGGGGACAGGGCGGCACGGGGCTCCCAGACAGCACCCGCAAGCAGGGCCAACACAGGCGTGATTCAACAGAAAGACTGTGGGCAGGATTCCACTTGGCCTTTCCTCCACTCACCTGGACTCTCTGTGGGGCAGCGTCAAGCCCCTCGGCCGTTAGTAACAGAGCCCAAACTCCAAACCAGCTGAAGAGCCTATTTGGTGGAAACGATTGTATTTACAAACAAAATGACTCTCAAGACCTGACACTAACATGGCACTTCAATATTATCTCAAAATCGCAACCCTTTACCCAAGCCAGGTTCCCTACATGGCAGCTACCCTAGGCCGAAGCTCACCTTGCCCAGAGTGCCCCCAGAACACCACCAGTGCAGTTTTAAGAGCCGCGAGTGTTTGGAAAAGCAGGTGGGCGTGTTCAAGCTGGACCCCAACACAGCAGAGAATAGGCCAGAGAATAGGCATTCTTTCCACCACCACTCACAAACGGGGTTCCCTGATGTTCCAGTTCCACTTACATTCATTCTCTGGTAGTCAACAGGAACACCTTGACGGGCAGCTTAGCTGACAACTTTCAAGCATGTGCCAAACCTGACAGAATGGTCCGTGCCCCGTAGAACTCGCTCAAGCCAGCTCTCACCTCTCCCCATGGGGACCCAACCTCCCAGCTGACTCAAGTCCCACCAGCCCTAAACAAGCAGGTGGGGTTTTCCCTCCTGCCATCTGGTCTCCTTGAGGTGACCACCACAGCAGCCCTCACTTAACCAGCCCTCCAGTCAGAGCCGCCCTCACTCTGTAACTTCCGGTCCTTAATTCAGGGAGGCTCAGTGTGGCCGAGTGTGACCAAACCATAACTTACAAGTGAGCATTTCCAAACCATTCTGAATTAACGTTTTGCTAAATTCTATAGTTTGGCCTCACTTTTTTTGCCCTACCAAACATGTAACGAACAGTACTAGCTTCCACCAGAAGGCAGCGTCCACAAAGCCAGTGACTGGGCCAGGGTTGCCATAGAAGTTGAAACCATCACAAGAGAATGATCACATTATTTTCTCCAGGTTTCTGGCCTCACTTTCCATTCACTTTATCCCAATTGCATCACCCTCTAATAAAATGTCATTCATGGAACTTCAAGTCTAAGCCATTTCAAACCCTTCTGGCAAAGAGTAGCATCAAGCTCCCTACTCCTTTAGCAACAGCCAAACCCAGGGTTCTTCCTCAGACCACCACCACCAAAGGACGCGGTGGTCCTACCCACCAGTTTGCAATTCTGTTTTGTAGGGATTACAGTTACAGACCTTTAACTAGAATCCTGGGAAGCCAACATGGGAAGCTGCCCGATGAAATTTTGGAGGCCCAGGAGGCTCTAAGAACAAAGCTGGCCCTGAATACAATGATGCAGACAAGACTCACTACAGCATCGGTGCCGTGAAGGTGGTAACAATGCTGAATAGCCGGAAAATACTAGCCTCAGACAGACGTGGAGACAGGCTTGCTGGCAGGTGTTTCTGTTCATCCATCTAGAGTGTTACTGTGTGTTCCCACCCCTGTTGTCAGTGGACTGCAGCTTAGCACCAGCTTTTGCTCACCAGGAACCTCCAAAATACACCTTCAAAGTTGATACAGCCCTGAAGTATGAGCAAGTGCCCAGCTCCCATGAGCCCTCCCAGGATCTGACCTGATGACATGTCCGAGTAGTTGGCCCAATTCCCATGGCCCATCCAATTCCTGGGCCATGCAGCCAGGTTGAGGCGGGAGCCACCAGCGACCTGCTCCTGTCCTCTGGCTCAGGCTGTGTCCAGCCTCGACACACTAGCACATCCCAGCACAGTCTACTTAGAAACCTGAGCGTTTCATGTTGAAGGTGGCAGCCTGGTCAGAGCTTGTCTCTGAAGGAGCACGAGAGCGAGCCTACAGCCAACGTGGCCCCCAATCTGAGACTTAAATACTGGCCAGCGTTGAAATGATGAAATACAGACTTCCCCTCCATGAAAATGGCTGAGGCTGCCACGGATACAATACATTCAATGTTTCATTAGGTTCTTAATTTCAGATTTTTATGAACAAATTTAAATTGAAGTTTTTTGATTTGTGACTTATTTATAAAGTAAAATTAAAATATATAACTAAATTACAACAGTTTGGCAGATGGCAAAATCATACTAGCAAGATTTTTAAGAATGTTTAAGTCATCAGGTAATTACGTGTCTACATTTGGGTTCCTTCACAAGACATGGGCCACAATAGTATTTTCCTTAGAAGAAACCTGACCAACAGTCTCACATTCAAGTAAATTAAAGTGAAAGCCGTGTGTGCTGTACCTTTAGTGTCAGAGTGCCCAAATCACAAGCAACTCAGAAGGGCGCGCCTGAATGCCAACCATCAGGAAGAGCGTGCAGTGACCACCCCCAAGGAATGTGGCTTCTCACACACCAGGACTCCCAGCAATCGACTCTCCTGGAGCTGCCAGACTTGACCCCTTAAGACCTGAAGGAGTTTACTGCACAGAAAACACTAAGGTTGTCTGTAAAATCTAGTAAAATATTTTCAAAATAAAACGATGCTACTAAACCACCGTGGAACAAACTGTTTCTACAATTTGCACCAGCAATTATTTTAGTTGGAAAAGTGTCCTATTTGCTAATACATTTGTCCCAAGTATTCCAGAAACTTCAGGATAAAAATGGACGTATGAAACACATCTAAATTGGAGAGATGTAGTAGACGAGCAGTCCAGGCAAGCTCCCCCAGTCCTGGCACGGTGTCCCGGCACGGCCGGCGCTCTGCTGGGGGTGGCTTTCTTGGCTGTGAAGGCAGATCATGCCCTCTGTCACTCATGGGGAGCAGTTCTGCCCAACTGTCTCTTTTCAACAACTTTATCATCAATCTCTTTATTAACAGCTCCACGGCAGTCAGAAAACGCAAACAAGGACCAATTCTCGTGCCAGATTTCTGGAAATCACACAGCACCAGGCACCACACAGTGTGAAAGTTTGTAAGGAGGGTGCCGTGCCAAGAGAGATGGCATCCACAAGAAACAGGCCCCAAGTCGGGACATTTTAGATTATATTGAAATATAGTTCCCTAGCCCAAAGTCAGAGAAGAACCCAAGTATCCTTATGTGTACGGACAGGAATAGAGGGGGCCCGGGGCAGTGTGACATCATCTACTCCCCGGAAATAACTTTGTATTGCCAAGACTTCTTGGGGCAAAAAAAAGTAACAAAAAAAATTATCATCTTAAAATTGTACATTAGAAAACACGCAAGAGTGAGCTATGAGGAACCCATACCATTTTTTGGGAATTATTCAAAACAACTATTTTAAGCATGAAATCTGTTGATCAAAAAATAGCACCTTGTAAATTAAAGGCTTCTAAAAGGCTTGTGAAGCATATTCAAAGAGACTTAAGGCACCTAAAAAAAAAAAGTTTCAGGTTGTAATCACATAATAGGAAGAAAAAAAATTCAAGCTACAAAGTGAAAGCCGAGTATGTAGCCACCTCCAGTCCGTGGAATACAATTCGAAAAACATAGTACCTAGACTAGAAACCCTTGTCTCTCCGTCCATGCTGGGGCCAGATAAGCAGGAGTGTGTCTGTGTGTATGCATGGTTCATCAGCTGCAGTGGTTTGGTGCTCCTTCCCAGACAAAAGCATGTCTCTGAGGAGAGCAGAAATTGAAATGACTTCCCAAGAAACGTGTGATCACTTCTAGAATCCATACAATCACTTCTGAAATACATGGCTCACAAATACTGATGCCATCTTTCTCGATGCCAATGAAGCTATATACATTCTTTAAAGAATTTTTAAGACGATTAAGTATAAAGCATGAATAAATTGATCCTACAAATATAAAAAGGTATTACAATATTACATAAAATTAAACAGACCACTTGTTACTATAACTGAATAGTAAACTATGTTTATTACAGAATGTACTTAATATTTTATTTTATTTACCAAGTTCAGATATGAGTTATAACAGCATCTATTTGTGATTCTGGTTTGAAGAAAAGCTAACAAGAGAGAAATAAAGTAGAGAATTAAAAAGAAAAAAAAGGAAAAAACGCTCAGGCTGAAAGGCAACTAATTTTCCTTGTACTTTTTTTTATTTGAATCACAACAGGTAAAAGTATATCCAAAGGACTGTTCAATGCCTTTTTAGGTAAACAGTTTATCTCTTTGTTTAGATACATTTAAACACACTAATAGTTAATGTTTCCAAGGCTTGATCTAAAAGTTTGTGTATATTAACGCTTTATCCTTTCATATATCAATTACTACTTGAAGCTGCTGATCATTTATTGCCACCTTGAGTGCAGCCAGAATTAATACTACGCAGAGCTCTAAAACATTTTTCTGTGTGGAGAGAAAAACAGAGGTGTTAATTAGAAAAATACAAATTTTACTCCAGAATATACTCACAGCCACAACACTACTTTCAATTATCATTTTACTAATTCAGCAAGATGCATGAAATGCCAAAAGTGTAATATCCAATTCCACGTTCAGGAGTTTTCAAAGCAGACAAAGTATGGCAAGTTCAAGTCTCTTGATGTGAACAATGCTGTCAGCTTAACTGTTGAAAGTGTTTTTCCCTTTGGTTGAACAGTCCCCAAATTAAATTTTCCTTTAAGTTCTTCCATGTTGGAGCTGTATTTCCACATATAGTAAAACAAATAAAATTTGGAATTTGGGGGATGCAATGCACACACCTGCATTTAAAATAACGGATTGTATATAGAGGCCCCTCCCTCTACTCAAAACACTTCTGACAACTATACTCAAGAGCTCACCGCAAACAAGAACAGCTCCCTCCTAACCCAGTTAGATACACAATGTTGAATGGCTGGGGGCTTATGCAAAGCATCATCTCATCTGGTTCTAGTAAAATGAAAAAAATACAGGAATCCTGGGTGGTTGTGAGCCAAAAACCCTAAATTCACTGAAAAGCAACAGTGCCACCTGCTGCCACTAAGTGATTAAGCACCAACTGCTTTGAAAGCCAACAGCTTTACAAAAGCAGCGTGTGGACAGCACACCAATCCTCCCAGCACCCCCACAGAAGAGGGCTGGCGTCTGCACACATGCAGCGAGTACTTCGGAGGATGGGACAGGTAAAAGAAAATGAACAGGAATTGTGTCCATAGCTTCTTGCCCAAGGACCAATTACATGAAAAACAAATACCTGAGTATGTGAGAAATGAATTATTAGGCTGTTGCTAATAGCATAAATTAACCAGAAACAAGTCTT
Source organism: Condylura cristata (assembly GCF_000260355.1). NCBI lineage: Eukaryota > Metazoa > Chordata > Mammalia > Eulipotyphla > Talpidae > Condylura > Condylura cristata. The sequence continues at coordinate 5,120,879 of NW_004567114.1, forward strand.
TTCTAAATGTAACCAAAATAAATTCTTTTGCAAGTCTTCACTTAGAGCCATGCTACAAATGTGTAAGTAGAACCAATCAGATTGCTGGAAAAAACAAAACAAACAAACAAAAAAAAAAAACGAGAGAAAGTCAGTCAAAAGAAATGAGCCAACTATGGGATTGTGCTGTTTTTTTTTTTTATTGTGTTTTCAATGGAGAAATACATCATCTGTTTACAAAATAGCTCTTGAAAAATACAAGGAGTACAGATACTATAAAACAAAGCAAACTCCAGTCATGAGACACTACGTACATCATGCGAAAGCAACAGTCTGATCTCCAGGTTATGAAAACTAGAATTAAAAAGTCACTACACAGAAAAGGTCCAAGTTTCCAGCTTGGCAAAACTTGGGTGCAGTTACATGAAACGTTTAATAAACTGAATTTTTTCCCCAATGTGTAAACAAAATGACAAGACTAAATCTGTGCCTGGCAATTTCAATCTAACTCTGAAGCTACACAAAACACAGACACCTTGTACTCTTCGCCTGTCAGTACGACGTTCTCCTTACGCGCTGGGAGGAAGGGCAAGGTGACTGTGCAGAGCAAAGGTGTGAAGTGGAAAGACTGTGTACTAGACGTTATAATGATGGTGAACAGAAAGCCTCAATTAATGCATAGCCTAAGGGGGAAAGGACTACACTCCAACTTTGGAAAATTAATTTAGAAGGCTAGGGGAAGAGTTTAAGTAATTGCAGTTTAACATGAAAAATGCACAAGTGATAGAATGGAGCACAATGGAGGATTCAAAAACATGCTCATCAGAACACTCTGTTAGCTTTGCTTCATCCAGATTAAGGTTATCTACATCTGGCATCCCTCATACTTCCTAAAGATGGACATTTGCTGCTTAGCTATGAGGAAGTGTTTTCTTTGAAGAATGGAGTTCCTAATCTATTGATAAGATAAAACCAAGAAGAAAAAAGAAAAAACAAAAAGGAGCGAGAGGTGACTAGATGTCAAGTGCTTGCTAGAAATGATTTTTAAAATGTTTCTACATGTAAAATTTACTGACAAATTTTGGTCATCCACTTAAAAAAATCAGTTTAAAATTCTTGGAGAAAATGCCTTTTGCCCACATTTAAAGTTGAAAATCAACCGTACTAGAGACAGGAGTTCTGTGGAGTGTACAAAATTCCTCGTATTTAGAGATCCAATGGCTACCCAAGAGTCGTCATATCTCACAGGCATTACTTTTAGTCACCGGAAGTTTCAGCCATGGGCCCAAAATTTAGTGTCTGTGCCTTGCAGCTGCGTGCTCACTGATTTCACATCATGGCTTAAGAAAATACTGGCATTTTGTTTTTTATACAGTTAAGTCTTACCTTATGCATACAAGCAAAAAGGAAAAAAACAAGAAGGGAAGAAGCCAACAGCTTTGCTTGTTTCAAAGACAACAAATTGAAGGCGAAAGAATGGGAGCTTTCATAAGCTCAAAGAAAAGTGTACGCGGGCTGGTCACTGATTTGTATGCACTCTCAAACCACTCTATAAATAAAACCGATATATCATTTCTTAATCACGACCCCATCAAAAGCAAGTATTTCCTAATTATTCTTGCAATGTCAAATCTGTATCTGAGAGCTGACATTTCATTTTCCTGGTGACAGCTACCTCACAGGGCCTGAACTAGCTGCACTCCTCTCCGTTCTATGAAGTTTAACAGTACACCACTGCACAATGGCATCTGATTTGAAGACTAATGGTAAAGAAAATTCCGTAGGAAAAAAATGAAAATCCATCAAGCTGAAAATCTAAAATTAGTTCTACTTTCTAATAAAAAATACATAAAAGTGCATCATCAGAATAAGGAATTCTTATGCCAGTTTGTATTGCAAATTTTCCAGACAATGTATCAAACATAAGCCCAATCAAGATGTCAATTATGGATACAAATATAGCTTGAGGTTGGTTTTTTTGTTTTTTGTTTTTTCCCAAGGCAGTAATTTTTGAAATAGTTAATACAACTGTTGCTAACACAGTAATAATAATAGTACTCCTGGCTTCACATACTAACCTGGACTTCCGATCAAGTGCTGATTAGCCCAGTAAGGGAGGTCACAAAATTTAAAGGAGGAAAAAAAAAAAGCCCCTAAATCCATTTTCAGTCATGTCTAGTCTTGTACCCTCCATTCTCCTTTTTTAGCATTTGAAGACAACAGGTTGAGTTGGCAGATATTGTTTATGGACCCCTGAGGTGGTTTTTACCGATTCAATCTCAGTTTTATTGAATTCTTGATAACAGGAATAGGATTTGCAGGGAGAGCGGGGATATCAGAAAGGTCTGTACTGGATGTTTTCTGAGAACGAAAGCAAAGAATACAACATTGTTCAAAGCAGTGTAACTTAACAATAAGATTTACTTCCTAAGAAATGCGTTGGGGCCTTATCATAACCAGCATTAAATTTTAAGGAAAAACAATGTAAAATGTTCTCCAATGAAGAATGAATAACATGATCATTAAAATATTATTTGTTCTACACTTGCAGAAACTTTCAAATAAGAATATTTCAGAATATTGATAATCAGAATAATATAGAAAACTTAATTATTTCAAATATATATTTTAAAAAACCAATGCACTAATAAACACCTATCCTATCACTAAGTCCATGTTCAGTTGCATTTACTTGCAGTAACACTTAACAGTTGCCATGATTAGCTGGTATTGGAGCACCCCCGTGTGGGAGAAAACTTGAAGTTCACCTTTGACATAAGCACAGTAGTTATCAGTAAATCTCTGATAACTTTCTGATCAAGTGAATTATAAAACTAAGCTCTACACAACTGAATGGTAAGTTAATTACTCTAAATTTTCAGGAAGCTTTATATTTACATTGAAAACAAATAGAATCAAGCTTTAACATTCAAAAACATGAATTACTTTTAAAAACAGTTTATTATGGAAAATCCCAAACATACACAGAAAAGGCAAGTGTGGTACCAAGGGGCCCCACGCCACCCCACCAGGGCACCTGCACCTGCCAATCCAAAGCAGCCCCGTCCTCCCACTTCACTGCCAGACCACTCTGAAGCAAACCTCAGAGGCCCTATCACCTCAGCGATAAAGGTCTATGAAAATCTCAAACCTAATCGTAAGCCAAATTTCTCTCCAAATAATTTTGTTAGACTAAGCACAACATGTTAATCACCTTCCCGGAAATAATATGCCCCCTGCAATCAACACACTGGGATATGTACTTTTTAATCAATTATGTAACTGGGTGTTTTTTCTCCCAATGACTCTAGGATCTTTTAATCTGAAAGAAATTCCTACTTACTCAGAAATATCTAAAAGGCTTTGTGTATGAATCTAAAACTGGGGCCCTAGAAGGTAATGTGGCAGCCAGAGACATATAATCAAACCCCAGGACAGCGTGGGTTTAATAAACAAGTCTGTCCATGTGTCAGTATCAGCACACTTAACTCTGTCTCCCCACATTTATGGAAACAGAAGACACTCCAGAAAATAGACACAGCATTTGCATCTTTAGGGACTCTGGTGCTTAAAAGCCAGCAAAACACCTCTTACAATAATCACAGGTAAGTAACTGAATCTCATAATACCCTGTCATGCAGCAGTAAATCTATTCAGCAGTGGTTATCGCCATTACTTACATATGTTAACCCATTCAAGGTCTATTATTTAAGAAACTATTTTTGGTGTTAGTTTGACCTAGACTCTGGAGTTTACTTAATTTGGAAAAATTTAAGAAGAAAACAGTTATTTCACACACACACAAATGTTCACAAATCAAAAAAGATTCCAGGTACCTGCTGCATGCAAAGAATGGTCACAAGCAGAATTTCTAGGGTAAATTCAAGATTACTCAAAAGAACTACGGGTTACATAAAATCATCATTGAAAATCAGAGGTGAAAAGTCAAACAGAAACCATTTAAAAATAACATCTTAACCTTGAAAAAAAACTTAGGAATTTCCAGCTGTATTATCATTTAAATACTACTCTCTGACCTATAAATAAAATTCCTATACTATGATGTGGCGGTGCACACTTCAATAACATGCAATACCAATAATAAAAAGGTATGAGTCACCATTTTCTTGTGCAAAAAGAGCAGCAGTTTCTATCAGTCCCAGTCCTCGCCTTTAAACTATGACAAATGAGCTTGTGGGCTAGCAAGTAAACTCCTTTAACAAAGATAATTTAATAGTCTTCTATATACACAGGTGCTAATCATACCACACAGATTTTAAGAACATTTATAAAACCCTCCTTGTTTTTTGTACTTAGTACCTGAGAGGCCAACAGAGAAGCCGCTGTCTGAATAGTTTCTGATTGAGTTGTACTTGTCTCTGTATCAAGTTGTTCCTGTGAGACAAAGAGGATGGGGGAGGAAAGAGACTTAAAAAAGAATAAAAGAACATAACTGGGTTTGATAGCTAGTAAGACGACAAACTGGAAGACAAGGAGGGATCAAGACAAAATTGCAAGTACATTACAAAACCGTGTCTCAAGCCTAGTAGTAGGCAGTCACACCGCTTTGGATCATACACTTCTCCTGCCTACTTATAACCCATGTTTTTCAAAATACCTAGTGACTTCCTAACTAACTCCAACAGAGATGCTTAAAGCAAACAATGACTGGAGACATGTGCAGGCACATTGTGAAATGTTGCCCAGGCAACAACTAGCAGAATCTAAACCCAGGCTCTTATTAGCTATGTGAAAAAAACAAACCCACCTAATAAAAAATAAAATTACCCCAAAGCATAAACCTTGTTCCCATGCCTGCCTTTAATTAAAATTCAGAATGTCTCTAAACATGTCCCCTTCCTTATGGTGTCTCTTCTGTCATCGATAGTCAGTGCTGACGTGCTGAGTCTACCGCACTGACTCTAGAGTACTGATTCTGTTCTCCAAGTACAGCTGGAAAATAACAATGAACTACATAATCAATTCCCCTGCTCTCAACTTTTTAAAAACCAGAGCACAAAAGCAATAATACACACATATATATAGATACATGAAAATAAACCTAATATTTTCAGTTTGCATTTAACAGTATATACAATAAAAATAAAACAATAAAATGCCAACTTTGAAACTAGAGGTCATAAATGGGGTTAAGGAGTCTTTCTGGAGCACAACTTGACAATACATATCAAGTTTGCCAGTTATTCCCCTTTCATTAAGTTACCCTGATGACATACACATACAACTGATGGCAGGTACTTGGCTACAGCCACTACTAAGGTAGCACAGAACAACTTTCTCTTTGTAACGGAGACAATTGCTACTAGGGAACTAGCTGAATAACTGGGTCTTAGCCTTAAGACTACACTGTATGTAGCTACTAACACTACTCTGTAGAGTAATGACATGAACAATTTTTCTTGATTTACCGACTGAGTAAAGATTTGAAAGCAAAAGATATTGGTAGATAAGCACACACAAAAATATATAGCTACCAAAAGAATATTTATCATGAAAATTTGGATAATTTGAAGGGAATGAAATAGATGTTCTACAGGAAAAGGGGAAAAGTTAGAAGCCTTATTCAGTACATTTCAATTTCTGATAAAATGACATTCAAAGTCTAATAGTTAAAATCTGTATCCCGCTCCATCTATCTTGCTTCAATCCTATGCAACCCAGATTCTAGCCAGGAGCTATCAAAAACTGGTTCTCTAAACATACCATACTCACTCCAATAGTGAGATGGCCTTCTTATCTTGGCCTGGCAAATATCATACATGCCTAGCTTCTAGAACAACCTCAAATATGGCATCTGAGCTTCTATGAGTCTTTCACTATTTCCAAAGTGAAAAATAACATCATACTCCTCCTATCCCTTCCCAAAAGCCCAATCTCAACTACTTGATAATGTGATTATTCAAACCTGTATTTTCACTTCTCACCTTAATTATGTTCCTTTAGAGGAGCAAGCACTTCCCTGATCACCACTTCTAGCTAGTAGTGTCCCTATTACCTGACTGTGGCAGGACCTCAAATACTTGAAGAATTCAATTTCAGAATTTCATGTAGCATTAAAAAGGAACAAACACTTCTCTAAAAATAATACTGAAGACAATTTAAAAACCTACAGCACAAAATACAGTACAATATTCCAGAGACAATTCTAGAGCAATCTTCTCTACTTTTAATATGGTGTTATATATCCCAAGGCTAAATTAGTATACCTTAGTTTCTGTTTTATCATGTCCACTCAAAGCAAGACAGTTAGCATCTTCACTTGTTTCATCCTGTTTTTGAAAAAAAAAAAAAAAAA
>NW_004567114.1:5127433-5132379 GCF_000260355.1 Condylura cristata
AGGACAGAAAAAGTTCCTTGGTCAAACAATTCAGACTACCATGACACACACACACACACACACACACACACACACACACACACCCATAGAACCCCTCCAACCCAAGTTTCCACATACATTAGCACATTAAAGGTTATAAGAAGTTCCATTAAAAAACACCTCTTTTAACTTTCCCAAACTTAGCCATAAAATCCTCCCTGCTAAATAGCACCTATTTAAGATAGGGAAGAAAAGGAAGTTTGAGAAATGTCCCTCTCCAGTCTTAATATTTTAATTGTAACTTCATTTAAAAAAATTCACTTTTGGTAAAAAGTGGGGGAGGAGACAAAATAAGCTAGCTGCTCTCTCCCATTCCTGCGGTGGTTTACAATAAACCTACTTTCTTAAGAAAAACAACTTTGACACAAAATTTTCTGCTTTATTTACTAAGCAGAACTCAAATTTAACCTTCAATGTTGCTTTAAACAAGACACAGAAACCACACCCTAACTTATATTAGCATAGATTTAATAGCAACATTAACTTCAAGGACAGTTTTTTATATCCTAGGAACATAAAAAAAAAATCTAAATCACATCATGGCAAATTTCAGCACAAACTGGATCTGGTAATATTCACAAATACTCCAATGTGTGTACACACACAAAAATATATGTGGTGATAATATATGCTAAATGTATTTTTCAGTGATCTGTATTTTCAGATACACAATGAAATGATTGAAATATGCCTGTGATTTGCTTCATAATCATGGGGAAGGGGGTTGATGTGTGGCAAGGTTAGCCATGAATTGTTAAATGTTGCAGCTAAGTGAAAACCCTCACGTCTACTGAAGCGGCAGTAACTGATTAGGTCTGATTAGCTAAAATTGCTAGTATCCTTATGAAGAGAGAATAGAAGACCTAGGTTAGGAGAGCTACACAATTAAATACTTTCAACAATCTTCTTCAAGTTTAGCACCATGAAATTTAGAGAAATCCTGGCTCTGACTTTATAACTGTGTAAATGGGAAAGCCATTGGATCCCAAGGTCCTCTTATGGGAAATGAGGAGATCAGCCTGTAAAATAACAAAGATCCTAAGGTCCCTTCTATATCTTAAAATTCTGATTTTTATTATGAACTCCATTCAACTGCCATAAGCAAGACTGTGGCCAGATTGTGCAAAACTGGTAAGCCTGACTGTGCAAAACGAAAGAAGACATCAGTTGCTACACAAGAGTCTTATTTAGTTCCAGATTTTAATGAATACTGTTTAAAAAAAACACACAACGACCGGGACATCCGAGCTCTAACTAGTTATTTGATGTGAGCGAATCGTTAATAAGTCGTTCACTTTTCTAAACAAAGCTTATTTTGTTTATGCTTCCTTTTTGTAACCTGTATGTTTTTAGATATATGATTTTTAAGATACTAATGAAATGAGGATGTCTGAATTTGGCATCTAATGCAAAGGGAAAATGCAAGAGAAGATGGGAAAGGCAGAAAGAATACATGGATAAGAACTGGCCACATAACTGCAACTGCAGCAGGGTGATGTACACATGGGAACATGAATTGTTTCCTTTACTTGTGCTTATATTTTAAATTTTCTATACTAACTTAAAAAAATTCCATATTCCTATTGCCTCCCTAAATGAGACAGGAAACAGGCGTTATGCCACACCTAAGTAAATGTAAGCACAATTGTAAGAATTGTGTCGGCACATACTTAGAGCTCTCAGGGAACCATTAAAAAATTCATCCATTAGCATTAAGGAAACAGGATGACTGGCGCCTGCAGTTAAGCTTACGTATGCTCCAATAAAGGGAAATGTGATTTCTGAAAGTTTCAGAAAACTTCAAGCAAACAGAAAGTGGAGTTACACTTACGCTAAACAGGTTACTAGGCAGTTACACTACAATTAGGTATCAATGCCTAACTCCTGAAGAGTCTGATTAAGTGTACCTAAAAGAAATCCTAAAAATCTCTGTTTAAAAAAATTACGTAAGTAATTAATTCTGATATACAACCGAGGCTGAAAAAAAATCACTGTCCTAAGAAATTAGACACACACAGTTGGGTTTTCAGAATGTGTCTTGTAAAGATACACCCATTTTTTCATTCTCATCTGGCATCATCAGAGTGACAAAGTCCATCAAATTACTCTTATTTACTTACTGATGATCATTTCCAATAAAATCCAAACCAAAAGGTTTTAGAAAAAGCGAGGGTACCAAACACAGGACCAGAAATTCTTCACCATTATGATCAAGGCACTCCTTCAAAAAATCTAGGTTCTAAGTTCTAAACATTTCTAGAGAAATGTTGTGGCAAGTTCCTAAATAACAAATTAATAGCCAAAATTCCCAAGGAAACTGGTGGTTTTGGCTGTCCTCTCTAGGTCAATAAAGGAGGTCTCAGGAAACAGCATGAGGGGGACTCTAGAGAGCAATGAGATTGTATAAAAGTTACTTCTATTTTAAGACATACCAAAAATCATCACTTCTTAAAAAAAAGTAAAGTCTTAATATTTAGTTTTTTTTTAATTATCAAAAACTTTTTAATGTTCTTCCTAAAATCATTTGACACTGACAAGTTAAACCAGCCATTTTTGTAAAAAGCAAAAGTATTGCTAGAAAAATTTTCCTGAAGGGTTGGAGAAAATAATCATGCAAATTCCCAAAACTAATCTGACTTTGCAACTTGCTTAATCATTCAGAAAAAAATTCCCTGAGAATCTTTTGTATTAAATCACCCTGTAATAGCATGTAAATATAGACACTCCAAAACTCCACTTGGATCACAGAAGGAAAAATCTGCATTCAAAGGAGCTGTCAAAGAATCACTAGACATAAAAGACAAGAGTCATGACAGAATAATAAAGTCAGATGACATGTTACAGCTACGCTAAATTGTGCTACCGAATAGACATGCTGAAGTTTAGAAAGGCACAGCTTTAGGGAAGAGGTAATAACAAAGGGGTGAAGAGAAACTATGGCACTAAAGCACAGCCTATCCAATTTCTGAAAGCTTTCTTCCTTGTTCCTTCTCAATTTTCTATCACTGGATCTTAAAATTGACAAGCAGGTATACCCACAGCTAACTAACACATAGATACCTCTTCTGTTTTGGTTTTCTTGGGACTCTCTTCTTTATGAGGTGAGGCTGTCCTCTTGACTCCTACTGTAGGGTTAGGTATTTTTGTTGCTGCATTTCCTGAAGGTCTAGGTGGTGGGTTTACCAGACGTGTTGAAGAAACAACTCTGGAGACCGTAGGCTTTGGTGGTGGTGAAATGGCTGGCTGTGTGGCAGTTTGAGGAATGCTTTCACTCGATGTACCTGCATAGTAATTTATGTACACAGATATATAAAAATTAAAATAAATCAAGTGCACTAAGTTACAAGTGAAGCTTTATGTCTATAAATTTAATTTCACTGGTAATTTTACTAGCAAAATAAAATGGCACTAACAAATTGAATTCAAACAACGACCAAAAAAAAAACTTAAAAAAATGAAGGCTAAAACCAAATACAGTATAGTATTCTTAAATCTGTCAAACTAGTCTCCTTACCCCCTGAGCTTTCACTGGAATTTACTTGTGGCACAGAAACTTCAGTAGCCTGTATGTTGGTCACAGATGCTGCTGTTACAGCTGGAACAGGACTGTTTCTGCTAAAAAAAAAAAAAAAAAAAAAGCATAAAATAAAATTCATTAACTAAACTTTTAGTATGTGCAGATTTTGTAAAGTTAAGTTAGTTTTAATTCTCATACATATACATAACTAGCTTTACTTGATAACATACAACATCAAAAGCAGTGTTGTTCATTAGAATTTTAATAATGTAAATGTCCTATATCTGTACTAGCTACTTTGCCAACTACTGTACAAATACTCTTCATCTGAAATATGGATTGTGTGAAACTAATGCTTCTTTTTTAACATTTAAACTGTCACATGTAGGGCTAGTTATTACCACACTAAAAATTTAAAAAAAAAAAAAAAAGCTGCCCTTTTCTGATGTAGGGAATACAAAAATTCTATCGAAAGCTATAACCAAGAAAATGGCCTGAGAACTAAAGCCCTGCATTTAAAACCTAACAGCCTACCCAATGGCGCAGATAAACACCAAAGCCTCTCAAAGTCCAAAGCCCACTATGTTCTGGCTTCCATTCCCTCCTGTTATTTCAGTAAACTCAAATCATCCCTTTTATCTCTTTAATGCTTCTGTCTCAAATAAATCCTATAATTAGTAGTCAAATAACACATTAATATTACCTCCTGAAAGGAAAAAGGGCAAAGAATACTCCACGGTTTCTCTCCCTCTCAGCTATAGCTCATGCTCTGCAGCTAGACGCCGCCATGACAGAGGGCGTCAGTGCTACAGGATGTCATACTTGGTGTGTACCTGACATTCACATGCAATTATCTGGCAGGCAGCTCATTAAAGCTCTAGGGGTAAGGGGGGGAGATGGTGTCTCAGCACATCCCCAGGGATAATATGAAGGTGAGGTGAAGGACTAAGGACAGAGTCCTAAAAGGCTGTAAGAGTTGGCTAAAGAAAAACCACAGATGTAGAGGAAAACCTAAAATAGTTAGCGCAGAGGCTAGTATATAATAAATATTCAACATGTGTTGTACAAATATATAGCCCAACTTAAAATACAAAAATGTTATTTATAAAAGTTGTCTATTATAATTTCAAGAAATTTGCATTAAACTTCTGAAATAACATAGTATGCACACGTATTTTATATACAAATTCAAAGAACACAAAAGCTTTCATTAATCCCAAAATTCTTATTAAAACTGCCTGCTTTCTTAACCAAAAAAGAAAACAAAATCTATTTAAAATAAAATATGACAGTTAACCCTCTACGAACAGGTAATTGTTTTAAAATTTGTGATTTAGATGTTTACACCTGAAGTCTTCAATTATGCACGATCAGTCTAAAAACATACCAT
>NW_004567114.1:5132761-5152794 GCF_000260355.1 Condylura cristata
GATTAACAGTCAGTATGACCATCACAATATAAAGTACAAGCGGCAGCCCAGAAGTCTACCATAAACAACCTCCCTTCTGCAAGATTTATAGGAGCTAAATATAAGCATTTTTATATTCTACATTTTTTTTGTTAACACTAGTCTTATAATAAAAGTTTTAGTTGCTTTAAATGTTTTTATGAAGACAATTTTTCAACATAAGGTTCCTCTAGCTAAAGACATTATTCCTTAGAAAATACCTATTCTCTCTATAAGTATGTTCCCCTGCTACATCAATACAAGCAGGTCCAGCACAGAAAGGTGGTTGCTGTCCCTCTTATCTGTTAGCCCTCTTATCTCCTTAGCCATACAGTTCAATCTACAGGCAGCAGATATCACTACATAAAAAGGGAGGAGTCACGGTGGTAATGTTTATTCACAGCCAACTAAATAAAGACATTTATAATCACAAAATTTAGCAAAATAAGCTACTTTCCCCAAAACTAAAAGTTAAATTGCTATTTAAAAAAATACAGACAACAGAATGTAGATGACTTTCACAAGAGAATGTATTAACACATGTTTAATAAACAGTCACTTCACTTCCATGCTCCCTGTTCCTTACCCCTGAGAGCTGCCAGAACTGTTCAATGGACTGGTCTTCATAGCACTAGTAGGTGAAGGCACAGACATGCTGTTATCACTGTCCATAGACAAGTCAAGGCTGCTGTCATTCAGAGGTGTCAATCTGACACCTTCCGTTGAATGCTGCAATTAATAAAATATTCAATCAAATATACTTTTATTTTATTAAATCTTTAAATTATAACTATCTTTTAAGCTGATACGTGATTTCTATGAAAAAGCACAAATCAAAGTTTTTATGAAAATCAGAGTAGACTACAAAGATAGCTAGACTACAAAGGCAAAGATTTGGGAGACGTTTTCTGCCTTCTGAAAGACCTTCAACTAAACTACCCAAGAAAATGGAAGAGGAGGAAGGAATGCTACATGATCTGTATGTACTCAATTAAGACACATTGAAAAGTAAAAAGCACCATAATATGAAAATACGTGATTCTCAAGTCAGTGAACTATAAACACATAAACAAACATACACATGTGTACCAGAAAACTTACTAACTATAGACACGATACCAACAATGATTATCTAGCTAGTGGGAATAGGATTTTTGTGGTATTTAACTTCTATTCTATAATGAATACGAAAACTAATTTCAAAAAACATGGAGAATAATTTAGTGCCACTCCTATTTGTAAACAAAGAGTCTCAAAAGCAAGTGATGTCCAGTGCTCTAACGGCCATCTGAGATTTTAACACAACAGAACAGTACAAGCTCCTATGAAAATAAAAGCAGAGATAATTTTTTGAAGCAAAGTTGGTTCTTAAGTATTTAAACATTCAAGAATAGTTACCTAATGTAAGAAAACCAAAATAAAGCTAGCAGAGCTATAAATGATCCCATGGGATGAAAGCTGACTTCTAAAGTGACAAAGCTCCCATTTCCACAATCAATGCTAAATGTCACATTGATTTTAACTACTGCCCCCTAGAAAACCCCTCACTTCAATGTTCACTTACTTACTAAACATTTTAATGGAAATAATTTGCTATGCTGACAATAACCCATGCCCCCCAAACATTTATGTATGTCTGAGGTAGAAGTTAGAGGAAGAAAAAGTAATACCACCTCTTTTGAAGACAGTTGTGAAACAAATTTTCTAGCATTCTAAAAGAACATCTTTCCTGTATAAAAATGCTACCAAACTCTTTCTCCACAAGACAACGCTTTGTTCACTAAGAAAATTATACAGTTACCTGCCTGACCAGCCAATCCAACACTTGTGAGTTAACAGATTACTGTTTGGGATAATCTACAAAGATGAAGGTTTTTACTAGTTGATCTGAATATTAAAAAAAAAAAAAAGTATTATATTACTCTGCTTTGCCCTCTCTGTCTCTAAGGACTGGCACAAGAGACTTCCATGCCAAAACTCCATAAATATCCTACCTCTAATAAAAGATAAAGACAGGGCATACTACAGAGAGAAATAAACTGTGAAATTAAATCAAATCAAACTGAATTCATAGCTCTTACAAGTTTTTTTTTTTTTTACCTCAGTTTTTCTATAAAGGAAACAAATCCCCTTAGTTATTGTCTCTTTCCATATAAAAAAAAGACTGGCATAGTACTTTGCAACTTGCAGTAAATAAAAGGAAGCTACTAAAAGTACAAAGATTCATGGATCTAGATTTCCAGATGCTTATTACTTATAAAATCTAATAAAGTGCTATTTTTCTAGTGGAACTGTGGGCATGGTCTCAATGATACTGGAGGTCAGAGCGAATCATGCTGTAACCGTAAGAAGAGATACTAACCAATCAGTTAGCATTAGTAATCTCATGTAATTTGGACAGCCCCATTATTGTAAGTACCCCCAAAAAACAGGTCACAAAATGCTATAAAAAACTTTAAAAAACAGGTATTATATATGGCTACTGAGCACAGAATAATCTGTGTAAAAATAAACTAAAATGTTAAGAGTAGCTATTACTGGTGATGTACTTAAATTTCATTTGAGAAATATAACTTTTTGGGCAAATTTCTTATTAGGGATACTTCTCATATTCTACAAGATTATATTGTCACAGATACTACCTTAATAGAATTAAAAATTAAATTTCCATAAACTATACACTAGCTGTTCAAATATCAATTCTATCATGTAAACCATTTTAAAAGGTAATCAAGGGTTCTGGAAAAACCTAACCATCCTCTGTTATAAATAACCGATTCAACAACAAAAATAAGTGTTAAAAGATATAATTATTTACCTTCACGTCTGAAACCACATACATATTGTATACTTATATATAGTAAGCACACATTTAAATATGGTTGCCTTAACTCATTAATAACATAAGACATCAAGGGACAATCAGAAGACAAATGTTTGACTTGACACTAAAAAAATTACTCAATGGTCAGTTTTGTGTTACATATATCTTACATCTAAATAAAATTGCTTAAGGAAAGAATAGTACATTTGTTACATCCTAGAGTATCTAATGAACTCACAAAACAGGTTGAGAGTAGCTAGCAAGTTAAGCCTTATAAAGATTTAAAGTAACACATTACTCTTTAAAGTGGAGTATACTTTCAAAAATTTCACTTAGACCCAAAAAACCCATGTCCCTCTATAGCCTATTTATGAATAATGACAGGGATAACAACATAAACAAAGATGAGAGCATTTACGAAGTGCAAAAGTACTAAGCTAATATTGATTCATTTTATATTCACAAAATACTGAATAAAGTAAGTAAATACCCTATTTTAGAGATGAGGAAAATCAAAAATGTTATTCACCTGCCCACATCTCACATCCAGGAAGCAAGAAGCACTGGAGCTTAAAATTTCATCTAGAGCCCATACTCATAACTTCTCTGCTTTGTACCATAACACAAATTAAATTTGATCTCTTGGTTAAGATTCCACCATATATATCAAGAGCAAATCATATTGTACTACATCAGCAACTAATGTTCCATGTCAAATCCATGTAAGTTTAAAAAATAATCAAAACAGTATGAAGGTAAAGTCCCCTCTCTGTGTATACGTATTCCATCCCTCTCTTCCCCAGACCCAGTGGGAGATGATAACCATTCACTATCCCAAATGCCAGGTACTATAATACATACATTTACTTGAAATTGTGAAATATACTGATTGACCTTTTTAAACTTACGAAGTTTATATAAAAGAATCAAATGGTACTATCTATCTATCTATCTATCTAACCCTTACTAGCTATCAACACAGTAATACA
The DNA here is from genome assembly GCF_000260355.1 of Condylura cristata. Taxonomy (NCBI): domain Eukaryota; kingdom Metazoa; phylum Chordata; class Mammalia; order Eulipotyphla; family Talpidae; genus Condylura; species Condylura cristata. The sequence goes on from NW_004567114.1 coordinate 5,136,593, forward strand.
TGTAACTTTACTTCATTTATTTTCACTGCTGTGTAAAAAGTGAAATAAGCCATATTTGGAACTACTTAAAAATAAAAATGTAGCTGTCATCTCTGCACTAAAATTCCAATATATCCTCTATCAGAAGTCCAAAAAAGAACAGACAAGACTCACACCAGAATAACATAATGAAAACATTAACTATTTACCGTCAGTAATCTATATAATCAGTAAGTTTTAAACTCTAAGCAGTATCTACAATTCTTACCAAAATGAAACATTTTATAAAAAAGCCACATAATTCACTTTATTCACACATTACCTAAAAATTTTGTTGCCACTTAAAAGGAGAGGAATATTAGCTAGTGATGTGGAATACTATGTAACAATAAAAAACCAACAGGAATTTAAGGACTTTAAGTATAAAGTAAGGATATAAAGCCATCACCACTAATGACTCTTAGGTCTGAAGCAACTGTATGCAAGTAACCTGACCAGAAGCAAAGTTTTACATAATGGAACTGTTCTAAGTAACCTATTTTTAAAATGCTGTGATATAGTTCAGATTATTAACCTGAGCCTAAATTTTAATGTATTGATAAGCTGGTGCATAAAACAGTAGGTTAGTAATGCTTTTGTAAGTACTTTCTAAAATTACCTTTTTCTTTTTCTGAAGCACATGATTAGGTAGTAGTTGATGGAGTTGCTTTCTTTTTACATGCATTGCAGCAATTTTCATATCCACCTCAAACATCTTGCTGTTTATTGCTTGCCTATAAACTACACAATTAGGAAATTGTTACAAGAAAAAGAAACATTTTAATAAAGGCAGTAAACTCGCATAGGAGGTTTTCTAAATCGGAATCCTTTTTCCATCAATACCACTCAACTGTAAGAAGTACCAGGGCAAAAGCTGCCTCTAATCTGACAAGATTCATTGCCTGTTACCAGAAGGTGTGCATGATGGATAAAATCCTTCCAGTGCAGTAGCTCCTTAAAGTATTAACTAAGAACTGCAGAACTGGAGAAAAGGGTTTCTTGAACCTCAACCCTTTTTATGCTAGTAGTAGAATTTAAAATTCTAACCCATGTATGCAACAAATGCAGCAAAACAAGTCAAATTAAATATATCTAAAGATACCTTTGCATGAATCTGAAAGAAAATTTTAAGATATCATTTACGATTACAGAAAGAAGTCAAATCAAGAGGTCACAGAACAACAACAGTAATTACTAAATAAAGAGATCCGAACTAAATAGAAAAATTCATTTATTCAGTCATACAATGAATACTGCTGACGCCCCATTAGTGCATTACACTATTCTTGACAGGGAGTCTGATGTAACAGGGAATAGAGAGATCAAAAGTACCTCAGAATCTACATTCTGATAGAGAGAATATAATAAACAGAAAAAAAACAAGCAGAATATATTAAATTTGATGAGGAAGATAAACACTCAACCTGGAAACTGAAATTACATCTGTGTGGAGATCTACAAGGAAATAAAGAGTGAGGGGAAAACACCTGGGGGAACAGTACTCCAGTGAGAGCAAAAGACGAAAGGTCCTGAACAGACAGGATACCCAAAATATGTGAGGAACAACAAAAAGGCCACTGATGATGAAAGATCCATAATCCCTTGATCTGCCATTCTAGGACCCCCAAAGTTGAGGACCTAGTTTTTCTAAGAATGACCAAACTGTTCTAGCAACAAGTCCTGATGAGCTGCTTGAAGCCATTTGTTCTCTACCTCTATTTAATGTATCAAGCAGTTCCTTGCAGAATTCACTATTTTAATAGTCTTTGACTATTAAATGCTACTCCAGGTCCCACTAAGAGCATTACTCACTAACTTTATTACTCTTCTGGCCCTTACACATGGACAAAAGATTCTGAACGTATAATAGGAAGTGAAGTCACAAACATAATGAGAAGGCTGTAGTAGGTAAAGGCTCAAAAAGTCCCATTAGGATTTGACCTTGTATGCAGGTGAGACATGGTCTGGCTTAGTACCATTTTGGATGCTGGCTGAGAATGGGATAAGGTGGATAGGGGCAAAACAGGAAAACCAGAGTAATGGCAGGAACCCAACAGAATAGTGGTAAGTGGCTGGGACTAGGGGAACCCTAATAGAAATAGCAATAAATAGCAGGAATCTCAAAGTATTCTAAAAAGTACAGGCAAAAGTGTTTAATGAATTACTATCAAGTTGGGAGCAAACAAGAATCAAGACAGACACCAAAACTTCTATTCTGGACAATTACAAGGGTATAAATGCTAATATCTTAGGGTCAAAAACATTTGAAGAGAAGCTGGAGGAGACTGGGGGTAAGAATGAGTTTTGAATATGTTGATTTGCTTCATTAACAAAGTGTGTGTTTAAAATGTTCCAAGACTTCCTTCACCAAAAACCTCAAAGTTCCCTAAAAATCCTGGTGGTTCATTATTGGCACATCTGATAAACAGCTCAACTTAGATGCATTTTCTAATCCAGTTACTTCTCCTTATTAGTTAATAATTGTGTTACAATTCTTACTGGGAGGTGGGGGAGGACAGACAAGACTGATAAACATGTTCAGCAAAAAGAGTATCACACTCCAAATCATATCATCAAGTTGGACAGGCATGTTCCTGCTGCCTCAGGATTAAGGGTTACTACTGCTAGGGACATTAGAGATCCTTCAATTAGACATTTCTTCAAAGAACTGTACCATTTCCTACACAAAGATGAAAAACCTGCCTGTCAACTACTTGAATCAAAAGCTCAATTCAACCTTCCATTAAAAAAAAAAATTAATCTGAAATTTCCAGGAATTCAACTACCATGTACAATCAAGAGGTGACTTTTGCTTCCTTTGAAATGTTAGCACAGACCCAACAACAGCAATGCTGCTGGTGGTCTCTGAATCACTACAGATAATGCCTGTTATTGGTAGGAATCCAGATGTCAACTACAAGCAAGTCTACACAAAGAAGTCACTTGACTACCCACTGTCTAGTCCTTGGACTTGAACCTTTACACTCTGAATCACATTCTTTTCCTTTTATATCTCCTTTGGTGTATGACACTGATTTTTAAACAAATGTGCCAATTCTTGTCTCTACTCCTCTAGGGAAGGTAAGTAATACTAAATCTCAATGTCCGCTGGGAAAAACTTACAAACACAAGTGAAAATAACACTAAAATATTTTTAAAAGGGGGTAAATGGAGAAGTATTTGGGGGGGGGGGGAATATATATATAGCCCCAAAGCTCACCTGGAGTATCTGTATATTCATAAACAACTTAAGCTCTGTCACCAGCATCCACATTTAGTTAACACATATCTTTAGTCTCAAGGCATGGGTCACTCTGAAATGTGACTCTAACTATCCTGTTCTACACCCATGAATTAACATTTGAGTCTACATTAGATGTACAGAATAAATTCCTAAGGGTCCAACATTATAAAAGCAGTCAGACGCGGACTCAGTCTTCTGGACAATCATATATTCAAGTGGTTTCTAGTGTCACATTAATCGCAGATATAGCACATTTAACTTAACTTTAGGTCTAGCACAACAAAAAAGTTTCACTGAATGACATCAAAACATTTAAGATTTTGCTGATCACTATTCATTATTTCCAAGAGGTCTCAACAGTTTTGGCAAATATCACTAATTGTTGTATATATGAAGACAGTATCAAATATATGGGTACATATTTTGATTACTCAAAGACATACCTGTATCTGTGAAAGATTGAATATCATAGGTGAGATCAACACTGAGATTTTCAGAGTTTTCTGTTTTTTTAAACACTAACCCAATCACCCACATCGTGCGAAATTCTTCCCTGCAAAGAATGAGCAATGTTACTTACAGTTTATCAACATTTAATAAAATTTTGTTGGTGACTAAGGTTGACAACTTGAGGTACACAAAAAAACTTGGAATACAAATGTATAAGCACGGGGCTCTAAACCCAAAGTCTATCAAAATTCCCCTCCCCCACTATACTTGTCTTTCATGATAATGTGTATAATCAGAACATTTTATTATAGCACAATCTTAAGCCATCTATTCATTTATATTTCAATCTTTTTTGAAGCTGACTTTAAAAAAAAAATTCAATCCTAATACATCCCTCACCCTCCAAATGCAGTAATATAGGCAATCTCATAATTATACCATGACAAATCAGAAACTGACCTATAAAAGAACATTAAATGTTTGAAGTAACCTTTTATTACTGTGCATTTTCAGCATTCTAGAATCAAACAAACTCTGGTCAAAGTACGTTTTCTTTTTTAAAAAAATGAAAATGAAAAAAAAAAAATATATCGACATAGCAGCTATTCTGACAACCACAAACAAAACTTGTAAGAAAAGGATCTTAAGAAGTGCTAATCGGTAGGAACTAGAAAACTTAAACCCAGTTAAATAGGCACCTCATCATTATGGGTGTAATTAGGAAAATCTAAACTATAAATCTCGAAGTGTATATGTAATCAACACAATTGTGACAGTAGTTGCTAAAAATCTTCTGTAAGCTTCCATAAAAGTGAAAAGTGCAAGATGAAAATAGATTAAAGGTTGCTTACTTGTCAGGATTTTCTTTGGGTGCTGGAAATGACTGGGGATTCACATGAGCCAGTGTAATAAACTCATTTTTCTCCAAACTTCCAACCAAGATTCGGATTTTTGATTCCACCAAGCCCACCCTGAACAAATGTCACTTAGTATTAATGAAAATTCTGGTGAATTAAAGCTAAAGCAAATGTACAAAATTAAATGTTTATAAAAAGTAGTAATATGAAGATCATATTTAAGCACACATGAGGGCAGTTCAACTATTTGAATCTAATACATAAAACCAAGGTTTTATGCTTTAAGCAAAAATGCTGAAGCGAAAACTGGGGGAAGAGAGCCAGGTCACAATTCAAAGTAGGAGAGGCATAAAAAGATATCCCCACAAACAGCCATCTAAAGAAAACATATCAACATAAAACAATGCAATGGACAGTTAGGAAATAATACATGGACCTCACAAAGCAAGCAAAAAATATGTATATCCCAAACTCATTTCCATTACAAGTAGTAAAAGCCCATTTATGAATAAAACTGAATGACTAAAGACTTCCTCCCATCTCCTACTATGTTCTCTGGCTACCCAATTCATTATATTTCATTGTATTTTCTGTAAGAACTAGCTTATACTCACCATTCTAGGCGTTGTTTTTCTGTTGGTGCACTTGCTAGAAGTACAATATAATGCCTTTGAAGATAAAGACAACATGCTATTTATTTCACTTAAGTGTTTTGTGCTGGATATCAACACCATAATGTAATAAGCTTCGTTACAACTATAGATCAGCTATAGAGGAAACTGTAGAAGCTAAATTCCTCAAGTTCCCAACTACTGGAGACTAATTCTTCTAAAAGTGAGTTATTTTATAAGCAATTACCTAGAAAGTAATATAATGCAAGAACACTATATATTAACTGGGTGGGTGCTTTATTAAAACTTTAAGAACTGCTCACTGAAATACAATCTACAAAAATAAATTCTTTTATATGGCAATAAAGCACCAGGGCTTTGGCCTCCCAAAACAGGATCATTATATTCACGTCACAGAAATACCTTTAAAAATAGTATCAAACTCATCATGCTATGCAATTCAAAGGCAGCAAAGATTAAAATGAACAATGAAGTTGGGTTCGTGACTTTCAAGTAGCAATTTTTATATAACAAAAATGCTAATACTAACGTGAACGAAAAGCGTGATTTTTATGTGGAATCCAAGCACAAATTAGACAACAGGGTAGGAAGGTTTTCATTTTAGAAAACAGCACCGACCATGTATCTATTTTGTCATTAAAAAGGGATTTCCAACTACAGTAAAATTAGTTTCGTTCACTTTCTAAGACTGCTAAAAAGCTCAGTCCAATATACTCTTCTACAAAATTAAAGGCACTGACAGCCAAACTTCTCACCAGAATTTAACCTCGAAATGAGCAAACTGACATCATTATCTAGTACAGATCTTGAGTTTGGAAAGTCAGGTATGAACAAAAATTTACCACTACTTTATTCACCTAAAAGGCCAAAACCTTTATGATGCTTTATTATTCTCCAAATGAAGTTTCCAACCAAAGGAGATCTAACCTAGACCTGAAAAAAAAAAGGGCCAACCCTATACTTCCACTTAACCAAAAAAAGGATAGTCAAGTAATACTGTAAATGTGCTAATTTAAGCATGTTTTTAAAGCCATGCTCCCTTAGTCTGTTTTGTTGTTACTCATGCTCACAACATACTTGAAATAGATCTAATTCTTCATTGCTATATAACTTTCAACGGGTCTAAGACTTATTTCGCCATCTATAAAATGGGATACAGATCTCACTGGGCGAGAAACTATTAAGTTCAATGACTTAATTGCCAAGTGTTTCTAAACTTAAAGTAACAGAGGTAATATACATACATATGAAAATAAGGAAAGAAAAGTGGCAGCCCTGAAATCCATACAGCCCAGTCAAAATTTCTTTGATCAGTTTAATTTGTTCAGAGCAAGCCAAATATATAAAACATAGATGGGCTAAGTAATAAGTCAGTATATGTCGCAAAAAGCCTATGCATTTTACATATAAAGGAACTGATTTTCAGAGACCTAAATGCTGAAAACCCAAAATTCGAACAAGTCTGGCAACCTGGTTTCCATCCTAGATTTAAAATGGGCAACAGAACTTTTTAAATAAACAGAAGGGAAGATGAAGGAGAACTGACAGATGTTTAACAACTTAAAACTGGAGACAACAAAGTCATAAAAAGCAGGCATGCAGACAAAACTTAAAAAGTACAAAGTTGTCTGGTTCACCAAGGATGAGGAACACAGTGTGAGTGTCTCAATCACTTTAAGCCACAACAGCATACTATGTGACCTCAACAGTCTTCCACAAAAGCAGAAATCCTGTACAATGCTCTACTTAGGAAGGCAAAGTACACAATCCATTTGAATATAACTGTTTGTGATTCTAATTTGAAGTCTGAATTCAAGTTTGGTTCCTACTGATATGGGGGAAAGAAGAGGCAATTTACCTTTGTACACTGTTTTGTACACTGTTTTGCATAGAGGGGCTTGTTTACATATAGCTTTTAAAGACCTGAAATAAAACTAACAAGCGTTTGTGCTGAGGTTAATGCTCTCTACTCAGCAACATTTAAGCAAATTTAAAGTAGGAGATATAAATACATTAAGTTTAGTAGAAATAATATACAAACATTTATGTGGACCATTAGAACCTCATTTACAAAATCCATCTAAGGAAATGAAAATAAAATCCCAACTCAGTTTGTTTTAAAAATCAGAATGTGTATTCAATTCCTAAGATCCCTGTCAGAGCAGAGGCTAAGAACAAGTTCTTTCACATCTGGGTTATTATTTTGCTCTTGCTCAAAATGTGATCTCCAATGTCACTTAGAATTATCACACCTGAGATGTTCCAATGCCTTCTTGAGTTTCTTAAAGCAACTGTAGTTAACTTTTCCCCAAAGACTATCAGTTTCTGATAAAAAAAAATTTTAACTATAAAAATGTACCCTAAATAAGCTAAAATATATTTAAATATTCCTAAATCAGAACACATACTTTAGTTGTTCTCATCAACAAAGTATCTACTGCCCCACACCCCCGCCAAAAAAAAGCCCTGTTAAGTAGGTATGTCGGTCATTTCATAACATTAACATTTTACCTGGACAGATCCTAACTCTCTCACACGTACTAAAAATGGAATGATTTCAGGCAAAAATCCTTCCAATTCCACCTTTAACTAGCTCAGAAACAAGTTAGTTTTCCAAACTAACTTGTATATATAAAACTATATATACATACACTATGGAAATTAATCTTTACACCTCAGAAAATGTTTTTCTAAATACCATTCCTTCCTTGCTTCCAACTGAAGCAGAAAACCTAAAGAATTCACTTGTTTATGATTTTATTGCTACTTATGTATTAACTTGAATATCTTAGAGAAAAAGCAGGCATTTTCTTTAAAATTTTAAATTTTACAAAGTACTCTATTTTTGAAGGGACACCACAATCTTCTAGAAGATAATCTGTCTGCTTTTGAATACAAATAAAATTCTTTACATGGTTCCCTCCCTTGCAAATATAGCAGGTTATTACACACAATCTAAAACCCTACACAAGACAAATGGCAACACTTTCCCGGTAGCCTTCCCACTCAGCTGAACTAATGTAACTTCCACTGAGGAAAGGATAACGATTTCAACTCAGTTGTACAGCCAACGGATGGAGTATTTTTTTTTTTAAATTACTATCTATGACTACCTCAAGTCAATGATAATAATCATAAGATATCCTAAAGGGGATTTGGAGAGAAAAGTTAAAAAACAGAAACAGAAATCAGCACAGATGAAACTTAATTTTCCCAGAACTGATACCTAAAATTTAAATTTTGCTGATAATATTCTATATTTGTTGCTATTAACACTTCTAATGTTTATTTTTGATAATCGAAAGGGATGAGTGTTTTAAGAGAATCAGTAGCAGTAACAAACCATACTCTTTTTCATAATAGTCAAATGAAAATTTTCTAGATACTATTTGGCAGAGATTGAAAGCTACCTTAAGAACAAAAAATAAAGCAAGCTTAAAGAAAAAAAACTCAAATTCTAGCAACACTATTGAAATGGAATGAAGCAATCAAATCTTGTCCATTCTCAACATTCGCATATCTCACAGTGAAGAAAGCTACTTTAGTGCTTTCCAAAGCCTCATTCTACCCCTTCCTGAGTTGGGAAAGAGAATATAGCTTCACGTTTGATTCTCAGGAGCAGAGATGATGATGCTTTTCTACAATAACAATGTAATACTATTCTCCTCACAGGTAATAAAGTACTCTCTTTAGCTGTAGGTACTTCCCTCCACACTGGTTAAAATAAAAACAAAGTGAGATTGTCTGTCAAATGGAAGAGCATAATTTATGGGGAATAATTAACAAGATCATCCAATGTTATATTAAGCTTTCAACTGACATAGCAGTGTTCCCAGAACACAACGATTAAGCTGGCTCCATTATTGCTTTTTCATGCAAAAGATACAGAAACAAAACACAGAGACATAATGAAGGTCATCATTCTTGCTTTTAATTGGGGAAATACCATAAAGCAATCTTGCTTAGATTATTACAAAACACAATCCAACACAAGATCAAATGGTCAGGAAAGTTTCAAGTGTTAAAGGAAAAAATTTTTAAGTGGGACTTTAGCAAGTTTTCAGCTCAGGGCAAATAAAAGTGCAAGTCCATTTTTTTTTAAAGTAAGATTTATTGTTAACTTACAATTTTCATCAAAATCAACACAATCAGGCTATTAACCTGTACTAAGGTATTAAATCATTGTATTAAAACCGTTAGTAAAAATCATTACACCCACTTAGATCCCATAAAAACTATTAGATCCCATAAAAACTATTCGTAAAAATATTTGTTGGAGCTTTAAAGACATCAGGGGCAAGCCAATCATAAAAGTTAAGGTCAACTACTGAAAAACATTTGTATTCTGACACTGTATTAGCTTTGCCTAACTTATGGAGAATCTTAGTGATAAACCCTCCAGAACTAGGTGAAAATAATTCTCTTAACAGAGCATATTAACTACAGTTTTAACAGTTCCCTCTTTCGTCAAGGTATACAGAGTTCTAAAGACAACTAGAACGTGCCTACAAGAACTGACATTGCTACATGCAGTAGAGATGTCTGTTACAGCAGACAGCAGATTGTAGGGGCTACAATTTACCTTGACAAAGAAAAACAATAAGGGGTTTACTAAATATAGTACACCCTTTGTGATAAAATTCTATAAATGTTTAAAGTTCAAAACCACAAATCTAGAAAGAAGAGATTTAACATATGCTATTAAACCATTACTTAAAAGAGAGCAACATGTCCAACATGCCTTAAAATACATACTTGTACTTCTGAAAGAAGTTTGGAGCTTCAAAAAGTTTGGACCACTCTGTCTTACTCAGCAAAATTTCATCTGTGATAGCAAGACCTAAATTAAAAACATATTAAAATGTTTGCATGCTTCAGTCTAACAATCTAAAAAAAATTAATTCTTAAACATACCACATGCATTCAGTATGATCCTAAAACTGTAACAAAAATTTTAGCCAGTGACTATAGAGAGCACAGACTCATACCCACACATTTTCCAAAATGCTGGAGGGTTCTGGGAGCCGATTTCCAGCAAACAACCAGTACTCTACATCACACCAGCAGGATCACTTAACACCTTTGGCACTAGTTACCCAAGAAAGTTCTTGTTTTTTGGAAAACAAGCTTCCTGTTATTTTTCTAAAAGGACAGCAACATCTTTCAGTGAAGTCTCTTTAGACTACAGAATTTTAGTCTTCTGATTTTAAAGACTGTCATCCAATAACTATGTCCTTGTCTGTTGTCATCAACAAGTCAAACGATCCTGTTCCAGTTAGTTCTCTCAAAGATTGTTTGGAAATAGCTAGGCCTTCAAATTAATGGTGTGAGATTCACAGTAGTTTAGAGGTTCTTCCAAAATGTATGAGCCCAATCCTGCTTGCATCTCTGCTGTCACCCAGTGGAGACAAACTATTTTTATAGTTTAAATAGATTTTTATAGTTTAAATCAATGTCATCAATTTTGCATTGCCACAGTATGGCACTAGCCAGCCCAAGAAGGCCCAGCTAAGAACATGGCTTTTCCTACTGGTTAATCTTTTAATATAGAATCCAAAATAAATTGCCTAACAGAAATTTATCTAAATTGTCCAAAGAAATTCTCAAGTTATACTGTAACCAACTGCCAACACTGACTTCAGTGAGTACTTTCTTAGTTTATACTGGGCTGGGTCTACAGGGGCATGTAAATCCTTGTGTTTAAAGGAGAGCATAAGGATAAACGCTTACCTTGTTTAAACTCCTCAACCATGACCATCCGTGTTGAAACGGACACATTGTACGTAGAGTTCTGTTGTGGGTATGCTGGTGTAATTATAGGCATAAGATGGTACCTATCACTGGGGTTTACCTACATACAACAACAGCCAATCAGTTTCTTCAAGTACATATGCAACAGATACTTGGACTTTTTACCCCTTGTTAAACTGAACCAATGATTAAATTTTACTTCATTCATAGCTGGAGTTGAGAAAGAAAAACCATGTAAGGAGATAATGCATTTACAGGAGTTCTTTAGAGAATCAAGAGATTTGGCTTAGAATAATACGGTATGTAGCAATCATTTGGGCATGACTAGTTTGGCAATTTTAGGAGCATGCTTATTCAGCAAAACAGATTTTACCTAGGGATCCACTGAAGTCTGGTTTTCCTTTTTTTTTCCCAATAGAAATATGAGTGCACACACAACTATACTTTGGAGAAATGTCTTACAACAGTATGTTCTGTGTAAAACAAATTTTAAGCAAGATGGAAACTTATATTCTAATATACCCTTAGCTTAAAGGAATATGTTTATGAACAAAGACTGCAAGTACAAATCCAATTTGGTATTTTAAGAGCAAATAAAATGACTTAGTAATTGTTAATCCAAATACTAATGATTAGTGGCATAGTTCCACAAAGGAAAATGAAAACTCACACCCCTCCGTAAAAAATACCTTGAGATTTGGAAAACAAACAAATGGGAGTGGGGGGCTGACATAGCTTAGCTTGAAGTAAGTAACACAACTTAAAACTGACATTTTTCATATTGTAATAAGACAGTATATTGATGTAGAACAGACTTTTTAAATCTATAAGTTCTTATTCAAAACCTACATCTTTCATCAATTAATAAATGTTATTAACATTCAAACTGAGCAAACAATAGACCATAACTTCCTAAGCAGAGCAAAGCTCTTCTGTAGCCCAACCGTGTTTTTGAAATCTATAATATCCAAACCAATCTGCACAATTACAACATACTAATTAAAACGATACTGCTTAGAAGTTTATCTGCCACATGGTAACATTAAGCAACAATTTTCCTACCAACAACCCAATTATAACAGAATATTTAGATCAAATAAAAAAAATACAGGGATTTTTAGTATCCTTTTATTTTGTTTTTAAGCACAAATGCCCACACAACTTTCTCTTACAAGGCAGTTCTATATAGAATAAATTAAAAATGTTAGTGAATTTGGAATTATATACTATGTACAATTAAATGTATTTTTACAGAATACATAATGATGCGCCTCACATCAGAGGACAATTATAGTTGAGTCATCAAAAAGATAGTGTAATACGGTATGTCCACTCATAGGTAAAAGGATGGGAAGTCTCCCTGAAGTTTATGCAGATGATTTTTACTTGTTATTGCACAGTGAATTTGTAGGGGAAAAAATAATACACTAACCCTTGGGTCCCATACAGGCAAATTAAGATTGCATTCTTCAGGCTGTTTCAATAGCACTGGATTTGGCCATTCCCTGTTTAAAAAGATTGTAGCACTTGATAAGACTATTGGATATTATCATCTAAACGTATTTTGTTAAACATACAGCATTTGTGAATGTGATCCTTCTTCATTCATTCTGCCCTTTTGGTATATATACCTTTTATTGCTCTTTGTAGACATCAGACTATTCAAAATACTTTTCCTGTTATAAAATTAACCTAAAATTTGGTAGCTGAAGTCAGCCATCTTCTATGTCTCCCAAAGAATGGATAAAACACTATGTGCTATCCCAAGACTTCTAATGTGTTCATCTCAACCTTGCAAAGGTTAATAAAACTCTTCAAAAAAACAAAACCCTGGCTTTATACAAGTTCCATCCAAAAACAACCGAGGCTGAAAAATTTAACTTATTATAGGCAAAGGGGTATGAATAATTATAAAAATTGATTAGGAAAACTTTCATCTCATGACATAACACTTGTAACATGAATGTGTGTAATAAAGCTGTGACACGAATACACTATTTTTAAGACGCAGTCTGTAAGTTAGCTACTTCATCCTTTATGGAAGGATTTAAAACTGCAATGTTTGCCACTTTTAATATCAAGATTAGCTTCTTAAAAATAATGTTTGCTATGTATGGGAGCATTACGTGAAATTCTGACATTCTCAAGTCAAAATAATCACACCTGATTATGCTTAGGTCCAATCAAATCTGAAAAGAAAAGCATACTGGAAAGTGTAGCGGAACTCTAAACCATAAATTGTCTCCAGTAACTCTTAATTTCTATAAAATAACTAGAAAAACTTTTTTTTTTCCCCAGAAGGAGGCACTATGGGGAGTGGTGGTAGAAATAGGGAGGAAAGAGGAATAGCTAAGATCAAGTCAATGAAAAACCAAGAATTCCTAAATTAACTTTTTGGGCCAAAGCAACTAATATGAAATGGCTACAATGTTTTTATCTTTTAAACCTAAAATAAATTGTGGTTGGCAAATGGGAACCTGCTGAAATAAGGGAGCTATTAAAAAAAAATCTAGATTAATGAATAACCTCACTGCTTTTTTTCTCCAAGCACCAGAATTCTTAATAGCTTTTTATACACATTTAATACCATGCCAAAAATAAATGGATAGCTGAAAGCAAAATACAGTCACAATAAACTAAAGGGTTATAGATTTATAAGAATTCAAAGAGTAAATATAAGTATATATAAGTTTTATCCAAAGTAACTGATATTCCAACCTAACAAATCACTGTAGTTTAACAATTTAGCTCAGAGTTTATATAAAGAGTAAGTTTATGAATGAATGTACAAAGAGCACCTGCTGACTAGCCTGGGAAATCTAGGGGAAAGAACTGGAATTTAGGCTTTTCATCTTAGACACAACAGAACCTCTCCAAGACTATCTAAATGGCTACCACCATGAACTAAACTTTGAATCTGAAATCAGCTGCAGAAATGTCATAGAAATAAGACTAAACTTCAGTGTCTACAATCAATTTTATTTTAATATAATCTAAACACATACCATTTAGAAAATACCAAGAAAAATTTATGTACAAGAGTTGATGCTATTGCATTTGGATAAAGCTGGCAAGTTCTTGCTACTAGCATAGCCCAGGAAACACCACCGAGGAAACCTAATATATTGGAATAGATGTTGTGGCCTGTTGATAAGGGAAAAGCAAAAAGAAAAGTTAGTGTTGAACAAAAGTTTAAACATTTTTAATAAGCTAGCCAACAAATTCTGAACTCACGTTTGGCCCACAGTTTGATAGCTCTCAGAGTTAACCTGAAGTTGTCAATGTTTGGTACTAGATGTAAAATTTCATCGGTTACCCTGCAACCTGATTAATAGGAGTGAAAAACAGAACGTTACATCATCTGATGTTTAATGATAACACTTCTTTAAATTTTTTGAAAATGATGTCAAAATTTTAAAAATAATAAATTATTTGGAAGAATCAGAAATACTAATAAACAAAACAGAAAAATTTAAAACTTTTATCTCCTAAGAAAAGCACTACCCTAAATCAAAATTGTATCTGTGTAATAGCTAGCTTTCAACTGGTAATTGTAACTTTTTCCAGGACAGATTAACTAAGGAGTCTGATCATTTAAAATTTCCAAAATTCATTCAAAGCAATGCCAATACAAAAGCGTTCAAAAGGTTAGCCTTTTATAACACTACAGCTGGAAATATTACAAAGGATGTCAGGGTAAAAATTAATTAGGGTTAAACAGTGAGACCTAAATCACTAACAAAAGAATACAAACATCATTTTTTTTATACATTAGAAGGTCCCAGAAAGAAAAGTGGCTGTAGGGAGGCCAATCAATAAAAACAAAAGAATCAGATTCCTCCCCACATCATCTATTAATTAAAGCACACGACTGACTCACTATAAACACTAACTATACAAAAGCATTATAAAATTTCAGTTAAAACCTATTTCACGCTTGACAAAAGCTGCTACTATGCAAAGAGAGATTAGGTTATAACATACCATTAAGACTTCTTATGCATCTTATATCTAGATTTTTAAGTAGACTGTCATCCCGTAGGTCCAAATCTTCTGGAATAGTCTGCAGTGCTAATCTTGCAAACAAAATATCAATCTAAAACAAAACCAGAATGTAACACTCCGTATCTGTCAAACTATTTTTAAGGCAATTCTTTAACAGAGCATGTAGTACACCTTAAAGCCAGGCACTTAGATCAATTACGAACAACAAAGACTCCAGAAAGATCAACAATATCAAGTCATCATAAATATTTTGAATTAGATGTTAAATCATGGTGGCATAAAATAGAACTTGTTTAATATCTACTAATCATCACATCACACTAGGTTTGATTTGCTAAGTTTATTAAATACATTTAATGGGTTTGCTAAATTTGTTAAATGCATAAACTGAATTAAAAATAACTGCTTTTAGTTCTCCATCTGTATGAACTATGAACTGATTATAACTAAAGAATGCCCAAAGAGAAGATAAATATGCTTATAGTAGCCCAAATAAACCTCTCAGCAAAAGAACTACGATCTATAACACTGTCACATATTTTTTCTATCTAGTTTTGACTAACTAGGAAGGGGGGCAAAAGTGATGATTAATTCTGGATACAACAGAATGATATCTTCAATAAAAAGGAAGAAAGCAAAGAAAGTCCAGATCTAGTAGCTATTCCTGAGAGTACGACTTCATGGCTCTAAAATTTTGACTGCTGTTTTAAATGAAACTTGTAAGATCACTTTAAAAACCTGTATTTTAGTGGTTATTGTGAAAGCTTATTTAAACCAAACTAAAGACAGAAAAAACCTACACACTACAAATTAAGTACCTGCAGTAGATACATTTTCTAAAGGACAGCCAAGTCTAGTATTCGCCCCCAATTTATAAAAAAATATTATTTCACAAACACAGTTCCATCAAAAAGCATTTTCAAAGATGAAACAGACTTTTTTTGGTTTATGTTAGGATAAAATTATTTCATAAAATGTTGAAATGGAAATAAAATTCCTTAAAATAGCATTTTTATAGAATGTGTGGCTAGAAAACATTAATGTTTTCACTAATGTTTCATTAGCTATTTGACTTTTCATTTCTATCATGAAAAGTTTATACAACTGAGGTGAATAGCTCACAAAAAAATCTCCCCATTGTTAATAAAGTTCTTTTTTTTTTTAAAGGTTTTATTTATTTATTTATTCATACAGAACTGGGGTACAGGCCAGAGATGCAGAGGGTGAGAGGCTTCACCAGAGACA
>NW_004567114.1:5153405-5164990 GCF_000260355.1 Condylura cristata
CTATTTTAAAATCAAGCCAAAGTTCTATCTCCAAAAGGATACCGTGGGATTGCCTTAATGACACTAGAGGTACAAAAAAATTGCAAATGCAAAAAACTTCCAGGTAAACTCTCATCATTTTATAAAAGTTTCACTACTTCTATCTATATTTCAGCTTCTAATTTCACTCTGCTCTTTAAAAAAAGACTAAAAATGGCATATTCTACAAAGAACAGGAAGTAGGTTCCATTAAAAAAAGTGTTATTATCACACCAACTCAGTAATCATAAACTTTAGACTTACAGAACCTTTAATTTATAAAACCTTCACATTGATCAAAATTAAGCAAAAACATCTAAACTATGACCCACCTCTATTCCATCAAAACACAGCTTGATAACAGGTACAAATGCCTCTTCAACAGCCTGTAAGAAATTTAAACAAGCTCAAGTGTTTCTGAAATACACATTTAGGCCTATACTTGCTTCAGTACAGTTAAAATCATTGATACTTGAAATTGTTTAAACATAGCTTAACATAATGCCTGACATGGACTAGGTTCTCAGCAATAACTTTAAGACACTGCGCTTTGCTTTTGACTCGTACAAATCTAGGTTCAAATTCTTGATTTCTATTGCTCAGATACATATTTGTGGCCAAATTTTACTTATTGATTTTGTTTGCTTCATTTCCTCCTCTGTACATAATTACTTTATGATCAAGGCTAATGTGTAAAGGAAGCACACGGCACACGCTCACTAGGGCCATGTGGCACTCACAAGGGCCAGTGGTTGCTGTATCATAAAATCCAGTCAACCTGTTTTTGTAACTCCTCCCCCGAACCCCATACATTTACGCACTCTTAAATCTTTCACTTCTTCCTGTAATTTCAGCTTATCATAAAATGAGGTGAAAAAGTCACTTCGATCAACATGTCTTGGTGCAACACACAAGGCATCAATATCGGCACCTAATAAAAAAAAAATTAAGTCCATCAACCACTAAAATTATCATAACAAGAAAATTATTTTGTATCTTATCGTAACAGTATTTATGTTGGAAATCTACTAGCATTATACTGGTAAACCACTAAAAATATGCCCATCCCCCTTAAAAAAATTTTAATGGTAAGTTCAGGAACACTCTAATTATAATTGATGAATTGTTAATTTTTTCTTGAAATAGTATTTAACTGCCCAAGGAGAGCTGGATGAAAAGGTGACTCACACAGGACTTTTATGGCAGAGAGAGGGAATTAAGAAAACAGTCAGTCACAATCAAGTTTATTAGTATTAAAAAAACTATTCTTATTATTTTGTGTGCGTATGTGTGTAGAACTTGGGTTTAGGCCAGAGGCAGGGGAACGGGGTGGATCAAAGACAGAATATGGAGAGGCAGATCTAGAGAAATACACTGCTGAGGGGAACAAGCAGGAGAGGTCTGCTGAGCCGTGTGTGGGCTACCTCCCTGGCGGGGGAATCAAACGCAGACCGTAGTGGTGACAGAACTGAGACTTAAACCTCCTAGACCACTGGGGGTCCCAAAATACAATTTCTCCTATACATTATATGACAAGTGCTTACAGGTCCTGAAGTAGGACCTGTAGAACAAACTTCTAAAACCAAAGGTAAGACTCTAAAGAGGAGGTTGTGGTAGAAGCAGGCCAAGTACTTAGGATATAAAGAGAACACTAAAAGAAAACAAAACAACTGAGACCACAAAAGGAAGAGATCAATGTGGAATCAAGTCAATATTATCATATTCCTTAAGGAAAAAAAAACAAAAACAAAAAAAACAGCGAGGCAATACTCGAAAGCTGTATGCTAATGTGAGCAGATTCCCGATGGGGGAGAAGGCCAGGCAGTACACAGGATGCATCAAAAGTAAACACACTACTACTCTGGGAGAGAAGGAAGGATGCCAAAACAGCACACTAACTGGCAGACGCTTTTGAAACCTACAGGCCAGTGGTTAACGGCTACAGAGGCCTTCCGACTGAACAAGGTAGTAGAATCCTAACTCTGCCAAGAGAGTACTGAGGAAAATTATTCAAGCTCTATCACCTCATTTAAGTCTCAGATGCCTATTTGTTACATAAGAGTACTGTGACGAACAAATAGTGCCCAAAAGCTTATCCTTGAAAAAAGAAATTAAAAAATAATGTTATCTACCATAATTATATATTTATTGTATATTTATTCAGAGGAAAAAATTAAGTCAGAAGAAAAAAAAACTAAGTATAAATAACAAAATACTGACAGTGATTATCAGTGTGCTGCAGATAAACTTTTTGTTTTTTAAGATTTATTTATTTATGCATACAGAACTGGGGTACAGGCCAGAGGTAGAAGGAGTGAGAGGACCACCAGAGACAGAGTGGAGAGCAGAACAGGCAGAACTGACGAACATTGCTAAGGAGAGCAGCGGGCGGGTCAGGAGAGGTCTGCCGCGCCATGTGGATCACCTCCAGCGCGGGGATCAATCTCATGCTGAAGTGGCTTTAGTTTCTTGGTGCTGCGCTTTAACCTGCTGCGCCACCAGGGAGGGCCCTGATAAACTATTTTTAACTGTTTTGTTTTTATTACAATAATAATAAACAAATGGAGAAAAAGAAAACCTAGCCTTTTTTAAGCTTATTTGTATTTTTCTTACCAAATCAATCCTCCCTTTCTTCCATGCAAACCTAAGCTTTAACATAATACAAGTAACTGAGATGAACATCATTATAATTCTTAAGAAATTAAAAAAGTATTCTTCCGAAGAAAATTAATACAGTATTTACCTTTTGTATGTACTCCTAATCTGTAAGATCCAAATGTAAAAATTTTTCCTCCAACATTTTCAATTACAGACTGTGGAAGATTCTGTCAAAAAAGAACCAGAAAGTGGTTGTCATTTTATTTGTGAAGCATAGGAGAAATGATTTCAATAACTCAATATTTAAAAATATTGAGGAAAAAAAAAGCAAGACTTCAAGGCAAACTTATATACAGGGTAAACAAACCCTTAAAACACTACAAAATACCAGGTCTTCACAGAATAATCTAATTTGAAATTCAAGCAATTTTCAACTTTTAGTGAGCGTTGTTTAATGAAGACCGAAATTGTGCTTTCTTCTACAGCACACATATTAATGAAGACCATGCCATTTTAGAATTGTGCCACATTCTGAAAACTGTTAAGAGAACTACTGTAAAAGACAGCATGAGCTGCGACTGGACCAACGTTAACTTCAAAAATTTTATGACAATGATACTACATAAACCACGTCAGAATATAACAAAACAACTTCTGACAGATAACAAAGCATTCACATATAGCAAATATTCCAAAGTACATTGACATATAATTTTGCCATTTAAAAAGTGACTTTCTTGAAAGGTATTATTACTGTTAACAGTTTAGTTTTTTAGATTTCCAAGCTTTAATGTGAAGATTTTGAGCAGAACTTAGTTACTAATGATTTCTTAATAAGAACAAAAACACCAGGAAGATGAAAGTAAAAAATAACCTTCCTGACTCGGGATGAGTCCAGGTCCAACAGCAAGCATTAACTAATGGCTTTGGAAGTAGAATGACTACCACCCAAAACATTCATCATTCTCATGTGTTATGTCAGTATTTCTCTCTGTATCTTCCAATTACTCAGTAAAGTGTCTACTCAGATCAGAATATGAAACAGACTGCATCTACCCAACCTGCACTCTCCAAAATGAGTAAGGTTCAGGGGCTCCCTTCTTTTTTAAGGACAGATTCACTCACACTTTTAGAAAATAAACTGTATGAGCATGACATTTTTTAAGAGTAAGCAAGGCCTTCAACTTTCTCACATGTAGATATTTTTAAATTTCACAAAGCTGCCCTGGCCATTTAAATTAAACCAGCAAAATGAGTGTAGAAATGAGCCTACAAAATAACAGGAATACCTGAAAACAATTACCTGAGGATATCCTAGTAAGACACACAAGCCTTTTGGATGAGTCCTCACTAAAAGAACTGTCCAATGCAGTACATAACAGCTACACTTCACTATTAAGCACTTATCTGTAGCAGGTATGGATGACAAATTTAATGTGTTAATTTAAAAGCTACAAGTGGGGTTCTCCCTGGTGGCACAATGGATTAACACACATTATGAAGCTCTCAGAAGCCACTGAAGCACAAGTTCGCTCCCCAGCCAGGGAACTGACTCACATGATGTGGCAGACCTCTTCTTCTGACCCACCCACTGCTCCCCTCAGCAGTGTACTTTGTTAATGCCTGTTCTGCTCCCCACTGTGTCTCTGGTGAATATTCTCACCCACCACACCTCTGGCCTGTACCCCAATTCTGTAAGCATAAATAAATAAATCTTTAATTAAAAAAAGAAAAAGCTACAAGTGACCACAAGCTACTATAGTCTGCACTGGCATATGTTTACACCGTATGTTTATAGCTTTTACAATAAATATAACAAAGAAATTAAGATTTCTTAATTTAGGCTGTGGAAAATATTTTCAATTGCAGAAGTAATTTTTTGTTACTGTGTATTTCAGGATTAAATGGCAAACAAACTAAACAACAAGAATATTAAAAAAAATTCCCAATAATAGTATCACTTAATTGTAACTATACATTATTAATTTTTTTAAAGATTATTTATTTATGCATACAGAACTCGGGTCCAGGCCAGAGGTGCAGGGGTGGTAAGAGGACTCACCAAAGACAGAGTAGGGAGTAGAACAGGCAAGATAGGAGAAGTAGGCCACGCCATGTGGGTCACCTCTAGGGGAGGGGAATGAACGCAAACTGAAGCAGCTGTGGCTGGCTTGCACTGAGTGCTGTGCTTTAACCTACTTTGCCACCAGGGAGGGCCCAAATCAATGACTTCTTAACCAGGGATGATTCTATGCCCCTAAGGGATGATACTGAAATGTTTGGAGACATTTTTGATTACCACAATTTGGAAAGAAAGGCTACAGGGCCAGTGCATCTGATAGGCAGAAGCCAGGGATGCTGTTTAACATAATGCACAGGACAGGCCTCCCCCAAAAATAGCTACCTGGCCCCAAAGATTACATAGCATGAACATCAAGTAATCCTTTATCAAATCTTAAACCTAGCAAGCTAGAAAAGAAATTCCACAAAAGGTAGATATGAAAGATCAAAACTCATGAAGTCTAACTAACCTCTTTAGTCCCATTTGCTGACCTACTATCTACACAGTAGGCTATAAAGACATGACAACTGTGAAGAGAAATAAACATTAATTTCATTAACTAAACAGTTCTTCTGCAAGAAAATCATAAGGAAGAATTGTATCAAATATTTCTAATAAAAACAACTAGAAACGAAAGTGACTGAAACAGAGCTATTAAGGAGGTAATTACTCTTCTTTCACAAATAATTTTAAGTTCTGGCCTTGTCTACTTGACTGTTTTACATCTAAGAAAAGGCTATTAAAACAAAGCTATGTTCCCTATGTATGGTTAAGAAAATACCAAGTTCAATAAAAGTAAAGGATACTTAAATTTCATTTTCTTAGTGAATACATTTTACTGTATTTGTTAAGAAAAAAGGTATATATTTTAAAAGCTAAAAAAAAAATTTAAACATCTTTTGCTCAGCTAAATCTTCCTTTTCACAGTCTCACTTTCAGCAAAAACTCAATCACAAACACTTAACAGAGCCCCCAATTTGTTATATCACCATTACAAAAGTTTTATTATTTCAGCTGCCTGAAATATATATAGATATAGTTTTAAGAAAGCAGTTATAGATTTGACTAGGATCCAAAATTTTTTAATTTACCTATCTTGTTGTCTACTATCATTAACTTTTCTGCTATCTTATGGCTTAAATATTCATTATGTACTATCCTGGAAAAATCATCACCAACTAGGGGATTTTTAAATTTGGTGAAATGAATTCCACACACAACTCTTAAGAATATATTTCCTTTATCAGAAGCTCAGCCATGGATTAATTAGCTGTATGTATAATTTTTCATAAAGAAATTTTAGGAACTCAAAGTTGATTATAAAAAGATTCAATGTGAAAGTCTAATATGTAAACACTTCAAAAATGCTCACTGTTGTAAGAGTCCTAAAACATTAACAAATTCTCAGATATTTGATATGAGTTTACATTTTTAAAGCACATTTTCATAAAAATGCCCATTTCTCCTCTGAAGTAATTGCTTAGTTCAGCTTTGGAATTTAGCAACCAAAAATATTTATGGACTCTTTGAACTCAGTTCAGTTTTTCCTGCTCTCAAAATAACTAGAAACAAAATATAAATTCTGTTACATGTACGTGATTCTGTTACAGGTACGTGAACTGTGTAAATTAAAAATGAAATCCATTCAAATGAGAACAGATAATTGCTGTGTTCAACTGGCAATTACTTTATTTACAAATAAGTCACCTTACCTTGCTTTCACTGATTTCTCGTATCCACTCTTTTACCAGGTTATTTAATTTTCCCAAAATTAAAATCCTGTTGACAGATCAAATACAATCAAGTAAATCAAGCTGTTTGTTACCATGTACCACTACAAATTAAAATGGAAGTTTCCAATAGGTGTTTTCTAAATTTTAACCAGCGCTTAAGTTATAAGAAAGAACACAGTGGTTAGAAGTATACGTGGGTACAACTACACAGGATACAGCATTTCTTTAGGTGAGCAAGGCCTTCCCATTTCTCTTGACAAGTCTGTACTACTGTCAAAGCATTAAAATTTAAAATTAAAAAACTCATAGAAAGTTCTCTAGGCACTGCTCTTGCCTAAGACAAATGGGAGAATTCTTGACTTTCTGAATGTCTCAAAAGTGTATTATACTAATTAAAAATATGATGGATTTACCTGCGCTGCAGTTCCTCTTCCTCTTCAAAAACCCCAAAGGGCTTCAGCGTCTCAATAAGTTTCTGTGTCAATATGCAGTCAGTCTCCTTGGGCGCTGCTAAGCTGATAGGAGAGGTAATGCCATAGTGCTTCTGTGGCGGTTGTGTTTGTTGTGATCCCTGCGTTGTAACTGGACTACAAATGGAATTGGATAAAATTACTACCAAAATCTAAAACAAGTCAGCATGACCAGAAAAACTGCTTTAATAAAATGTATTTCTAAGTAGTTGATTCTCTGCCCTATTCAGAAAGACTTTACTAAGAAACCTAAACCAAACCAAATGACCAAAAAGAAAACATTGTTCTACCTCTAGGGTTTTAACTGTTTTTAACTTTGCCACTACCTAAATATCTAAATAAACTGTTAAGTGAGAATATAGATAAAATATAACACTAGAGAAAAATAAATGCTAAATATAGTGAATGTCTTGAAAAGGAGTAAAAATCTATTTCATTGTTATTTCTAAAGCAATGTAAGCATACAACAAAAGCACTATTTTACCAATACCACTGGCAAATCTGAGGCTCAAGGAGTAAAACCCACAGAATAAAGGGCAAATAATATAAACATAACCAATATAATTTGGGGGGAAGGATTACTTAATTCACAGTAAGCTTAGTACAGATTTTTAGCAACAAACTGACACTTCAACAATGATGCTATAATCTATAAAGTCTTTGCATTTCAAAAGAAATTCCAAATTCGTTCAACCAGCAGGGGTTTATTTAACTGGCACAGCAAACTTTAGAAGTTTGTTCGGATATAACCATTTTGATTCAATTATTTTTTGGTGATACCAATTCTTGTCAATATTCTCCCTGTTGAAGTAATTAATTAACTTATAGGTCAATGAACAGGGACTCTAAAAATAAATAGAACAACTATTGAAAGGGCAACAAATCAAAAATCATGTAAAACCAGGTAAAGGCTAAGAAAAAGACCTGACATTTGATTTGATATTTCTCCCACATTCTGTTCTTTAGTAAATTAAGTGCCCCTTTTATAAACATACAAGCCTAGAAGTTCTAAATATATTTTTCTTTTAAAAATTACAAGTGCAATAATATACTTAATCAAAATGTAAAATCTGAAATATTGTGAAGGTAAACACTACTTTGTATGTATTATCTATCCCACTTGGGTTCTGGTTTATGCTGTCACTGCTGCATGCTGTATTAATATTTTGTCTTCTAATAGTAATACTTTAAGACTGCCAGAAAACCCATACTTCTTGTTACTTATTAGCCACTGAGCAACCATCTAGTCAGTATTTCCTAGTCTTATCATGTACTGTTTCAACTGTAATTCAGATTTCATAGTAACACTTACTAAATAAATATGAATCAAGAGTCCCCTTACAGCAGTTCACATCAGATAATTTCCTCCCATTCCTTTATTCTAGACTGCATAACTTTACAAAGCCATATTAATTCCACAGAACTGGTGGTCCAAAACAGCACCACTTTTTTTTTTAAAGCAAATTATTTTATTTTTAAAGATTTATTTTTATTTATGCATACAGAACTGGGGTACAAGCCAGAGGTGCAGAGGCGGTGAGAAGATTTACCAGCGTCAGAGTGGGGGGCAGAACAGGCAGATTAACGAAGAACACTGCTTAGGGGAGCAGCAGGCAAGACAGGAGAGAGGTCTGATGTGCCCTGAGGATTGAACTCCTGAGGCATCTGTGGCTGGCTTGCAGTGCTGCATCCAAACCCTGTTGCACCACCAAGGAGGGCCAGGACCATTTTCTAAAGACTATTACATTAACAATATTCTATTTTCCAAATTTATGTAGCATCTACTATAATTAAAATACACAATTAATAAATTCAAAATTAAACATATTTTCCTCAGCAAACACAACTATCCGGGCCCATAAAACTGACTTCAAAGTTCTCCTACAGACAACACTTTTAACAGATTCAAATGAATTTAATAAATTGCCACACTATGGCACAACTATGTTCTCTCCCAATGTTCACTGCTTCATGAGTTTCTTAAAGCCACTGTAGCCCCATGACTATCCCAGGATTATGAACAAGCACTTTTATAAA
The DNA here is from genome assembly GCF_000260355.1 of Condylura cristata. Lineage (NCBI taxonomy): Eukaryota > Metazoa > Chordata > Mammalia > Eulipotyphla > Talpidae > Condylura > Condylura cristata. The sequence goes on from NW_004567114.1 coordinate 5,162,324, forward strand.
TGACTTTACTACGATATTAACTGGAAGTGAAAACAACTATAAAGTTCATTCTGGTTAGATACGGTTCAAGCATCAAGCCAAGTGTTAAATTGTATTCATAATTTTGCAACTCAAGTAATAAACCACTATTGGGTTGTATTTTGTTTGTTTTTTAAAGATTATTTATATATGCAAGAACTGGTGTCTAGTCTAGACCAAAGATGCAGGGGGTGAGAGGAATCACCAGAGACAGAGTAGGGAGCAGCAGGCAAGACAGGAAAGATCTGTTGTGCCATGTGGGTCAGCCTGGTTAGCTCCCTGGCAGAGACAGAACTCATGTAGCAGTGGCTGAGATAGCTTGACAGCAGTGAGACTTGAACCCCTGTAGTACTAGGGAGGCCCTTGTTTATTTTTTGTTTTGAGCAATTATGTTTGTCATCAGTCTTTTCCTATCTAAACAGGTTAAACAAATTTATTACCAAATGAATCTACATTGAAAAAAATATGTGTATCCATTTTCTGTGGGGGGTAAGATTCCTTACTTATTCTCCTGACCGCCTCCCCACCCCCTTTCCTTCTCAAGTAATCAGGTTTTTCACTGTCACATGCCAAAAAAAGAAAAAAGGGCCTGGAAACCTCTAATACTTAAGCTATCTTAACACAGTAACAGGACACATACTCAAATTTCTAAATTCACACTAAGTTTGTTCACCCTACTTCAGAAAAGTGATGTCTGCACTGGTTCCCACATAGGCACTTTGAGAGTAAAACAAACCATACCCAAGTTGCAAGTTTTTAATTACTATATTCAAAACAGTCACATCATCTAAAATGACATTTGTCCCATATTAACTACAGAACATGTGTATATATCTTAATTCAACCACATATCTTAATTCAAATATATACACAGAACACAATTCCAGGGGAAAGGAAAAAAAAAAGTATGAAAGAAATCTAAAAATCATGACCAAATATAAAGACTCAAATACATGTTTTCGTAGTTAAAGACAGCTGCACTTCCAATAAAAACAGCTTAATCTTAGCTTAAGTGGCTGAACTAGGAATTCCAGGTTGCTAGATGCTATGGATGTTCAAACTGTCCTTAAAAACTTCAGTCATGACTGGATTAAAAAGATGTGGTACATATACACAGTGGAATATTACTCAGCAACAACAACAACAAAAAAACCCAACATGCCTTTTGCAGCAACTGGAAAAGATCATGCTTAGTGAAATAAGCCAGAAAGAAAAGGAAAAATACCAGATGGTTTCACTCATAGCAGGAATATAAAGGACCAGGGAAGAAAATAATAATGATGAAGAACAACTATATACCAAAGACATTTTACAGAGGTGGAGTGGGGAACGGGATCAAAAACAGTGGGAGGAGGGAAATGCACTGGACAATGGTGATGGCACAAGGGTGATGTGGTGATGGGAAACCCACAGGGATTACAACTGAGATGGAAAAGTGCATCTCAAAAAATTATAAAATGATGTAAAAATAAACTATTTTATATGTTTGTGTATGTGTGTATACACACACACACACACACACACATACACACACAAAGTTAATGTATAAAAGTCATGCGATAATTTGCTCTGCCCCAAACAAATTCTATCACTAAAAGTTGTGTTAACTGGGATAGGAGTGAATGAAGTTAAGATATGTCACAAATTATCTCCAGCACAGATACTACATGTATATTTATTAGCACCCATTATTCAAATTTTGAGAAAATAAAAATCTTCATCATTAAACAAAACAAAACAAAACAAAACAAAACAAAACAAAACAAAACACAATTTTAGTCATGGGCTCTCCCTTGTGGCGCAACAGGTTAAAGCACCGTTTTATGAAGCTCTCCGCAGTCACAGCAGCAAGAGTTCGATCCCGGCCAGGGAGCTGACCCACATGGCTCAGCAGACCGCTCCTGACCTGCCCAATGCTCCCCTCAGCAGTGTACTTTGCCAATCGGCCTGTTCCGCTCCCCGCTCTGGTGAATCCTCTCACCTCTGGCCTGTACCCAGTTCTGTAAGCATAAATAAATCTTAAAAAAAAAAAAAAATCAGTCACAACTGTACTTTAAACAGGAAATCAAGTACTTCCATCCAATTTTAATACTAGAAATTAAGTGATTAAACCATTTAAGACCTTTGTTACTATTGTTTCTTAACAAAAATTAAAAAAAAAATACACCCTCCAATACTGAGCAATGTGAAAGACTGTGCTTTATGTACACACTGACCAACTCTGCCTTGGAACCATACACAGTATCTTCCCATTCTTTAACACATTAGACATCTGCCCATGTCTATCACTTTCTGGAGACATTTTTGACCAGTATTTAGGGCTTTTTTTTAGATGTATCTTAAAAATAACTTGGTCGTTCTTTTGATGTGAAACAGTTTTTTAAAAAAGTCTAAATGTTCGGCCCTCCCTGGTGGTGCAGCGGGTTAAAGCACTGCACTAAGAAGCTGAAACCACTTTCGCATGAGTTTGATTCCCGCCTGCCCCATAGGTGACCACATGGTGTGGCAGACCTCTCCTGACCGGCCCGCTGCTCCCCTCAGCAGTGTACTTCGTCAATCTGCCTGTTCTGCTCCCCGCTCTGTCTCTGGTGAAGCCTCACTCCGCCCCTAGCCTCTGGCCTGTACCCAGTTCTGTAAGCATAAATAAAT
>NW_004567114.1:5165090-5175380 GCF_000260355.1 Condylura cristata
AAAAAAAAAATCTAAATGTTCAATGTTTGTGTTTAATGAAAACTTTGTTCTGATATTCAGTATTAAGAATGCCTGTATTTTTCTTCAGCAACTGGTGTTTGTATCTCATCACCATAATTTGTATTTACCCTTAGAATACAATTACCATTAGAATACCATGAGTAAAACTGATAGCCATCCAAGAGCTCTACACAAAAATCCAAACCTACTGTACTTATGATAATCACAACTCAGAAGCAACCTGGTAAGGTAGAAATAAAGAAAGCAGGGATGATTTCACTTTCCACTAGTTCTATCACTCTGCTTTCACATGTAACTGGGTATATACTCTCTGCTTTATGTCAGATGGCAAAGTCAGAATTTTAATATTATAACAATAAAGAAGAGTTTCAACAGATAATGTTTTTTTAAAGCCAACACTCAAAGGTTCTCCTTACCAATGCTAGGCTTTCCAAGACTCTAGTCAGATATTTTTCCTGACTCTAATCAGATATTTAGGTATTAGAACAAGAGACTTATTGTGTGTGACTGTGGGCTGTTTATTTTGCTACGTGTTGTCTCAAAAGTTTAGGCATCCAACTTAACAAGTGGGTACACTCTAAAACATCAAAAGCCATCTTAGGACAATAATTATAAAGCAAACTAAGATTGTAAGATTAGTTAAGTGTTGCTGAGTCATCACACATCCAAAGAATGATCAATCTTTGGATATATTAAGCTAGTAACTTTTTTCAAGTCAGTAAGAAAAGAATGGCCTACAGTAATCCCCCATTACCTGTGGCTTCACTTTCCATGGTTAGGATGTAAACAAGTAATCATACATGGTCAAAAAATATTACAGAAAGTAAAATAGTTTTAGAGAGGCCACATTCACACAACTTTATATTGTTATACCTCTCCTGTTTTATTATTACATTAATCTCTTGATGTGCCTAATTTATATAAAAATTAGACTATCACAGTTATCTATGTATAAGGGAAAAGTGTATATAGGATTCACTACTATCTACTGTTTAGGCATCCGGGGAGTAGGAGGTGGGGAGTTGTTGGTCCCCTGCTCATAAGGGGGGGACAACTATATTCAAACAGCTTTGGTGTAGCCACAATAAATCTAAATCCCAAATGCTGTAATATTTCAACACATTAAAGAAAATGAACATTATTTTTAGAACCACATTAAAACTAATCACAAAAGCCATACACAAAAACAGATCTGCCTGCATAAAAATAATGCAACTTATATATTCCAAAGATGTAGCAAAAGCAATGTTAAAGAAAACAAAAGTTTACTACAAATCAGGGAAGCAAATTAAGACCATTTTTCTGCCACACTGGAGAAAACTAATATACTGGCAATAGTGTAACAAAATGAGCAATAACCCAGAGTGACAGAATGAACTTGGTACATCATTTTAAAAAGCAATCTGCCAATACTCATCAAACTTATAAATACAAGTAGTTGTATTTGACAAGTTTATGTCTCTCAACTTCATCTCTAGTGACCTATCTTAGAGAAATATTAGGACACAGGATTTAAACTGGAGGTGAAACAACCTTTTGATTCTAACACATTTTTAATGTATAAAGAATACATAAAATTCAAGCTTCTAGTTATTCCTGTAACAGATACATGATGGACTAGAAGACAGGTCAGATGTGGGCCTAAATAAAGCAACAATAGCTTGAAATGAGCAGTCTCTCATTTAACCCCGATAAACTGGGCAAGTTTGGTATTTGTAAATACCTCCCCTGACCCAACAGTTTCTGGGGAAACTTTCCCATAGGAATAGGGCCAAAAGATACCCAAGGCTGTGCATTGGAACACTGTATACAATGCCCAGAACAAAATGAATACCATTAATATCCATTAATATAGGACAGGTTGTGTCCAATTCTTACAATGTAATACTATGCTACATATACACACATATATAAACAAGTGAGGTGTTTATTACAGACAGTAGTAGCACAGAAAGATGGTCACACTACGCCAGGTTAAAAAAAAAAAAAGCTGTTAAACAATTATGATACTAACTAGTACTTATTAAAATCTCAGTGCATTTCAGATAATGTATCAAGCATTCAACATTATGACCAATTGTTCCTAACTCTATTAAATTAATTGGCCAAGATATGAATCCAGGCATCTATCTATAATCTAAACATCTATGTTACAATGCCTCTATACATGTCACAAGATAGTCTTGTACCTTTAAAAATTACCTGTGTATTGTCTATATGTGCATAGAGACACACCCAAGCTTGGTATTAGATGGGAGGATTTTATTTTTATAAGTTTTGTTTCAATCTATTTAATTATTTTTAAAATAAACATTGGTACACAAAAGTTGAAAATCACCTAATTTTACCACTCACCATCAAATTAAAACAATGGTAGTCAGGAGGCTAAAATCACTACCCTAAAATCTTTCTGTGGCAGCTAGGAACACCAAACAAGTGCTCGATTTAAAATACTTTTTCATTATTAGCTAAAAATAGTCTGTTCATCAAAGCATAGTATTTCAAAGTCAAAGAAAACAAGAGTTTAAAAACAAAATTTTCCATGCAATCCTTTGTAATTAAAACAGTAAATACAAAGAAGATTGTACATACTGCTTCAGAAAACTGTTAAGGCATCCAAGGTTTTCAAACTTAATTCAATTTTCCTAAAAGCACTTTTTTCTCATTTAATTTATGCTGTAATTTACCAAAATCCTAAACATGCAAGAATAGGCAATAATGCTAAGTATATAAATATAATAGGCAAGGATGCTAAAACTGGGAACCCAAAGATTATCCCTGTTCTCAGTGACTATCTTAAAAGTTAGTGTGAGACTGATCTTTAAACAAGCCAGCTAAGGAACAGCTTATGGACATGCATACATAAGACTGGACAGGAAAGGCACTGCAGGGACAGTCTAAGCAGGTGACTCACACAAAATGGAAAAGAAAATAAATCACTAAAGCGGCTTTCCTAAACAGTTAATACTGCAAGACACTGTACCCCAGTTTAAGCACAGCTCATTCTGACATGAAGCCCTGACTCCTCGCATTGGACACTTGGAATATGCTGTGGTCCAACTTACTAATTGGAACAAGTGGCTCATTTTACAGCTATCAGCCAACAGAAAAACGCTTTAAGTCATTCCTCCCTAGTTCAATTTTAGTCAAGTTAAAATTGAAAGCTCAACTTGCCTGACAGTTTTCTTCGGAAGCACATCAGAATAACTTGGTGAATTGTTCAATTCACCACAGTATATTTACTATTAAGGCTTTAACCTTAAAACATAAGGTGACCATTCAGAATGAGAAGGCTGGATAGGAAAAGGAGTAAGAGATCTCTCTAAGTATCTGAATGTGCACTAAATATTCTTAGCAGAAATAATATAATCTCTTTAACAAAAAGTTTAACATTTTAGTTATACTAGTAGCTTACAGTCAAGCAACGTATTAACTCAATGAGAAATTATTCTAAGGATGGCAACACACTGCCCTGCTATGTGTTCTGTGTAAGTGAGGTACTAAACACGTAACTATATTCTTAAAATACGTATTCCAGGTACTTCATCCAGCCAATATTTTTTTTTTAAAGATTTATTTATTTATCCATACAGAATTGGGGTACAGGCCAGAGATGCGGAGGGTGAGAGGATTCACCAGAGACAGAGTGGGAAGCAGAACAGGCAGATCGACAGAAATACACTGCTGAGGGGAGCAGCGGGCAGGTCAGGAGAGGTCTGCCGTGCCATGTGGATCTCCTCCAGGGCAGGCGGGAATCGAACTCATGCGGAAGTGACGTTAGCTTCTCAGTGCTGTGCTTTAACCCGCTGTGCCACCAGGGAGGGCCCCCAGCCAATATTTTAGTAAGCAGCAGCAGCAGCAGAACTTCAAACAAGGTGAAAAGACAATTTATGCTAAAACGGAATAACTTAGGATGAATTCCAAGGCCGAATTTTGTAAATGCAAGGTAATTAGAATGAGAAATAATACCCACTATTCAATTACAAGAAAGCCAAAGTTCATTTTCCATCCTTCCCAAAGGGTACTTCCAAGTGCCCTTATGCCCTCTTCTCTAGAAGGGTCAGGAAAAGTTAAAAATGTAGCCAAACCTGGACTTCATTGGTGGTGCAGGTGTTAAAGTCTCAATGCTATCGAGCTATCACAGCCACTATTACATGAGTTCGAACCTCTACCAGGGACCGAACCAAGCTGACCCAGAGGGTGCAGCAGACCTCTCCTGTCTCCCCACTGCCCCCCTCAGCAGTGTGTATTTCAGTGTATCTGTTTGTTCTGCTCCCAACTCTATCTCTGGTGAATCTTCTCACCCACCCCTACACTTCTGGTCTATACCCTAGTTATTATATGCATACATAAATAATAAATCTCTAAAAATTTTGCCAAACCACAGCACTCCTGCATCAATTTACCAAGGGCAACTTGAAAATGAAGGAAATGTAAAGAGAGAATCTGAAAAGGTACAAAAAGGAAAGTCAATATACAAGTCACTCTCATTTTTATCTTACTTTGCATTTTTGACAACGTGAATGGGCAACTCTTCATGAAGCAAGTCTATGGGTACTATTCTTCAAACAGAATGAACTCACTTCCTGTCTGTTTCACAATTAGTCAAAGTACACATACACACACACACACACACACACACACACACACACGGTTCTTCCGTTATAGCTTTTATACAATGCATCCTGCAGTAGAGTAAAGCTTTTATATGCACTAAGAAGTAAAAAAAATAGTGTGACTTGCTTTAAAGCAACATTGTTTATGATGATCTAGAACAAAACCCACACTTCATATACACTCTAAGCATATTACAAATCTTACCAGTATAAAAATGAGATTCAAAGGCTCCACACACACACACAAAAAATTGATCATGGAAATTAATTTTATTTAAGACATGTAAAAAGACTTCAACTGAGCTGCTCAAAAATTCCCAACAATGTGTATAGAAGACAATACAGTACCAGAATCAGAACAGAATTTGGAACCCAGAAATTAGCAGCTTCAAGACTTAAAAAAAGTCTTACTTTCACTCTCAATTTAACCAACTTTAAGGAGAACTAAGGCCTCTTACAATGTTGCTGCTTTGGGAATCATGAATTGAGATCGTGCAATTATTAAAAGTTGCAGGACAGTCTTTTGCAGCAACTTGGATGGAGCTGGAAAAGATCATGCTTAGTGAGATAAGCCAGAAAGAGAAAGAAAAATACCGGATGGTTTCACTCATAGCAGGAGTATAATGGACCAGGCGAGAAAATAACAAAAATAATGAACAACCATATACCAGAGACATTTTGCAGGGGTAGAGTGGGGAACGGAATCAAAAATGGGGGTGGGGGGTGGGGAGGGAAGTGCACGGGATTATGGTGATGGCACACGGGTGACAAGGTGATGGGAAACCCGCGGGGATTACAATTGAGATGGGGAAAAAATGTACAAAATAATGTAAAAATAAACTTATATATAAAAAAAAGCAAAGAAAAAAAAGGTGAAATCAATAAACACCATGAAGGCATTACCCTTCATGGGTAATCACAATAAAGACAGCAAGGAAGGAAAAAAAAAAAGTTGCAGGACAATCAGAACAGAATTAAAAACATGTCTCCAAAAGGGAGAAACCCACCAAAAATGAGAAATAGCAAGAAATCCACATGGCCTCATTTTAGTTGAAAGCAGCTTTTATAAGCATGCCAGGATACAACTGAAGGTAAAACGTAACTGCAATATTAACTTAAAGGTGGCTTAGTTAACAAGGAAAACAATGTCCTGACAAATCAAAGCTCTTCAAAGTCCTCTTGTCACAGTCAGAAGCCTTTCCCCAAAAGGAAACAGAAGCAGGTACATAAATTTCCTCAACTCCCAAATCTTCTCCCAACTACTCCATCTAAAAGTATAAACTAAAAACAATTTTAAGGTAAAATGCATTTCAAATCCATGAACATTTTTACTAAGCAGCAGACAACTCACTACAAAATCTCTAAGTCCTAAAATCTTCAAATCAAAACCTCAGAAGTTATTTTTCTTCAAGGTCAACTAATACTGCTTTTCACAGGAAACAAAAAATGTTTTTAAATATGTGTGTCCACACCTCCAGACTGTTTTCAGAAACCACCTTACTGCACTGGCATAACCACTGAAAACACCAGTGTGTGTTGGGGGGCGGGGACAGCTATTAGCTATCATACTACAGCAGCCCTAAAGCGTTTTCTAACTTTTTGGCCTTAGGACCCTTTTATAACTCATAAAATTTACCAAAGATCCCAAAGAGCTGATATATATTTTTTAAATATAGGTATGTGCCAATGTTTACATTAGAAATTATAAATGGGGTGGGCCCTCCCTGGTGGCGCAGCGGGTTAAAGCGCAGCACAAAAAAAGCTTAAACTACTTCAGCATGAGTTCGAAGCCCTGCCTGCCCTAGAGGAGATCCACATGCCGAGGCAGACCTCTCCTGACCCGCCCACTGCTCCCCTCAGCAGTGTACTTCGTCCATGGGCCTGTTCTGTACCCCACTCTGTCTCTGATGGATCCTCTCACCCTCCCCATTTCTGGCCTGTACCCCAGTTCTGTATGAATAAATAAATCTTAAAAAAAAATTATAAATGGGAAATTTTTGTAAATATTTACTCACTCAAGTAACAAGCTATTAATAACTTTAAAAATGCTTTCCAAAACAAGAATAAGAATGGCACTGTTTTACTTTTTATGAAAATCTCTTTAAATTCTGACTTAGTCACAGCAAGATTCTTGAATCTGCTCCTACACTCAATAATCCCTTTCCATAAATTGTTTTGGTAGATTACGTATGAAGAAGATCCAGCATCACACCGTATTATTAGTTAAACTGAGTCTACATTTTCAAATAATTGAATGTTCCATCAAAACTCCAGAAGTGGTAATTTCTTAATGAGAAGCTACAGTATAAAAGCTGAACCATGTGTACTACATTGCACTGAAATTCACTGGTCTATCTTCTACATTCAGTGTGCCTTTTAACCATGGAAGATGTTATTACATCATGATTGGTAGATTGAAAAATGTGACTTTGCTGAATTATGTACATCTTCCAAATGTTGACATGTTATCCCACATGGAAAAAAACCTACACTTATTAACTATCACCATTAATCTAACCAGAAACATCAATTAGGAAGTTGTCAAGTTCAGAATGGCAGAAACAAGCTGTCCAAAATCTGAAATTTTGCTTGAAGTCTCAAATTTTATCCTGGCACAAGAACCACCAATAGGATCTCTTAAAAGTGGCAGGCTCACCAGTCGAGCAGGACTAGTTCATTAGTTGTTCTTTCAGGTCAAGCAGAGCTCCTTGAATAAAACACTAGTTTAGCTCACAAATCAAATAGACACACATGCACTCTTCTCAAAACAAAAAACCACTCAGGCCAATTTTTTTAGTATAGTTTTATGTGTAACCTCCACTTCATATTCTCACAGCATATTTAAGAGACTTAACTCAAGGGTCAACTTAATGAAATTAACATGTTTTTTCTTGTTCAATAAGGACTTGTGTGTGTGAGAGAGAGGAAGAGAAAGAAAAGGAAGACAATGACTTCCTGCAATAGGGAGCCCAGTCCTTGATTCTTCCTAAGGCATGGACAGCACTACTGCCCACCGCTACTTCTTCACCACTGGTGAAAATGTCAAGAGAGTAAAAAAAACTATCACCTCAGTACTATTCTGAAAGTAGTATGCTTTTAGCTATTCAGCGCTACTTAGCCCCAGAAAGTATCACAGGGTTCCCACTCATTTTCCCTCAATCCACACACAAGACTACCACAGAATCTCACTATGAACCACTGTTAAATAGTATTACCATCGACCTACAGGTCCCAGTTCTACCTGTTATGAATATGTATGAAAATACTCGAATTCCCTTTTTTGTGGCAACCTGACAAATAGTTAGAAGTCACAGTTTTCCCCCACGTCAAGCTAAGTATCTCTTCCAATAATACCAACAAGTCTATGATTGTGGCATGAATGCTAAGTCACTGATACTAGTTACTCTTCTTAAAGTTTTATTAACACAAGTATAATAAAACTATGCTGACACAAATAATGACAGTAAGATAGAAAAAGGGAGAATTAGAATCTAGTTTCCCTAAATGCATGTACTTGGTATTAATGCCGTGGTTCTCAACAAGGTTTGACCCCAGGTACATCTGGGAATATCTGGAGACATTTCTGGTTGTCATTACTACATGAGAAAGGGAGTGGGGAGGGAAGACTTGAACTCTAGTAGGTAGAGGCCAGGGATGCTGTTAAACAATTTTCAATATACCAGATAGCCCCCTGCAAGCAATTATGTGGCTCAGTATCTCAAAATCTGTACACACACACACAACCCTGAATTAATGGATCCTGAGATGATCAAAATTTTGTGAAGCTTCATCATCACGGCTCTTAAATCATGCCAATCTTTCAATATTACTCACATAATAACATGATCTTTAAACAAAATATGGACACGGTTCACAATGTTTTATAATGACCTGAACTTCAAAAATTTATAGTGGTTTAATCCATTCTAACAACTCACCTACGCCCACTCACCTCACCTAATTTAACAAGACAGGTACACCAGCAATGAAGTGGAGGTCAAATTACAATACAATCTAGAAATAACTCAAAACACCAAAGAAAATAAATGAGTGTGACCACATTCACCAGAATATGCAAAACAAAGTAAGAAAATTAATGAGGAAGAAGGCACTCTAAGTAGGTAACCTTTGGCCGTCTTGCTGTTTACTTTAAAAGGATGAGAGTACCTTCAGAAGTAGAGGGGGACAGATAATGAAAACTGGTCATGTTCACATTTCAAGACACATGCAAAGGCAGGATCTGTGGGTTAGCTGCTGTCTTGACTGTCTTCCATTTTATACATTCCACCTAACTTCCAAAGAACTGAATGAAGCACTCAGATCTTTAATGGAAATGTATAGCTCCCTTTCTGCAAAGAATGCTGGAGAAAAGTAGGTGTAAAAGTACTTTTAATCCCTAGAAAGTCACAAATTATTTAGTTTATGTCTTCATTAAAGTCTTTTAAAGCACACATTTCCTATGGAATATCAATTTTTAATACTGACATTGTGGGAAACACATTTTCCAAAGCAGCAATAAAACGTGCGCTGAGGAAGAAGTCACATGGCATCACTGCAAACATTAAGGTTTATCTTAATTGCTGCTGAAATGTAAAATGGCACAAACATCTTGCTGGGGCTTAGGTTCTCCCAGCATCTCGGTCCATGCTATGAAATCAATTAGCATTCCTTGCAGATCCTCAAGGTTTAGACCTGCATATTTAATAAAAACTAACTTTCTCATTACTGAACTAACACACGTCATAAAGTCTCTCAACAAAATATCGGGACTGAATGAAAAAGAAGGAGCAGTAAGTTCCTTCCCATGTAAAATGCAGGAGATGTTTCCCAAGCCTATGTTACCGCCTTGTCTGTATGCACGCACGCACTTAATTTTTGAATTGCAAAATAATCCATTTGCAAAAAAATAAAAGTGTCCATAGTTTAAAATAAACTTTAAGTGCTATTACATATTAGCAGTCCAGAAATCATGACACCATTACCTCGCACTTAAGCGAAACTTCCAGGGTCAATTACATGCTTCATTTGGGGGCTACATAGATGAGTCAAACTCCGTCCCTCGTCTCCAAGGGGCACTCACACGGGCATCTTCAAAACTGAAGAATGCAACCTCACTCCTTAGGCCTCTACACGGCAGTGTGCACGCGGGGGAGGGGGCTGCAATCTACTCTGGTTCCCCACTCCATAACGAGATCTCAAATTACATCTCGTTCTTTGAAAGAGGAAAAACAAACTTTTTAATACCCAAGAAAGTACGACATAGGCCCAGTGAGATGAGAGGGTACAGCAGACTAACTTTTGAGTCCACAATCAAAAACAAAAGAAGGGAAAGTAGCCGGACGCGAATGGAGAAGGAGCGTGAGGCGATCCCAGCGAAACAAAACAGCGAGCGCGAAGCGGGCGCACCGAACGCGAGCGGGAGGGCAGCCTGGAGCGCGCCCCTTCTCGGGCTGGTGCAGGAGACCGGGGTCCCCCGCGCGGGGCTCGACGGGCAAAACCTGGGGTTTCTAGCTAGCGTCGCGCCAGCTCGGACGTGGAGGGGGGTGAACTCCGGCGCGCGATCTGGGCCAGTCGGAGCGGCGAGGAACGCGGCGAGGGACCCTGCCCGGGAAGCGGAGCGGCGAGCGGGCGGAAGGCGAGCCCCCAGCCGCAG
>NW_004567114.1:5175668-5212061 GCF_000260355.1 Condylura cristata
CGCCCCCGAGGCCCCGCCGGCATGTGAGAGCAGACAGAACCCCAGTCACTTACAACGGCATCGTCTCCTGCGCCGGCACCGCCCAGTCACTTCCCCCCCGCAACCGCCGCCGCTGCCGCCCTGGGCATGATCCACTGAGGCGGGAGGGAGGGGGGGGCCTGCCTCAGCCCTGGGTCCAACCCCACTCCCGCGCCCGCTCCCGCCGCTTTAAGCGCTTCTCCTCCTTCCCCTTCGTCCTAACATGGCGCCCGAGCGCTACCACAGCAACGTTCTAGAACCGCTGACGCCGCCGCGCACGCTGTGCGCGCGCCTGCGCACCAGGAGCCCGGCGCCGCGAAGCCTCACGGGAAGAGTAGTTCGGCCGTCGGCCGGCTCTCGGGCGACTTCCGCTCCCGGCCAGTCGCGCTTCCGCGGGGGGCGGGGGTGCTGCGGGCCTCGGTCGGCCGACAGTCTGCTGGCGGGAGCGCGACGCTCGTCCGCCCGGGGCTGGCGGCCCAGACGGTTGGAGGCAGGGCCGGGAGTTCCCTGAGCTCGCAAGGCGCCGCTCCCGGCGCGTTGTGGGTTGCGCGGCCGCTCTTCCCCCGATCGGCGACGGTGGAGATGCCGAGGGCCCGTCGCGCAGGCCCTGATGGCGCGGGCCGCCACCGCCGCTGGCGTGGGGATCTGTTTCCAGCCTGTTCCTTTTTGTCCGCCTGGAGCGAGCAACACCTACCCCCAGCCTGGATACGCGGGGTTGCAGCCCTGCGGAGGTGTGCGCACCCTCCCGCCCCGCACAGCGCCCCCCGCGGCTCCCCCGGCCCCGACGCCCGCGCGGTCTGCGGCGGTGTTTGTGGGGTGAAAACATTCGCAAAGCGGCCTGTGACGCCGCCGAATTCCGGAACGCGAGCTGATCTGACTTTTGAACAAATGGTGCCCTGGAACTTATCGATAAAATTCAGAGAAACTTGGATCGCGGTATCCATTGGGGCGTGAGCAGAGGCGGTTCTGAAGGCTCCGTGAGGCTGTGTTTTGCACCCTAATCGGTCGCCAGTGGGGTGGGGGGGGAAGACCTGGGACTTTAGCTCCCCATCCCCAGCGAAGTTTTGACTGTCTGGGGCGTATGGAACACTGATACGCCATTCGAAGCAGAACACGTTCTGAAGTGCCACATGGAAGGCTAAATAGAGGGGAGAGGGCAGACAAGGACGCAAATGAAAGAAAGCTAACGTTTTTAGATGCCTTAATAAGTCCTTGTAAAACCTCAGAAAAAGCGACAAAGGATTTCCCTTTTTTCACAGATACTTAGTGGCACTGGGGTGCTAGGTCTGATGGCCAGGTGGGGAAGGAAGCTCAGGAGCTGATCCTGTGTGAGAACTAGATTATAAAGGGGGGGCAGGGAGGAGGAGGGGGAATCCTGGAAGCTACTTCATTTAACATGAGCTGTGCCCGCAAGATACCGGCCTCTCTGATAAAGTTATGTTCACTACATGTCAAAAGAGTGTTCTGGATAGATTGCCTTAAAGCCAACATGTTAGTAGTTTAACTTCATGGACAGGGAAGCAGCTTAAATGTCCATGGACAGATGGTTGGACTAAGAAAATGTGGTATAGCCACACCATGGAGTATTAAAAAGCCATAAGAAAGGAGGAAGTGCAGGCATTTTCAACAAAGTACAGGGAATTTGAAAGAATTATGTATAGCCAAGAATTCAAAACAAATACTTTTTGTTTTGATCCAATTGTTGTTATCCAATTATCATAGATAACGTGAAATTCTCAAAAGTCAGTGGATATCAGTAACCATCCTGAGGGAGGAGATGTTAAGGGGGAAGATATAGTTGGGGAGTTAATCTCACTTGGTTTTACTTTTTAAAATGTGGCTGCTGGACATTTTTAAATAATACACATGGCCCCCACATCCACTGAATAGCATTGAGCTGGAGACAGACTTGCTTTTGGATTCTTAATTCTGTTTATTCCTTTGCCCACTTGTTAAGGGAGGGAGGGAAGCATGTTAACAGCAGACCTGCCCTTAAAAGTTTGAAAATCTGAGAGGATTCACCACAAACAGTGGGGAGCAGAACAGGTAGATCTACTAAATACACTGCTAGGGGGAGCAGCAGGGAGACAGGAGAGGTCTGATGTGCCATATGTAGGTTAGTTACCTGGCTGGGGATTCATGCGGAGGCTGGCAATAGCTTAATAGCACTGAAACTTTAACCCCTGTGCCACCAGGGAGGCCCTGTTGAGGGGATTTTGACACAGCCTGATTTTCAAGTACCAGAGGGGCCTTCAGAAATGTCAGGCAGTTGAAAACGTTTCAGAAACTGAGAAGAAAAGTCTGGCCTGGAGATAGAGATTACCAACTCTGGAAACAAGAATCATGTCTTGAGATCAGGTTTCAGTCCTGAAGGGCCTTTACATGTATACAGATATATCCACCCAGACAATCTAATCCAACTCACGTTGACAAATGGATAGGGACCCAGATATTCACATCTCCTCAACATAGAGGACCCCATAGGAGCCAAGGGAAATGGAGAATGAGATAAAGCCAATTACCAGTGTATTAGTGAGACAATATCTTGCTGTATTGGTAAGACAATATCTGTGTTGTTACTCTGGCCTTGCTTGTCCTCAAAAATAAGCTGCCAGCTGCTGCCTCTTCACTGCAACCTTTGCCCTACCCCAGTGCCTGCTGTCTTTCTACCAATTGCTAAGAAAGGGGGAGCTGTTTCTACTGGTCTCCTAAGTAGCAGTCATACAACATTTTCCACACAACAAAGTCCTAAGCTGTGGGAGGAATTTCTAAACTGATAGTGGTCATGTGGAGATTTTCTTGCCAGTAATCAACTACAGTGATTCACTTGGCTACTAATGGTGGATTGTAATCAAAAATCACATTTATGAGTCACTAATATTAGTAAGTGAAATTAATAAAACATGTTCAGCTAATGAGTACGGTGCTCACATCTTTTCTTGGAATTCTGGTTCCCCTTTCTATGCTCATTAGTTTGTTGTGAAGAATGTGTTTTCCAGTTGGCACGAAAGAAACAAGCACAATAGCAGGTTAGAACTGCCCCCCAATCTCTGCCATCTCTGGACTCTGTCCCCAATTCCACCACACTGTCATCTTCCAGACTCGCCAGAACAAGAAGCCAATGTCCCTCATGCCATGCTCTCCCTCACTACCCGTGGCCGATCCATCACATTCATTAATTCCACTTCCATGCTCCATGAAAGCCAGCCCCTTGTTTCTCTCTACGGCCACCACCCCATCTTCACCTTGTCCTTTTTTAGCTGCTGCGCGCCTGCTCCCACCATCCAGTCCTCTCGCCTCACAGCAGCTGAACTTCCATTTTATTTTTATCATCTGTTCCTCCCCCCACCGCTGTCTTCATCTTCCCCCACGAGGATGTAAATCTTTGAAAACACTGGGTCTTGTTTGTCTTAATCACTAGAGAAGGAAATGCCTGGCATTCTGTGGGTACTCAGTATGTACAGTACCGAGGAGGGGAAGAGAAATTTAGGCAAGAAACTGGGTGTTCTGTACTCTGTCCTGACTGCAACTTTCATGAAAGAAGAGTGAGTTCAGAGCTGGGTGTTCAGAGAATGACTGAGATCTGTGCCCTCTCGGTCTGCTGATGCAGACGTCCATATTTTTTTCTTTCTCCCCATCACCACCCTTTATGTCCATATTTTTTTCTTTCTCCCCATCACCACCCTTTATGTCGCCTCATCCCTTTCTCCCTTTTCTCTCCCACTTAACCCCAGGATCCTCATTTTGTTTATTAATTTTGTGGTTGGCCTGACCCAGGAAGATGATCTCAGCCATGGAAGCCACTGTACTACATTCCTCAGAGCCGTGGTGATGCACTGCCTGATGCTTAACAAGGTATTTCTGTTCCTTCCAGAAAACTGATAACATCAGTGCCTGACAAACACCAGAGGGCTGTTTCAGTTGGTAACACAAAAGAGAGCAACTAATCCAGAAACATCAACAGTCTTGTGATCAGCTACTCCAGACTGCCCAGCACCCAACACCCATCCCAGACCTGAGAAGGAAAAACCCTCCCCACACCTGCATGTCCTCACATTCCTTTCTGTCCTGTATACACTTCCTTCACTTGCCACTCAAGGGAATGGAGCTTTCAGAATCTAACACTCCTGTCCTACTGACAGGCAGCCACTCGCAGTAAAATGCTTCCTTTTTGGAGACAATCTGGTGGTTCAGATTTTGACTTTCTAAGCCCACATGATAAGAACCAATTAGGGCTCACAGGTATTTTGCTTTGTTAAACCTGTACTTTTAAAACACATTTCTGAGTTCATCACTCACCTGCATTAAACCCAGTTTAATGATTTCCCATTGCTCTGAAGTCTAAAGCCAAATTTGACAAAGCCTTACAACATAGCACATGTATCTGGTTTTGTGTTTTTCTCTCCAACTCTTCCCCTTTCCTGGTCCTGTGCTTTAATAATACTGTCTCTATTCTTTTTCTTAAATTCACTAAATCCATCTGAGCACCTCTGTCCTCATCCCCATCTGAGTTTTTCCCTGTATCTGGCAAATGCTCAGTTTCTCAAAGCTCATAAGCCTCATGGATGCCTTTTGAGATCACCTTGTTGAAACTGCTCATTTGCATTATAGTCTTCATTACATGTTAAGAGCCCTCTTGTTCATTTTTTATTCTTCTTCTTTCTGTCATCCGCATGAAATGCAAGCTCCATGAAGGTGGGACCCAGCCTGTTCCTACTACTCAAACTAAAAATGGAGTTCTCAGACATTGCTGAAATGCTACAGCTGCTATGGAAAATGGTTTGGCAGTTCCCCAGAAGTTCATATAGAATTACCTTATGACAAGAAGTATTCCTTTGGGTTTTACCCAATTCTACTCCTAAGTATCCACCCTACAGAATTGATGACAAACATTCAAATGAAGAATTTGTATATGAATATTCATAATAGCTCTATTCACAGTAGCCAGAGGTAGAAATCACTCAACTATCCACCAACAAAGGAATAACTAAACCAAAGGTATCACTGTATCCTTGTAGTGGAATATTATTCAGCCGTTAAAAAGAATGAAGGACTGATAATATCCATGCTATAATGTGAATGAACTTTGAAAATACGGTGCTAACTGAAAGAAGCCAAACACAAAAGGCCACATCTTGTATGATTCTATTTACATGATATATCCAAAATAGACAAATTCATAGAGCAAGAAAGCAAAATAGTGGTTGTTAGGCACTTGGGGGAGGGGATGATGAGGCATGATGCTTAGTGGCTACAGAATTTTCATCTGGGGTAGTGAAAACGTTTTGTAGCTAGAGAGTGGTGAGGAGTGGATGTGGTATGTGGGTAATGTGCTTAATGCTGCTGAACTGTGTACCTAAGATGGCTAGAATTGATGTGCATATTTTACCACAATTTAAAAAATCTATAATTAGGTTATGTATAACTATATGTTACATATGTTATGTATAAGCATTATAGTTATATTCAAATTACATTATTTAAAGAAATGAAAGAAATGTGTAATGAAAATAAAACTGAACTAATTTCACAATCACTATCATTCTGGGAATTACAGGAATCATTAGAGCCAGCAAAGACCATAGGGATTGACTACTTATGCCTACTTTATAAAATCAGTTTGTTAAACTAATTCAGTAACTTTCTAATTATCACAAATATCAGAATTACTCAACCTGTGATAAAATGTTTCCATCAAGGGGTTTATAGTTTGCTCTGATTCACTGGCTGGGGTAGTGTAGTGACCCTGAACTAAAAAGCAACCTCTTGGAAGCCAATGACATCTGATGTACTCTGACTCAACAAAGTATAAGCCATTCGAATTTATTTTCATTTCTAATTCTGGTATTGGGGTCCTAACAGATTATGTAAATTCACTAGCTTACATGTTAAAATAATAGATAGTCTGGCTCGCTTCATACTAAAATTACTATAAGCATTAATCTAAGAATGAACTACTAAACCATATTTGTCCCATATGAGTTATGCCAATTTACCTTTCAATACAGTTTTAACAAATTAGTAACTCACCCATTGCCATAGATAACTTTTTATAAAGGTTTCTAATTAATAAAATCTTTGCTTGCAGGGAAAAAAAAACCAGATTTCTCCACAAACTTGGACAGCATTTTTTTAAAACAATATTTCAGGCTGTCGTGTCACATTCTTCTCTAGCTCTTTGAAGGTGTAGGATGTGAGATCTTTAAAGTTTCACTCCACCTCAGGGTTATTCTTGAAGAGATACTCTGCCTATAATTGAAAGAAAGAAAAAAGACAAGTTGAAAAAGAAAAAAGTAAGTCAACAATTTAGAACAATTTAGAAGATACAAGATATTTATTAGTCATATGTGTTCTACTCATGTTTACAATTAAAAAGTACAATTGCATAAAGATGAGTAATAAAAGTCTTATGATAAACCATGAAGACATTAGAGGCTATTGCCCAAGTAACCAAATATTGTGTGGTCTCTTGACCTTAACTGGCTGTCTAGATTCAGGCACAGCTTATTTTCAAATTGATATTTAAAACAAAAACCTCTGGGGCCTCCCTCATGACCTAGAGGTTAAAGTCAGTGCTACCACCGCTATGGCTGACTGCAGCGTCATGAGTTCAATCCCCCACCAGGGAGCTGACCCACAGGATGCAGCAGATCTCTCCTGTCTCCCTGCTGTTCCCCTTAGCAGTGTATTTCTTTAAATCCTCCTGTTCTGCTCCCCACTCTGTCTCTGATGAATCCTCTCACCCCCCACACCCTGCACCTCTGACCTACAACCCATATCTTTAAAAAAACTCCTACCAGAAAATCGACAGGGTCATCTGGCCTGACCTTGCAGCACTCACTCAGGCCTCGCATGAGAGTGGGCATCACGTAGGTCATCAGATAGTTCCTCAGGGGGACAGACTGAGCTTCTAGTAATTCTCTCTCTTCTCTTTTCACTTCCTCTAATTGTTTATTCTGCAGGTAGAACATTTGGGGGTAGGGTAAACAGATGGTCAGAAAAGTGAGAACCCCAACATAGCTCCCCCAGAGCAGCTCAGATCTAGATAATGCTACAAAGGAGCAGCCCGCTGCGGTGATGTCAGCACTGGCCATCAGCAGAGCAAAGATGTAAGTGGTGTTGTAACAACTGCTGAGTCACTTAGAAATAGCCAGCTGGACCCTGACCTCACTTCTTAAACAAAAATAATTTCTAGTTATCTAGCTAAATCAAAGCTTAAAAAAAAAAAAAAAGATGGGGGAGGAAAGGAAAATAAATCACACAAGTGTTAACAGAAAGTCTGGAAGGGCAGGTGGGCCGTGTTATTCCTTGCTCAGCCTACAGCTGCCCCCTTCCTTAGGAATGATAACTCCAGTTTTCCTTTGAGAAATGTCCCTTCTCAGTCTAGTGTCTCAGATGAGACCTGGGTCATGAGCCCACCTCCTGGCTGTGAGTATTAGTTAAGGCCTGGCACAGCAGGGAGCACCTAAGGGTGACTCGGACATGAAAGGCACCGAGGCCCGGTCCTTTAGGGCATCGATGAGTCGCTATATGGAGCCTGGGCTGAAGCAAGCCTGGCTTGTGTCTTCTCTGAATCCATACATTGTCTTTATTTCCAAGCCATTTTGACTTCACTTTTCTGTCACTTGCAAGATCAAAAGTCCTAACTATGTAATTTGTTTGAAAAGAAGTCTTTCCCAGCCAGACAGCAGCCTAGAAATCAACACGGGGAAAAGATTGATAGATTTGGTTACTGTGTACATAAAGCATTTTGATGGCTACAAAGAACTGTAACGTTTAAAGCTAAATGTTGAGTTGAGCAAACTATCTGTCACATATGACAAAAAGCCAAGGCGTTGTGAGAATGCGCGCTTTCTGCCAGGCTTTGTAAGTATGAACTCTTCTATTACTACAGTGATGCTACAGGGACGTGCTATCACCGTCGTCACTTGCAGATGGAGAGCACGCGCACAGAGGAACTTGCGCTGGGCCCTCACACTGATTAAAAAACACAGACATACAGCAGTTTGGGAATCTTTGTCTCCCGGGGCCTTCCTGTTGCTGTTACACTTCCTTAGCAGGAGTTCCCGCAAAATAGAATTTTTAAAAAGGCACACAGCACACACATGGGCAGAGAAAATATGCAACATGAGAACACATATAAATACCTAACACAGGCCATGTTGTTAAATCTACAATCAGAGAAATGAACGCCAAATCACGAGCTGGGCTCTTGGTTATCAGATGGGTGAGGGTGAGCCAAGTCCAGCAAGGAGGGCAGGAGAAGATGCAGAGAAAGGCACTGCGAGATGGGGTGTGAGCTGGCTAAACCTTGCCGGAGGATAGTTTAGAAATACGCGTCCAAAATAAACTTATTCCGATCTAGCAACATTAGGAATTCGGAGATGATACCCAAGCGAGCGGAAAAAACGTAGTCGATCTAACAATACAAAAAATAAAATAAAAACACTGTTAACAAATGGGCAGCAGCTCTGAGTAAACAAATCTCCAAAGAGCACATCCAGAAGGCCAACAGCAACATAGAAAAATGTTCCTTATCTATTTTGATAAATAAGAATCAGATCAAAACCACAATGCGATTATCCTTTCACACCAGTGAGATATGGCACGTTACAAGGAAAGAAAAAGGCAACGTTCCAACAAGTGCTGGAAAGGGTGTGGAGAAAGAGGAGCCCGGCGAAGCTGTTGGTGGAAATGGGAACTGGTGCCACCACTTTGGAATTTGACCTGGATTTACCTTAAAAAGTGAAAAACGGAAACACTGTGTGGTGCAGCAATTCCACTCTGGGACAACTCTCCAAAAAAACAAGAAACCACTGAAAATATATCTGCTCTTGATGTTTATTGCAGCATTATTTACAGTAGTGATGGCACGAAAACAGCCCACTGTCAGCTGGCGGAGACCAGACCAAGGAGAACTGGCCGAGGGAAGAGGAAATGCTACCACTTACAGAGAAATGCAAGGGATCTGAGGGAGCGATGTGCAGTAAGGCCAGGCAGAAGGACATAGACAAATACTGGAAGTTTACATAAGCAGGCTGGGTGACAAAGCCAAGCACCTACACAAATGAGGGGCTAGTAATAAACTAAGTGAGATTTATGGGGCCAAGAGCGCAGGAGTGGGAGGAAGGGTCTAAGGGTCTGAAGGAAGGAGGTGAGGAAAGTGTTTTTTCAGTCATAGGATGGTAGTGGACTCTCAGAGGGGAGCGAAGCAATGGGCAATGTGGGTTTGGGGTGAAAAAACGAGCTCCATTCTGCAAATTTGGGGTCTTTGAAATCCAGTTTTGGATTGCAGGGAAATCCAGGCAATGGTCTAGATTGTGGAAAACAATTGGGTGCAGTTCAAACTGGGGGTGAAAATTGGGCCTCATTTGAGTTGGGTAGGCATTCATTGAACACACTCACAAACTTCATGTCAGACAGCTACTGTGGGCAGTGCTGGAAATGACTCATCAGTAGACTGGGAAGATGGCAGGGAGAAAGCTGAGCACAGAACTCTGGGAGGAAAATAGAGGCCTTAAAGAGGAGAAAGCCAGCAAAGAAACATGAGAATGTTATAGGAAAAGAAATGGCAGGAGAGTGTTGAGACAGCAAAGGTGAAATTGCATTTGAAGGAGAGGTGGTCAGGTGTTCAATAGTTCCATGAAGAGGACAGGTGGGTTAAGGCTGGAGAATAGTCTTTTGAACTTGGCATTTCATCCTTTGAACGCTGAAAGAGAATAGTGTGCAAAGCATGTCAGGCTACACGTGGAACGGAAGTGGTAGACAAGAAGTAGAACTAGCAAGTATAAATGACTCCTCTGGATTGTAAAATATATAGTCTAAAAGAGAGGGAAGTGGGAAAATAAGATGAAGAGGTGAGCTAAGTGATGTGTTTATTTGCAGGTTGGGAGGGCGGGGGTGGCCGGAAATCTTAGGACTTCATGCTAAAGAGTAGATCTCCAGGCACCCAGGGACACGTGTGTGTGTGTGTGTGTGTGTGTGTGTGTGTGTGTGAACAACCTCCTCGCTCTTCCCCTTCTTCCCTCAACAAATATTTGTTGAGTGCCTGTTACTTGCCAGACGTTATAAATATAGTAGTGCACAGCACAGATAAGAATTCTTGTCCTCATGTAACATAAATTCCATGCAGGGAAAAGACAATAAGCAGATAAACGTGTTTAAAACTCCATAGTAAATTAGAACAAATGCAAAGAGGGACATTAAAAGTGATAAAAGTGGATATTGCATATTGATGGGTGCTGCAGGGGTTGGAGTTTTAATGTGGTATTTAGAGAAAGCCTGGTTGGAATGACACCTTTCAATAAAGACACAAAGCAAGTGAGGAAATGAACCACCAGACAGGAGTAGTTCAGTGTCTGGAAAGTTCCTACATAAATTTCTCTGACCCACTGTTTCTATCAGTGAACTTTTTCTGCAGTATATGCATTCTTGAACAATCTTTCGAACCGCGTGGGTCCCCTCACAGTTAGAGGAAAGGAGCTGCAGGACCCCCAGATCCAAACTGGTCAGAGCCAGGCACACGTAGAATGACCAAGCATAAATCACAGTGGCCAGAGACCCTGGTATAATACCAACGTCTCCATGGTGGGTGGGGTTTGGCTTTCATGTTCTGGACCTGCGATATATGATGAAGCAGGTACAGTAGCTGCAGCTACCAAGGAAACAGACAAGAAAGAAGCTACCCAGGTATGATAGTGTCTGTTTGCTTCCTGCCAAAAGCTCCTGAGCTCTATTTTTAACAAAAAACAAAAACCAGGCTAGAGCTTTGATTTAAGAGTCACTTTTATTTTTAAGAAGGGGACTCCCTGGAGCTCTGGATTTTGCTGTGTTGCTTACAATTAACCCTGAATGTATTCTTACCTCTGCAGGGTGTCTCAGTCCTCTTGAGTGAGGTTCTTAGCAAAGACAGGTGACAAAGCCAATGACTGTCACTCAGAGTCACTGGGCACTGGAGCATTGTTTCAAATTGGGAAATATAAGCCAGGTCACAAGGCTGGGGGAGAGGGAGTCACAAGGAGGAGGTGGAACTTTTGCTGAAAGATGATAGAAAGTCTAAATGTTTAAACAGAGCAGCCGTGATGGATATGGATTCTAGCGGCAGCATAAAAACAAGCTAAAGCTGAACAGGGGTGTAGTTGACTCTCCTCTCCACTCCTTTGGCTCCACAAAACTCTGGGGAGAAACACTGTCAGGAGAAGTGGGGGAGTTGTGTCGGGGAGCACTTAGTGCTGTTGGCGAGTGGATTAGGTCAAGGCTCAGTGATTTGGGCAACAGAGGGGATGGGACCAGGCTGACCAGCAGGGTAGATGGGTCAACGGAGGAAAATCAAAGGAGACCATGGCACCCACGAGCAGCAAAAATTTACAAGGATGCAGATGAGGATAATTAGCAATGGCTCAGGAGTGCCATTATTGCTCACATAATGCAAAAAACCACAGACAACTTTGTAAAAATGGTACATACAACAAACACACACACACAAGTGTTTGGCTATCTGGGATATTTCTCTAGCAGCGAGTATTTCAGTAGGGAAATACCACTGGCCCAAATGGTATTTTTTTTTTTTACTATGAGTTAATTGAAAATGTGTCCCCCGGACTCACACGCACGCATGCACACACACCCACACGCGTGGGCACACACTCACCCACTCCTCCCAGCGAGCAAGCCTCTCCGCCAGCTCCGAAGCTTCCTTCCGCTCACGCTCTGCCTCCACCGCCGCCTCCCTGGCCAGGCGCTCCTCTGCAGCCTGCCGCTCCTCCTCTGCCTTTTCTTCGTCTGTCAAGCCATAATTCCGAGGCTCCCCGATCTCTTTGATGAGCTGTTTGATAGCAAGTCTGTTCTGAGCATCCTCAAGTTTTCCTACATCTTTAAATACCAGGAGACAGAAAGGAGAGCCACACACATGCTTACATTCTGAGCCGGCCTCAACCAGGAAAACTCTTTCCTACTCGAAATACCATGTGCTAACATAGTACATTCTGTCAATCGCCACACTGCTCTCGCATTTTCTAATTGTCTGCACAGTTCAGAATTTCGTATCTCACAGCAAATGTCAGGCTGGTACCTGAGAGTCATGGAAGAGTCAAGGGGAGGCGGGGCATAGGGGTTGTTGACTTCTGACAGGGTTGATTTCAGTGGCTGGATGAGGGGATGGACCACCTCGAGAGGAGTGAGTTTGCCATCCCTGGAGGCATCCAAGTATTGCCCAGTGCAAACCTTTACTTGTGCAAATCTGAAACTACGGACATTTCACTGAGTACTTGTTTTTCCAGTCAATGTTCTTCTCTAGGTGGAATCTTTTGCAGGCGCTGCCTGCTTTTTAAAGTCAGCCACAGAATCAGCCAGGATAGTTGAAACCTGCAGGCCCAGCTGAGGGGGCAAATGTGCCCCGAGAAAATATGTGCAAACCTCAATCCCGAAGGAAACCCTGACACCCTATTTGCTTTAAAAGCAGTACCCCCTCCCGGCCCTGCGAGGGGCGTGTTCACGAAGCTTCCTCCCTTGGAAGTTGACCCTCCTCCGTGGCTTGCCCCAGCCTGGTTATTGTGCTAATCACTGGGCAGTCACAGAGGGCAGACCCAGACAGACCTGGCACTTCACTCAGGAGGAAACTGAATTCACTCTATACATGTTGGGGGTCAGGCAGGGTGGGCTCCAGGTTTCTTCTGAGAATCAATGATTCTGGGGACACATTTTCAATTAACTCATAGTTAAAAAAAAAACAAAAAAGGCCCTCCCTGGTGGCTCAGCGGGTTAAAGCACAGCACTGAGAAGCTAAAGCCACTTCCGCATGAGTTCGATTCCCGCCTGCCCCGGAGGAGACCACATGGCGCGGCAGACCTCTCCTGACCCGCCCGCTGCTCCTCTCAGCAGTGTACCTCCTCGATCTGCCTGTTCTGCTCCCCACTCTGTCTCTGGTGAAGCCTCTCGCCGCCCCTGAGCCTCTGGCCTGTACCCCAGTTCTGTATGCACAAATCAATAAATCTTAAAAAAATTAAAAACAAAAAAACCCCCACCATTTCAGTTAGCCTATTTGAATACGAAAAAGTCCCAACTCCAGAATATCTGATTCATGTTAATATCAAGACCAAAAGGAGGAGGAAAGCAGACTTGTTGGGGTAACAAGGACTTTCCCCCTGAGCCACGAAGGTAGTAAATTCGACATCACTCTCTTGCGTTTGCTTGGCAAGTGTCTGTCTACAAAGTGTGCGGTGGCTGCATTTTAATAGTGAGCCCCCCTTTCCTCCGGGTCACTGCTCGCCACCCCCACACACAATCACTGCTGTGCTCCCCTTCCCAGGCTTGCACTGTATAAACTTGACATTCAATCAACGCACCGTCAGCATCTACTGAATAACTGGGAAAGAACAGGGCCAATGTATGGGTGGGCGGGTGAGGAAGCAAGTCCCATCAAACAGAGAAGGAGAACCATCAAGACTAAACACACTTCCATCTGCCACCTCCCTCTGTCTTTCCCCCCTTTCTTTTAACTTGCCATGTGCTGTTGAATGGAAAAATCTGCCAAGTACTTTCTCAAAGGGACCCAGGAATTCCACTGAACCCCATCATCTGAAACCCCGCACAATCATCCCAATGTTAGAGTCTAACAGCGGGGTGCAAACTCCAAGCCAGTGATGACCTCTTTCAGGACCCACCCCCACCTCCACACTCCCGACACCTCGGATGCCTAAAAGCAACCTCCCAGCCTGCCCCAACCTGACTTCCTGAACAGGGGGCTGCTGGGAAGCAAGGGTGGAGCTGAGCAGCCATGTTGAATTTAAAATAATGAACATGTACAAGCCTGAACTTTCTTTTTCTAGCTTCAGTGCTTTGTCAGATGGGAGGAGCCCACTCTCTTGGGAGACTCTTCTGACAGACAGTGGCAGCCACCACCTGGACTGCGTTGTCGAGCGTACAGCGTACACTGACCGGCGTCCATTTTGAATGTAAGCTCTCTCTTTTCCCAGCCCCGGAGACTCTGAATAACCCCCTAGTTTGTGATTCCTACCAGCATTTGTTTCCTGGCAGCTTTTTTTTTTTTTTTAGCAAAGCTAAAATGTGGTTAAGAGACCACTTTTTTTGTTTAAAAAAGCAAAATACCTCCCCACAGCCAGTCCATTTCAGGTCCTGCCGATTTGGTTGAACTCAAGCCCATGAGGGGATAGTTAATTTCAGAGTTGGATCAGGAGTCTGTATTTTGAAATCCTTCTCCACCTTGCCCCTCTTTCTCCCCTCTCGATTCCCTTTGAATCTCTCACTTACTACAAACCCTTAGCAGCAAGAGTCTGTTTACTTTGTTTTTGTGCCTGCCAGTGACACATACTCCCAGAATGGACAACCTGGGTTTCTCCCCTTTAACCATTTGGGGCCCTGTGGACACCTTGGCTTTGCCCAGTATTGGTCTTGGTTCCCTGAAGTTTTGCTGGTATCACCAATTCTCTACGCTCCAACTGTAATCCCATGTGGCTTTTGGGGGTGAAGAGAGGTATTTGAAGGCCCACAGGGCCAGCATGGATGCTACGCATCCGCCAGTCCAGGGGATTCTCAGCAGACCCAGAGGAGGAAGTGACAAGATCCTGGAAACAGGAAGTTCAGGGGGTCAGCAAGCCTAGGGGAGTAGAAACAGCAGTAGCAGCAAGGGCTGTATCTATGAACAATCACGAGTCGGGAGAGGCAACCAATCAGAATTTTCTCACCCTAACCACCTTCCATGTTGTCAGCGCCTCATGGTACCTTTCTGCTTTCTAGAGGGGATGCTGTCCAGCTCATGGATTATTTAATAACACCTCTAAAATTAGATATCAAAAGTGTGTCAGAAGAATTTCGATTTTTAATGGTAACTGTGAGGGTTACTGGCTGGTCTGAAGCCCAGAAGGGGCTCTGTGAAGAGCACCAGTGTCCCCACCACACTGTGGGAATGGAATGCTGCCCCCCACGAAACTGAGTAAGGGCCCAAAGCCCCTGACAGCAAATGCACACATCTCTGCAGTGTCTCCCCCGCCCCATCAGACCCCCAAGTGGGCCGACTCCCCAGAAAGAGTGCGTGGTCCACCCCGTGCCGCCCAGCACCCCAGGTACGTAATCACACTTCCCGGCCTCCTCTAGCCCCACTGAGACAGGCACCAGCCTGGGGGTCTTTGTCATGTGGTGGGGGGGTCGTCGCCTCGCTCACGTTACCCGGAGTTCATCTCATACCGATTTGTACTGGGTGGATTTCAAGTTCATCAAAATAGTTGAGGACCGTCTCGTCATCGGTGTTGATTTCCCGATAGTTGCTCAGTGACCGCAGGAAACGGTCCTGGCTGTAGTGGGTCCCTGCCACCACACTCTCGGGGAGGTTCATCACCCGCTCCTTCAGGAACTCGTCTGAGGCGTCCAGCGCACAGATGAATTCTGGGGAGAGAAAGCGGCCCCTGAGTCAACACACTGCAGCAGAGCTGGGGGACAGGCCGGCCACTGCTTCATCAAAATGTCCGGTGGCCAGTGGGATTTGGTGTAGCTGTTCAGTGACGTGGCAAACTGGCCTCTTGCTGCCTGTCCCAGAGGAAAAATCCCTGAGAATTGCCATGTTTGCAGAGATCATCTGAGGAGGCCAACCAGGTGGTATTTTGTCTGATCTATGATTTTTCTTTCCTTTCCACATTTTCCTCCGGTCTTCCTTCTTTCATTTAAATAAAAGCAGCAGGGCCCTCCCTGGTGGCGCAGCGGGTTAAAGCACAGCACTAAGAAGCTAAAGCCACTTCCGCATGAGTTCGATCCCCACCTGTCCCGGTGACCACATGGCGCCACAGACCTCTCCTGACCCCCCCGCGCCCCCGCTGCTCCCCTCAGCAGTGTACTTTGTCGATCCGCCTGTTCTGCTCCCCACTCTGTCCCGGGTGAATCCTCTCACTGCCCCTGCACCTCTGGCCTGTACCCCAGTTCTGTATGCACAAATAAATAAATCTTTTACAAATTAATTAATTAATTAATTAAAGCAGCAGAAGGCCCTCCCTGGTGGTGTAACCGGTTAAAGCTCAGCACTGTGAAGCCGTTGCCAGCCACTGCAGCATGAGTTCGATCCCCAGCCCGGGAGCTGACCCACAGAGGGCATAGCAGATCTCTCTTGTCGCTCCACTGCTCCCCTTGGCAGTGTATTTCAGTAGATCTGCCTGTTCTGCTCCCCACTCTGTCTCTGGTGAATCCTCTCACTCTCATCCTCTGGCCTGTACCCCAGTTCTTATATGCATAAATAAATAAATCTTTGAAAATAAATAAAAGCAGCAGAAACAGCAAATAACAGATTCGTGGTGGAGAATACATGAAGGCGCTCAGGTTTTTGCACCATTGGCCTCTGCAGCCATCACCTGTGGCCTTGAATGCAGGACGCGCTGGGGAGTGTGGGCACAGGGCACGCGAGCTATGGTGGGCATGTGGTGTGGGCCAGCATAAGTGGCACACCTGAGCCTGGAGGCGGAGCATATACGGGCCGCATCGCAGAGGACAGTGGGCAGCAGGGTACGTAGGCAGAGTGCACTGGACGGCACCAGAGACCAGTGGAGAGACCAGGAGAGAAGGCCAGAGGGCCCAGAAAGAGTAAAGACTCTCTGGGGGCCAGGGCCTGCCAGCCTGCCAGCGCCCTGGGCCCTGCCATCCCTGCGCTTGCTTGCCCCTCTGCAAATGGTGTAAAAAGACCAGTAAGGGCCCGAAAAAGCCAAAAGGCTCCGGACACTCCTTGACCCGTCTGCCGGGATCACAGAGAACCGGCCGCTGGCCTTGCTGGCGCTGCAGCTAGCCACGGGTTCCTGTCGTTCGCTTCCTGGCGACCTCTCACGTTGCCTTGTCCCACACAATAGCTGGGCCCCCAGAGAGACCCACAGTGGCAAGTACCATGCAGGGGTGGTGGTCGGGAACTTCCTCCCCACCCTGGGTCTGTCCTCGCAGCACGTCACTGGCGCTGGGCATCATGTTCAGAGCAACCCAGATAGCGCTGACAGTGGCATCTCACCCCCGTTTTTCTTTGAAACTATGAAGGTCGTTGTTCCTTCAGCTACTAGCACAGGCCTAGTGACTACGCTTTGCGTGCACCAGCGAAGTGCAGGTCAGTGAATGCAGCTCTCTGGCCATATTCTTCCCCTCAGACATTGGCAACAGGACCAGAGGACTCCGAGCAGCTGAGACCCACCCCTGGTGCCCCGATCAGGAGCTAGCCAGGCACACAGCCCACAACTGTAGCTCTGCAGGCCTGGCAAGGGTAGGGGGCGATTTAAATTTCATTCTGAATTGTGTTGGTCTGCCCCACAGTCGTGCCATTGTTGCCGTCCAGTTGGGCTCCCCTAAAAAAGGAGTGTGGGGGTGTGTTCTCACATGATGAGGAGAGACGACAAAAGGTTCAGCTAGGTGTCTGTCTGGGGTTTATGCGTTTCCTTGACCAGACTCAGAAGAACTCATCAGGGTGGGGAATTTCCCCCTACACCACTTAACTGCATTCTAATAAGTGTGAACATGATATAAAACGTACTGGAAAATGACCCCTCTCTGCTCTGGCAGACAGGAAAGCCAGCCTGGCTGAAGTCTGAAGCACTGCAAAATCTGCTGCCTGCAGGCAAAGCCCAGCTGTCCAGCCCACGGATGACCGAAGGGTCATTCAGATAGGTGTTTTTCCAAGATGTCAGAACAGGCTTTTTGTATGTGTCACCTTTGCCTGTGGAGCTAAGGTCAACCAAGGCCTTTAAGAGAAACTGTTATCACTGTTTAAGGCATGAGGGTTACCCAGATTTAGTGTCATATCCAGAATGAATTTTCTTTTGGAGTAATCTGTCTTAAAGCAGGGCAAACATTTAGCGGCAGGGTTTCGTCAAATGAAGTCTCTCCTCATCATGTGAGAACACACCCCCACTTTCCTTGATGCCCCAGGCCCCTACCCCCTTGGAGGTGAACCCTAAGTGTCTCTGCCCATTTACTCTGGAATTTACAGCCATGTAAATTCTCTACATGTCATTAAATTTGGTCTTCTTCTATTAATCTGTCTGGGGTTTATGTGTTTGCTTGACCAGACTCAGAAGAACTCATCAGGGTGGGGAATTTCCCCCTATACCACTTAACTGCATTCTAGTAAGTGTGAACGTGGTATAAAATGTTCTGGAAAATGACCCCTCTCTGCTCTGGCAGATAGGAAAGCCAGCCTGGCTGAAATCTGAAGCACTGCAAAATCTGCTGCCTGCAGGTAAAGCCCAGCTGTCCACACCATGAATGCCCAAGGAGCCTGACAGAGAAGGCTGGACAACAGGGACTCAGCCTTCCCACCCCTACAATGCCTGGCCTCCCTCTGAGAATAGAAAGCACCAGCATATCTTCAGGTCAAAGCAATGTAGAACTGGAAGGCTCTCCTATCAAGAATAGTTATGTTGTTACTGTTATCACCTAACAGATGTCTAACTGTCCAACTGTTCCTATCTATTTAAACTCTATTCAAATTTGTGTTCGTTGGAATAATTCTTTTTTTTTTTAAAGATTTATTTATGCATACGAGAACTGGGGTACAGGCCAGAGGTGCAGGGGAGTGAGAGAAGATTCACCAGAGACAGAGTGGGGAGCAGAACAGACAGATCAACCAAAGCACACTGCTGAGGAGAGCAGCGGGGAGACAGGTCTGCTGTGCCATGTAGGTCACTCCCTGGCCGGCATCCAACTCGTGCTGTGGTAGCTGTGGACAGCTGCATAGTGCTGCACTTTAACCTCTGGCGCCACCAGGGAGCTCTTGTTGGAACAATTCTTAAGGAGGAAAACTGTTGGCCTGCTTCCAGGGTGGAGTCCTCAAGCTGTCTAACTACCATTGAGACTTTATTTCCAGTTAATACAGGATTTCTGTGGGTGAGTTAAGTGTAGAGGGGCTGAGCCCAGTGCAGGGTGCTCTCCACGGGGCACGGGGCCCAGGCATGAACACTACCCGCTCCCCGTGTTAATGGGGAACATAAAAGCTGAGGACAGAGCTTGCAGAATCAATTCATAACCGTAGTCTACCACTTCCCCTATGCCGACTCCGTGTGGCTTAGTTCAGATGCTCATTTTTGATCATTTGATGTTCGTAAGTTACATTTTTGAAAAGGAAGGCTGGATCCCTCTTTCCCCAATGCTGGGATGGTGCTTAACTCCAAATTATGCTCCATGGTGTCAGAAATCTACATCAAAGCTTAATGATTCTGTTACTAGCTAAGAATGTCACAAAATGATACTGTGTCTTTTCCTAGTGATCAGGAGATAGAAAAATCAACTCATCAAATATTGAGAATAATCAGTGAGATAACTGGCTTGCAGTTTTCAAATAACTTTAATAGGATGAAAGCTGTTTTCCATCACATGACAATATGTTCAAGTTCCTTCTCTTACGATTCAGAGAGAACATCCAGATTTTTCAGAATCTCAAGATAATTATTCAGAGCATCTGCTTGCCTCATACTGGCCAATCTACTAGCAAGTAAGAGATTTCTGCTCAGTTAAGATTGTACATAACAAGGGGGTTTCTGTATTTGGCTTGTGGTTACACATGCAAACATGTGAAACGCATGTTTGCAAATAATTTTCCACATATCTCGTAGGTGCACCTTACACCTGGCTTCTTCAACTAGGAGACTGAAAAAGGACCAACCTGGATATAGGCCACCAGCAATGATAAAATGCACCCATTTATCAATGTGAGATGAAACCACCTGGCACTTGCTTACCGTAGGCTGGAAGGTCTCATCGCTCATGCAGGTATGGGTGCTTGTGTTGGCTATTTATTATTTCCTGTATCTTACACTGTTTTGACAAGTGGAACGGGCAAAGTTCTTACAGACCCAGAGAGGGACTGCTTTCTCCAGGGCTAGCTAATTCCCAAAACAGCACAATTCCTGGGAGCAGACTCTCATATGCAAACCAACCACTTTTTATACAGCTCTCATTTGCCAAGTCAACATGTCCCCACTTTAAATCATGCTACCGTCAGCTCTGTGGCAACTGGATTCCAAAGTCCACTGAAATCCCTGAAACTGGCCAGTCCCCTAAAAAGCTGCTACCACTGCTCCTCCTTGCTTTTCCCAATAAATCCCAATGAAGGGCACAGACTTCCTCTGCCTCCTGCTTCTGCCTCTTGACCAAGCCTGGGCTTCCCCACAGGGCCCTGCAAGGTAGCAGCCCCCATCTCTGGGGAAATCCTAGGAATAAATTCCACCAATGGCATGAACCTCCTCTATGGGGGCGAGCAAAATCCTGTGGATACAAGTGAGACAATGATCTAATTTCTTTCAGGAACATAAAGAATAATGACAGTATTTACTAATTTACTAAGAATGGGCTAAACACTGCAAGTAGATGACATCTCCGAAACGTTGGGGCCATTTCCATCTCTGAGAGGGCAGCCCAGTGGACCAGGATTAAGAACCGGCCATCCCTTTACCCCGGGTGTCCTTTCCTTATCTTGTGGAGGGCGTTCATCAACTCTGGCTTGTGGACGCCGTGCAGCGAGAAGACCCCGGTTTGCTGTCAAGCCCTCCCATTTATCAGGTACGTGGACTTCGATACTCTTCTGGGCTTTAGCTCCTGGTTCAGGGAATCACGGGGACAGTTTGTGCTGGCAGGCCTGCAGAAGGACCCATGAGCTCCTGCCTCCTGTGCTCCCTGGCGAGTGACTAGTGTCATCAGCCGCCTCAGCAGGAGCACCAGGACGCCACAGGGTTTGCAGCAGCGGATATGGCCCAGAGGGATGAACCCTCATACAATGCACAGGCCTGGCTACTTCAAAGCAATGGATTTTTAATGGATCAGGCGAGAAAATAATAATAATAATGAACGGCTATATACCAGAGACATTGAACGGGGTGGAGTGGGGAATGGGATCAAAAATGTGTGTGTGTGGGGGGGGGAGTGCATTGGACTATGGTGATGGCACAGGGTGATTTGGAGATGGGAAGTCCATGGGGATTATGACTGAGATGGAAAAAGGAAGAAAATGATGTAAAAATAAACATATATATATATAAGCAATAGGTTTTTTGCCTTTTCTGAGTATTATGTAAGTCAATGGGAATCTGAGGCAATCCTTCCCCTTGACATGTTTTCTCTCTGCCCATCTCTTCTTTCAAAGCCCTCGGCCCAACCATAGTTGTGATTCTCACCCCAGCACTGACAGTAACTGCTGTCCAGTGGACCCAGCACTTCCGGCTGCCACGGCAGGCCGCAGAGCCCAGGCAGAGGCCAGCAGGTCCTGAAACAACTCCTCCCTGGACTTTGACCCAGTGAAAGGCCCTTCTGAGTGACAGTCATGCGCTAGGGGCTGAACATAGGATTTGCCTGGAGGGCAAACATTATCTTCTGTGATAACACCTCATGCAAATTGATCAAAGCAATTTCAAGCTCATGGCAAGGCCACAAGAAATGCTGGCCAGGTCCATAGCTAATCCTCCCTTGCAGACTGCTGCTTATGGCTTTGCTTAAAAGAACACCTTGTGAAACCCCTGTCAACACGGATCAATTACATCTGCTGTGGAGCTGACAGTCTATGAAAAGCTTTTAACCTGTTCACTCTCGATTTTGGATTCTGAATTTGGGCTGGAAAGTTGATGGCATCACAAGTACCTAACAGTCGGCCATCCACATCCAGTCCCTCCTGGTCCAACTGACTGACTCAGAGACCCCGGCACTAGCAGGTCGGCTTTCTGACAGGACAGAGCAGCCAAGGGAAGCCCTCCACGTGGCTTCTGGCCCTGTAACAGCCCTGACATTTCCCCATTTGAGAAGTTTGCTTTTCCGTGTATCATTTTACACTTTTTCCTGGGAGGAAAAAAGCTATTTTATTAACACCCCAAAGACTGTTTTGTTACAAGAGATAGTGATTGACATTCCTTTGATGTGACTTTTGAGACTCTCTTAAACTTACCTGGTATGATTACTTTATCGAAGGGAAATCCTTTGCCTCGGATCTCTTCTTCCTCCTCTTCATCATCTTCTAAGGAGACAGAATATGTACATTGTCGTGTCTATGATATATCATTAGTATGGGGAGCACAACAAAAATAGAAATAGGGTAAGTAGCAGTCACTCACGAAAGACAGCCCTAAAGAGAAAAGTGTGTGCTTTAGAAGTGCTTTTTTGGTTTATCATGGTGGAGTAACTGAGTGTAAAGAGTCGAAGCGAAAAGAACCAGAACTCACGGCTGAACAGGTCTTTGGCTTGATCGTAGGTCTTTGGGTAACCATCTAAAATGTAACCTTGATTCCTGCAAGGCATGGATTTCAGTTTTTCCTTTATAAATCTAGTGATATATTGATCTTCCAGGCGGCCTAAGAGAAAAGAAAATTACTGTGAAGGCATATTCTCCACAGGCATTACATCCTAAAAGTAGCTTAGATGCTTGATAACCCACCAGCACTCAGCCTTTTTTTTCCACAATCAGAGAAGTTGAAAGTCATTTCAGTGATGACCTGGAACCCTGCCCGCTGGATCCAGTATCCCCACCACACTTCTGAATTACGTAAAGAGAGCTATAAGAACCCACAGCTAGGGCATGCTGGGGCCGTGGGGGCCGTGGGGGCCATGGGGGCCGTGGGGGCCATGGCGGTGAGATCAGGAGGCTGGCGTAGAGGAGCGTGCAAAACCAGTCCTGCCGAAATCATGTGAGAACAAATCAGGTCATACGAGGGAGACAGCAGGGACCATCTGTGTCTCCTGCTGGAAAATTCCAAGAGGTCTGTGAGTAAGTTCAAAGGTCTTGTTTTGTTCAACCACAATCAAGGTCCATGTTCCAGGTTCAGGTAAATATGCATAGAGCGGGTTTTGGGCAAACTTGAGGAAGGAAATTAAAAAAACCGGAAAGCCCTTCCTAAGGTTAGAAGGGATGGGATGAGCTCTTCCGTCTTGGAGGACGGGGGTGGCTGGGTGGCTGGGTGGCTCGCAACGGGATACAGGGTGGGGAGGGGGGACCTGCTGCTCTGCAGAGCCCCAGTGTCCCCAGACGCCTCCTCTGCTTGCTGCAGTGTCCTGCCAGGCAGGGCCACTGACCGGTTGGGCGGCTGTAGCACCTGGACATGGGCAGGGTCCCCTGCCAAGGACAGGCACTTCTCGGGCCTGGCCCCCGGGCTTCTCCCCAGGCACCAACGGCTTCTCGTTTAATGTGCTCACCGCCAGGGCCTGAAAAGAGCTCTGTCCCTCCTCCTGCTCCATGGCAGCCTTGGATGAGATTTGCGGTCCTTGCGTAGAGCTGTGAGTGTCTGCCAGTAGGTGGCCCTGGCTGTCTGGCCTGTTAATCTGAAGAGCTGCCCTGCCTTTCCGTGGGGGCAGCAGGGCTCTCGGCTGCCAGAGCCCCGTTTCTGGCCCACAGCACGTCCACGTGGCACGGCTTCCTGATGGTGTGTAAAACGCCCGGCCCCTGCCCTTAATGTGGCCTTGCTGGTTTCCTGCCACAGGCGTCCTCATGACGCAATGCCTCTTCTTCCCCTCCCCCAAATAATGGGAGCAGGGCCTCTGAGGAGGCTCTAAAGCCAGGACAGTGACTCCCTGGTGTCTCTGGGATAAGCAGAGGCAGCGCTGGGCCTCGGAGCATGGATCTTGTTTGCTGGGAGCCTTTCTCTGCCTCTGGGAGAGCTCTCTACGCTTCTAGGACCCATTTCCTTGTGGACCAGCTCACATCCAAGCCAGAGCCACAGCTCAGTCATGGGGGTGGGGGGCATTCAAGGGGAAAAAGGGGCTCAGTGGCTGCCCAGTGTGTGGGCGCTGTCTGGGCAGGATCCGCGGAAGCACAACACCAGGCAGGAGCAGCCAACACGCGTGGCTCGGCCACCCAGGGCCACGGACACCTCAGACCTTCTTCCCTGATGCCCACTAGCCCCAGCCCAAACCCCAGGATCAGAAGTAGCCAGCAGCAAGGGTGGAGTAGGGGAGGGGAGAAATCACATGTGCTTTGGAGGACGACTACCACAAGCACCCAAACTCTGGGCCACGCTCGCACTGACCTTAGGTCATGCTAGAACAACCAATTCGCTTGCATGGAAGAATCCGCATTTATCTGTAATTTCTTCCCGTGCGAATTACTGGTGTGCATTCGTCATTTGTTTTTTTTCTACTAAGGACTTTTGGGTGTGTTTTCTTATTAGTTTGCCTGAGCCTTTTACATAGGAAGGATATAAACTCTTAGTCATATTCCTGGCAAGAATTTTCCCCTAGTTTGTCTCTTACCTAGTAATCAGTGATACTTGATACTTATAAAATAATTACAACCACACACTCGACACATTTATCTTTTCCTTCTTAAAAGTAAGAATTTTTTTTGGTCAGAAGTAATTGATTTGCCAACTGTTTACATAACTATAATCGAGGGAGCACAGCATCACACCCCTATGTGCCTGTTGTTGTTTTTTAACTTACATAGTTTTTCCTATTTCTTTTTTTTTTTAAGATTTATTTATCTATGCATAAAGAACTGGGGTGCAGGCCAGAGGAGCAGGGGGTGAGAGGATTCACCAGAGACAGAGTGGGGAGCACATCAGGCAGATCGAGGAAGTACACTGCTGAGGGGAGTAGTGGGGAGACAGGAGAGGTCTGCCGCGCCCTGTGGGCCACTCCCGGGCCGGGGACCGCACTCATGCTGAAACGGCTGGGGATAGTCTCGTAGTGCCATGTCCTAACCCGCTGTGCCACCAGGTAGGGCCCTTTTTCCCATCTTTTGATCACATAAGTCACCAAAAATTGTTAAAGGTGATTTCTTTTCCTGGGTGAGGAGTTAGGTTGTGTATGAAAGTCTTTGTTGCCGGGGCTTCTGGACTTCAAGACAGTCAAGACGCCAGCACAGCCCGCCCCCACGGCAGGCCGTTACCTGAGTTCTGCTCCATGCTTTCCTTGACGCCCTCCAAGAGCTCCTGGGCTTCGTCCACATTCTCTTCTTCCTCCTCCTCTTCCACTTCTTCCTCTTCTCCTTCCTTAGGTGCAACAATCGCCTCCTACGCCAGAGGGAGATTCACATTGCGCGATGCCCTGCCTCGCTTAGCCACTCACGGCCACCTGGCAAGCGAGCTTGGCAAAGGCTGATTCCGATCAGGAGGGGCACTCCATGGCCCCCCACTATTAGTGGGATTTGAGGATCTACATCCACAACATCAATGAACCCCTGGAAGTTTCCTTCTGCTTTCTCTAGGGAACAATCCCAGGCAGAGCTACTAAAGCATCAATACTTTTCGAGGTATCTGGTTGGAGCTTATCTGAAAGAGACATTTCGTGGAAACGAGGATTTCCAGTGATCCTGTATAGAAGTGTGCCTCAGTAGTCACTGTTCCCAATAAAATGACAGCAAGCGCTTAATTTGGGGGCAGAGGAAAGGCAGGCACAGGGGACGTTTAGGGCAGTGAAACTGCTCTGCACATTACACGTGGGTGCCTTGCCCAGACCCACAGGAAGGACAACCCCGAGCCAACCCCAGTGGACACGGCAGCGGGGGAGCAGCAATGATGTGTCAATGCAGGGTCATCCTTTGTGACCACTGTCCCACCCTGGTGGGGGCCTGGGGCCGAGGGAGGAGACTGTGACTGGAGGGACGGGGTGCCTGAGGCCTACCACTCACTCTTGCTGTGAACCTGATAAAAGGCGTTTTAGCAATATAAGGTCCTTTATTTAATTTTTTAGTTCTTTTTTTTTTTTTTTAAGCAGTTACTAGTCAAAGAACCAGACATCATGAATGACAAACAGAAAGAACACAAGGAAATTTGGAGCTACAGCTGGAGACAGACTAAATTTCAAGGGCAGCCCGCAAAAGCTGCTCCCATTGCCCAGAGGAGAGTCCTGGGAGTGTCTGTATTTATGGAACTGAGGCAAACAATAAGCTCCAATCAGAGTAAGAGAATTCCTTGCAGGATGTCAGGCAAGATGAGTGACTTCCTTACTCTAAGACTAGAAAGGCATCTTGAGAGCATGAAAACTCCCTCTGACGTAGTTCAAAGCGTTACCAGTCTTGCTATGGCTTCAGAGACGACGTCCTTTAATTTAATGTGATGCAGCTTGTAGTGCTTGCACAGAGCCTCGGCGATGCTGGTCTTCCCCACGGCAGGCGGGCCGAGGATGCAAATCTTGATGGGCTGAAAGAGAACCGAAGGGTCTAGTGAGTTCTGACCCAGCTGCCGCCGGGCAGCACGTTAGACTTCGGGAGTGTGCCTTAAAGGCCTGGGAGTGTCAGTCCCTTCCATCACCGCCCCGTCACGGTCATCGCCACGTCCTCCCCACAGTGCGCCCCACTCAGCTGGCAGCTGCTCGTGGTCACTGATCCAGCAGGCGTTTAGGGAGCACCTGCTACGTGCGCTGGCCTGGGCGAGGGGACACTCCACGGAAGCACCACAAGGCACTAGGGACCAAGTCTCCAGTCGTGCAGCGCTGAGCAAACAGCAGAGAGGTGGGGGGCGGGGGGAGCAAGAGGGAGGGGCCGGTGGACTATGGGGCTTGGGGGGTGGATGAGGTAACATCCATCTGAGGGGGGATTGCACCCTTAGGTCATATACGGTGCTGTAAACCAGTGTGATCTCAACAAGTAATAATGAACAACAAACAAAATCCCCAAAGAACTCAAATCGTAAAAGCTTCCAGCTTCATACAGCCTGTTACTCTCATGTCGATAACAAAGAAACAGGAATTTCTAGCTGGTGTGCTGAATGCTTAAGGTATTGCCTCATCACTTGTTTCTGGGCTGAACTCGGTCTTTGATTATACTTTCCTTTTCATTTTTTTGAAGATTTGTTTATTTTATGCATACAGAACTGGGGTACAAGTCAGAGGTACAGGGGGAGAGAGGATTCACCAGAGACAGAGTGGGGAGCAGAATGGGCAGATCTGCGAAGTACACTGCTGAGGGGCGGTCTGCTGAGCCCTATGGGTCACGTCCCTGGCTGGGGATGGAACTCACGCTGCAGTGGCTGCAACAGCTCAGAGTGTGGCACTTGAACCTGTTGTACCACCAGGCAGGGCCCGATTACACTTTCCTTTTTTAACACTGCTAATTCATTCTAATTTTTTTTATGTGTGTTGGGGAGGAGGACAGTGCATGGGACTATGGTGATGGCACACGGGTGAATTGGTGATAGGAAGCCCATGGGGATTACAACTGAGATGGAAAAAGGCACAAAATGATGTGAAAATAAACTGTTATAATAATAAAAAAAATGCCCTCATTATGAACACCACCTCCTTGTCTTCTACTAAAAAACTTGTTTAAATGCTGAAGAAATTCTCCCTGCTTCATACCCAGAGAGCAAATGAAAACACCAGTAACAGAGAGTCATTTCTTTCAAAATTGCCCAGACTATTACGAAATGGAGGCTAGTGTTTTGCAAGACAAATGAATTTTTTAAAAACCATGCCCATGGGAAGAATTCCCATTGCCAGAGTGCCGGGAAGTTGGTTGTGACTGTCACTGTCACCTGACAGATGAGAAATCCAGGGCTGAGGAGGAAGCAAGCCTGGTTGGGGGTGGGGGACACGGAGGAGTTGGCGGGCCTGGCTGGCTTGGGACGGGGCCATGACCAAGATGGCTCCGTGGAGCGGGGACAGGTGCACTGTCACTGCTCTGCTCAGGGCCTGGTTGCATCCACACCTCCAGGCCCGAAGTCAGGATGCAGTTTATTCATGTACAAGAGCAACAGGCTCTGAGCTCAGGCCACTTCCTGGTGCTCACGTGCCAGAGTGTTTACCCCACCTCCCGGGCCCTCTTTCCCCACCCCAGGCAGGTGTGGAGGGGAGCTCCGAGGCTTCTGTTCACAGCATGTGAGTTAGATGAATGGATCATATTTTGGCGTCCGGTCACGGTGACATGGGGCCTCTCTCTCTGCAGGGATGACTCTGCCTTGAGAAAAGATCCAGGATCATGGAAGTCTGTGGCCCAAAGCCCCCTCTGGAAGCACCCGCAGTGGCGCTGACATGCCGCCCAGGCCCTGTTCCCTGGCTCTGCTCCCTGTCGTGTGAGCCCTACTCAGGGTGCTGGACTTCCAGATACACTTACTCCTTCTCCCTGTTCTTGTCCAGGCCTGCTGACCCGCAGCCAGGTGGTTCGTCCCTGTGTGGTTTCACACTGAGCCCCAGGGACAACTCGGGGGGACCCCTGGGTTTGCTTCTGTCTCAGAAGAGTCTCCAGGTACAGTCACCCCTGCACCTCAGGTGCTCAGGGGACCGTGGTTTCTTTCACTAAGGGGTGCGCCCTTGCCTTATTTGTTCATTTACCTGCGAGTTTTTGATCCTTCAGACACAAGGCCGGGCCCCCTTGCTCGGCTCCGGGCACAATGCACTTACGCTTTCGGTGGCACCTGTGACTCAGAGTCTCCGATGTTCAGAGCAATTTCTCGTCTCTTATCCACTTTCATCTTAGGAATGCCAGGACTCCCCAGGCGGAGCACTGAGATCTAGGCGAGGGGAACCTTCATCTGATTTCAGAGAGGGAGGCGCGGAGGCCTGAGGCCACTCAGGCCTTTCTAGCTGATGGGATCTGCTGGTTTGTGACCTTCAAGAAGGTGCCTCACCTGTCTGAGCCTTCATCTCCTGAGCCATGTTATGGAGACAAGGACATCTACGTGGATGTATATAACCTGGCTGGAAGGGAGCGATCAGAGCGATCAGAGTAATAGTGCTGCTTGCCCTCCTTTCTCTCTGCTGAGCACACCCAGGGCTGAACAGGCAGGCCAGCGTGGCACCTGCTAGTTCTCACTGTAAGGACAACTCTGTGACCAAGGTCCTGCTCCCGTGAGAGACGCATGATTCATCACCTGTGTTAACTTGAAGATGTTTGATATTCTGTTGATCACTACTAACATAACATACATGTCAGGACCTCCCTGTTGGCCTAGGGGTTAATTCTCAGCGCTATCAGCACTCAGGCCTGAGTTCCATCCCCAGCCAGGAAGTGACCCACAGGGCGCAGCAGACCTCCCCTATCTCCCTGCTGCTCCCCTCAGCAGTGGATTTCAGTAGATCTGCCTGTTCCGCTCCCCACTCTGTCCCTGGTAAATCTTCTCACACTCCACTCTGGCTTACACAATTCTTCTATGCAAAAACAAAACAACAACAACAACAACACATCAATTGACCTCAACCCATGGGCCACATTTGACAAAGAATTTGAATTTTGAAGTTTGGGCATGTGAGAAAGAAAACACTTTCAGAGTAGGGTGACCCTGAAAGTTCCATGATGGTCCTTACATGGGGGACCCAGACAGGCCCGGGCAGTTACCAGTAAGCCTCTGCTCTGCTTGTACTCCTTGAGGATGCTGTTGATATTTTCCACGAATCCTGACTGGGCGGTCCAGCGGATGTTAAAATTCTCCTTCACATACAGTGCTTCCATCCTCAGACTGACCAGCAAGTGGTCCAGGCTCTCTTGCTGGGAGATAAGACAAGGTGGGTGATTTATCTTTCTTTGCGTTTATTTACACAGAGGCAACAGCCCCGAGCCGCTGCTGTCATTACAGGAAAATACACCCCCAAGCTCTTGAGGTGAGCGGAAGGAGCAGCCCGGAGCAGGGGGCTCGGGCTCACGCCCCCCGTGACGCCTCCCGCCTCCAAGGGCCCTAGACAAGCAACAGCAAGGGGAGGAACTGCAAGCCCACTATGTTTCTCCTTAAGTACCTTTTGTAATAGCTGCGTTTTTAATATAATTTAAAAAAAGATTTTATTTATATGCATACAGAACTGGGGTGCAGGCCGAGGTTTAGGGGCCGGGACAGAATTCGCCAGAGACAGAGTGGGGAGCACAACAGGCAGATCGATGAAGCACACTGCTGAGGGGAGCAGCAGGCAGGTCAGGAGAGGTCTGGGATCACCTCTGGGGCAGGGGGTCAAACTCACACTGAAGGGGCCACGGCCAGCTCTGCAGTGCTGTGCTCCAACCCACTGTGCTAATGGGGAGGGCCATAGCTACTTTTTTGTTTTTTTAATATTTATTTGTTTTGATGTATACAAGAACCAGGGAACAGGCCAGAGTTGTGGGGGGCAGTGAGAGGTTTCACCAGAGACAGGTCAGGGAACAGAACAGGCAGATCTACTGAAATCCACTGCTGAGGGGAGCAGCGGGAAGACAGGAGAGGTCTGCTGCGCCCTGTGGGTCAGCTCCCTCATTGGGGATTGAACTCATGCTGTGGTGGCTGCAGACAGCTTCTTAGTGCGGTGCTTTAACTCCGTGCACCACCAGGGAGGGTCCTGTTAGATCTACTTTTTGAAGAGTGCAACCCCATCGTTCAAAATCCAAAAGAAAGAAAACGCTAGAGGGAAAAAAACACCCTTAGACCCCAACGCCCCCAGCCCCCGCTGCTCTGGAGACTCTGGCTTTTCACAAAGAGACCCAGATGTGGGGCTTAGGCGCTGCCGTCTATCCCTGAGAGGAATTCTGTGCAGAGCTTGAAACTGCGCTGATTTCTGTTGCAATGGCATCGGAATCTCAGCCCCTCCCGGAGTGGCCAAAGGGCCCTGTGTTTGAGCCCTCAGACCCTCTTATCTATGAGGTTGCTTTCGTGGTTTCAGCCCTTGAGATAAACGGTGGTTCGAAAACATTACCTAAGATACTTGAGAGAAAGCGAAAACATACTCACATTAACTTTTATCACAGAATATTATCATTGTTAGTCATTGTGTTATAATCTCTTACTGAGCTAAACCAGAAGACTAAACTTCTGGGTGTGTCCAGGGGAAGATGCGTTCAGCGCTAGGCTCAGTTTAAGGTATCCACTGGGGTCTTAGAACATATCCCCCACAGAAACGGGGAGAGGGCTAGAGACAGCGTAGCTCATCAAACAACTTTTAAACCCACTTTCTGACCGCAGCCTCTGAGGGTGTTTCTGGAAGGAAGATAGAGGTTTGCAGAAAGAAGACAAGCTGCTTTAGGGTCGAAGTCCAGTTGTGCAGGAGGAGCTGAAGCTGTTTGGAATGAAATATTCTGATTCCAAAGCTCTCAAGAGCCAATGCATTTAGGAAAAGAGTAGGAAAAAAAGAAGCAGCAGCAATTCTTATATACTAACTGTCAAGTCCTTGGTTAGGAAAGCATTTTCTTTTGGTACTTTCTGGATTTTCCCAGGGCCAGTACTTTTACTGATGCACTGTTAGGGGGAAAACAGAGAGAGATTATTTAAGATGTCAGATAAAACTTCTCAAAAGATTGCAACATAATAGAATACAAGAAATCTTTGCAAAATGGAGAAGCACCGAGGTATTCACTGATGTATGTGCTCTATCTGTGTATGGAACAGTCACTGGTGCACACCAGGGAGTAGAGGTCGGGGTGCAGAAGTCTGCCCCCCATGCTCAAGGAGCTCCCTGTCTGCAGAGAGAGGCCGATGGACACACACTGATGTGCAATATTTGCAGCTGGCAAGGGGGTCGCTTGGGAGCCCCAAAGATAGGCACGACCTGCCTGGGAGGCGCGCAGGAGGCAAGCGGTGCAGAGCAAGATAGGCGAGAGGATTAAAATGTTGAGAAATTAAAATGGGTAACAGCCCTGACGAAGTCGGGGCGCATTCTGCAGGCACCTGACTGCCGGGTAATCTGTGTTTCCAACCACACTCATCACCCTCACTGCACTCGCATCCTGACACCCGGACTTGGGGAGTTTCGAGAGATGATGCTCGTCTCTCCAAAGGTCAGTCAACACTGTGGGACCCTGGCCTCACAGAGGTCAAGCTGTCCATCACTGCATGCGTGCAAGCACCCCTCCCTTCTGCGTGCTTTTCTTTTGAAATCAAACCGTAGGGGAAGTTATCGGTTCCCTGGTAGGAACTGTGGTCTCTGTAGCGCTGCTGCATAGACTTTACACAGCGGCCACAATGTGGCCTGGCCCAAGGGGTGACTCCCGAAAGACCCCAATCAAAGCTTTCTTCTCTCTTGCAGGCAAAGCTAATTATAGTTAACATGAGCTGAATCTTCAAGGCCAGTAGGGGTTGGACACGGGAAGGGCTCCTGGTGACGGCTGGCTTTGGCCAA
This sequence comes from Condylura cristata, assembly GCF_000260355.1. Taxonomy (NCBI): domain Eukaryota; kingdom Metazoa; phylum Chordata; class Mammalia; order Eulipotyphla; family Talpidae; genus Condylura; species Condylura cristata. The sequence continues at coordinate 5,207,640 of NW_004567114.1, forward strand.
GGGAGTCTGGACTGGAATGGAAGCCCTCACTGCTGGCCCTGGAAGCTCAGTGGGTTTGGCGGCCATGTCAGTACTTTGGGGCAAATGCTCTCAGAGACCCTGCAGGGCCCCGTGTGATCGCGCGTTGGGGTCCCCAAGAGCTTCCTCCCCGAGCCCCATGGTAAATACAATGGAGCAGAGAGGCCAGGGGTGGTGGTGGCCCTTGCAAAGTCTGCAATACAATGGGCTTGGTTTCCAGGCCATTCTGTTTTAGAAATGCCTGGCCTTGCCGGCACGCCTGGCTCCATAACTTGACTTTAGGGTCAAACCATTTGCGAAGTGCCATTGGGCTGGGCTGACACAGATTTACCTTGACAATGTCTTCCAGCGTGAGAACAGACTCGTCCACGGCCACCAGGTAGTGTGGCTTGGGCACGTGGTCTATTATGTTTTGTACGACTCTGCAGAAAACAGGGAAAGCCATCAGGGAGGGACAAAGCCAACAGATATCATAGCAGAATGTGTGGCCTCCCTTCCTGGGCCCAGCGTGGTGCTGGTGTTTCAGTAAGTCGTCACATTTCCTTCCCAACAAGGACAGAGTTGTTAGGGTGATGAGCTAGTGGGAGCCCAAAATGGCTGGCTTTGGCTCCGCTGGTATCAGCAATGTAGCCACTGGGTTTACCAAGACCCAGAAGTCCAGTGAAGTCTCACAGCTGTGCTTTGGGGCCGGTGATGTTGCATAAGATAAGACACAGATGCAGAAGATGGTGACTCACCTGGGGATGTCCCTTAGCATGAGTCGCTACGACTTCCTACACCCCAGGACTGTGGACCATGGCCAGCCTCTGAGGGCTGAGCTGTCCTGAACCCACCCAAGGGCCTCTGGGTGTGAGGCCACCCACCTCTCACGGCCCTGCCAGAGAGCAGTCACTACCCCTTCTCACAAATGAGAAATCAGACCAGAGAGGTTAAGTTACTTTCCCAAAATCACAGAGCTGAGGAGAGAATTCCAGAGAGAAGTAATAGGGGCCAGAAGTCAGGCCCCACTTCCACACGAGCTTCCTTTTCAGTAAAATGAAACTAACGCCCCCACCAGAATGTCTACTTGACACTGATTTCCCACACATGAACACGTGGCACAGTCCACTTTTAGTTTCTTTCTTTGTTAAATGTTTTGATGATTTGTCAAGAAGCCTCAAAATGCTACGGAAAGGGGGCCCAAGTCCTTCTGCAATGGGAGTGACTTAGTATGTCTGTGCAGAAGTCAGATGTTAAGACTCAGGCGAGGCACTTTGTTTAAATAACACAAAGATTCTCCCACGTCTGTCAGCCTAATAAAGTCAAATCTCTGCAGCAGGGCCTGTGACCGACAGCCCACGTCTGGGCGATTTGGGCATCAATTTTGACAGATACAGATCTAGATTTGGGGTGGAGCCTGAAACATAAAATTGAGGGGCACCTTTTTAAAGAAAACATACTAAAAATTAACTTTAGGGGCATGGAGGGGCCCCCCCATAAGGGAAAGTTCCCAAAGTTTAAGTTTCATTGTCCACCACCAACATACAGATCCGCCAGGGCTTATGACCCGTGTCTCAGCGGCCAGTGGCTGAGAGGCAGAGAGGAGAGGGAGTGCAGAAACAGACCCTCTGGAGTGTTCCCGCCTCAGGGGTGAGCTTGGGGTGGCAGGAGAACGCCCCACGAACCCGAAATGTGGAACTGATGAGCCGCACAGACAGTCAACCATCTCCCTGACCCGATGGCAGGTAAGGGTCTGTGAAGAGCTGGGGTCCTCATCTCGCCTGGAGCCCGAGTCGGGCGTCCCTGTCCGTGGGAGAACCTGTGTCCACTGGACTTACAATGGCGTACACACTCACAACCTTCAGGTTTAGAGCTCGCCATATGGTCCTGGAATTCACAGTGGTGGCTTGGGCCTATGGCGCTCATCTGGGACAGAAGAATGCGGTGGTCAGAGGCCCTGCAGGAGGCACATGTCAAGCACTTTCTTTTCCAAAATTGGAAGACAATCTATTCTGCTGTTAAATTCTGGAAAATGAGCTTGAACTTGCCACCAAAGTGTGGCGTTTTTAGCTGAAGGGCGTTTTCTCATCAGATACGACGTACAGTAAAAACAGTAGCTTCTGCGTCGTGTATGAAGGACAAATTTGGCGGCACATGTGAGGGTCTTAGCGCCTGGTAGTCACCCACTAAGTGTTCATGGGAAAAGGTGAAGCACAGCCTTGTGGGACCCAATGGAGGATCAAGACGGGAGGATACTGAGGGAAGTAAGCCAGAGAAGGCACTTACTGGACAGCTTCACTCATTGGTGAAATATAAATAACCAACAAAAACAAGTCAGCAAAACAGGACAGGAATAATTCTTAGGTCCCGTGAAAAATATGCTGGTTCCCAGAGGGGACTGGCCGGGAAGGGAGGAAGGGAGAAGGGGAGGAAGTGGGCAGGGCATCCCCTGGGCCTCTGGTGGCCAGTGAAGGTGAAAATTATGCAAATGATTGGCTGATCAATACCATTTGACAACAAACACATTCTGGCCTAATTCTAGGCCAGTCGTGCTCTGGGAGAATGCTTACCCGGCTAGATCAAGAACATGAATTGCTGGGATCACATTCGTTCCATCTCCAAAAACCGGTAATGCAGGGACCTCACCCAACCAAGCTATCTAAAAAAGAGAAAAGCGAAGCTCTGTGTGACTGGCCGCCGTGTACAGGCAGAGCCAGTCAGCATCAGAAGCGCTCTCCCCAAAGGAATCTCCGCGAAGAGGTATTTCGTAAATCAGCCCTGCTGAGTTTTAGTTGTAGAGCAGATCCTATTACAAAAAATAACAGTAACCTCGGGGCCGAAATGCTTTTAAAAAAATCTATAACCAGCTATCGTCAGGCATCAGCAGTGTGGTATCTACAAAGAGAGAAAATGCTGTTAAAGACATAATGCTTATCATTCCCATTTTAATCTACTGCTCTCAGTTAGAGGAAATTGTCATCATTCATAGACGGAATGCTTAATAGGTGAAGGAGATGACATTTCTGGGAAGCGCCTGAGTCCGCATTTGAACTTGATCTTAAACCCTGAGTCCAAGCCTGTGTCTCTTCCAGTCTGTATTTCAGTAAATAAATAGACGGACTAAGCACCACGGCCACATGCTAGGCGATTCTCACTTGCTTTTAAAGAGAGGAAAAGCGAGCGCTCCTTTAGCAACAGGCTAAAGTGCAGCCCTGCAAGCTGGCCACAGCTGCCTCAGTGCAAGTTTGACCCCCAGTCAGGGAGCTGACCCACGAGGCTCAGCTCACCTCTCCTGTCTTGCCCGCTGCTCCCTTCAGCAGTGGATTTCAATACATCTGCCTGTTCTGCTCCCCACTCTCTCAGGTGAATCCTCTCACCGCCCCTGCACCTCTGGCCTGTACCCCAGTGCTGTGTGCATAAATACATCTTTAAAAAAGAATAATAAAAAGTGGAAAAGGTAGAGGTGGAGGCCACAGGGCACCTTCACAATTTTCCTGTTACCCCCTGTTAGGGGGTGCAGTGCAGTGAACTGGGGCCACTTCCCCCAACTTACAAGCAGCCACCTTGGTGACTCCCAGACCCAGCGTGCATGAACTGGACTTTCTGAAGAAGGGAAGGGGGGGAGGGGGGGTCAAGTCAAGCTTGATAGAGTCAAGTTAAATAACTGAGCACATGTGGACTTGGGGCACTTGCCTGGGAAGCCTCCCTTGCTCCCTGGAACTGCTGGGAAGGAGATTTGGCAGGGGCACAGAGGAGAGATGTAGACACATGTAGACGGTTGTCCTGGTCCTTGGCAGAGACAATGGCGGCCACGTCCTGATCTCACAGTGGATTATGTGGTCTATGCTACCGGCTCTCTCCCTAGGACTTGCCTCCCCCACCTTGTGGTTCTCAGCCGGAAGGTGCCTTAGGCTTGGGGCAGCTTTCAGACTTCAGTGGCTCCATATTCTTTCTTCTCCTTTCTCTATGCACACTAGTTCTATTAAAGACCTTTCATACTAAGTATTGCTCCCTTTGGGCAGCAATGGCTGAATCCCTTTCAGAGCATGTACCTCTTAAATTTGGAGGTCCATAGTTACCCCTTGGCCACGTGTGAAAATATCCACAACCTGGACATCTCAGTATCGCCACCATTTACACCCAGGTCTGTCTACTCCTGCCCCACTGGGTCAATTTTTTTTTTTAATTTTATAACAGTTTATTTTTATATCATTTTGTACATTTCTTTTCCCATCTCAATTATAGTCCCCGTGGGTTTCCCATCACCAAGTCACCCATGTGCCATCACCATAATCCCGTGCACTTCCTTCCCACCCCCCGTTTTTGATCCCGTTCCCCACTCCACCCCCACAAAATGTCTCTGGTATATGGCTGTTCATTATTCTTGTTATTTTCTCGCCTGGTCCATTATACTCCTGCTATGAG
>NW_004567114.1:5213117-5213992 GCF_000260355.1 Condylura cristata
CTCACATACTCTAGTGCTTTTCCAGCCCACTCTGAGTAAAAGCCAAACCTCACAGTGGGCCACAAAGTGGACTTGACCTGACTCTTCCATCACCTTTCATCACCTATCGTCCTGCCGTATTTTAGCTATATCAGTTCATAGGAAAGGAAAAACCTGCTGTCCTTCAAGGTTCTTTTGGCCGGTGTAATAATTAAAGCAATAGATGAGAAGCTCAAGGAGAAAAAAACAAATCTAGTAACATACAAAGGGGAGAGGCACGTATGGACACGAGAGATCCAAAAACAGTTAAAACGCAGGTTAAATGCCATCTTGAGCAAGAAATGGAAGAAGGTGTGGGACTTCAAAGGGGAGGAGGGCATTTACAGGGTGAGCAAAAGAGTAGATGTTAGGTAATTAGATGCTTGGCTACCCATCTGGCTGGGTCGCAGAGATAAAAAGCTGAAAGAGATCTCTAGCCATAGCTCTTTGGGCTACAGCCCTTATCTACAGTCTTTTCATGAATTAAGGTTGAGGTAAAAGCTTGCCCTTGGATCTTAAGTGCCTTCATTCAGCTCAAAATAATTCACATAGCAAAATGGCATATTTTGGGGAGACATGTCTGAACCCCTTCAGTCTTCTTGCTGCTCTTTCACACAGCTAGCACCACTCTCGACCTACAGCTCCCACCACCTGGGGAGAATGAGCTTGAACCCACACTGACTTTCCCCTGTGACAAGTCACAGCATTAGGAAGCCCTTCCTCAGGCCCTCCCTGGTGGCGCAGCAGGTTAGGACGCAGCACTGAAAGCTCGCAGCAGCCACTTCAGTGTGAGTTTGATCCCCGCCTGCCCCGGAGGTGACCACATGGTGCACAGACCTCTCCTGTCCCGCCCGCTG
>NW_004567114.1:5214602-5219434 GCF_000260355.1 Condylura cristata
TGTGAGTGGTGAGTGCATGTTGTTAGTAATAGGAAAGAAAAAAATGGGTGGGCATGGTCTACACCCATGTTCTCCTTGGCTCTCTGCTGTCATGTCATGCGGACCTAGTCAAGCCTAGACGTAAGACGGGACATCTTCGGATCATACGGTCTTATTTTTGAGGCACATCGTCAGTGAAAAGCCGTACCTTAAAAAAACTGTGTAGGATGCCTCCTTCCATTCCGTACTGAAGTCCAGCAGCCACTACATAGGTTGCGAATTTTCTCACCTATTAATAAAATACAAAAAACGCTAAGTCTGATATTGTGAATCATCTCACACTGGATTACCGCATCATTTAGAAGCAGCACGTCAGGGCGTGTGACCAACGCTGTCAGGCTGCCAGCCCCCACACCACACAGGATGCCCCTGAGCGCCATTAGACTGCGACTGGGACCCACAATGAGAGGAAAGCCAGATGCTATTGTTTGTGAAAACCTCATCTCTCTGGGGACTCCTTGGTGGCACAATGGGTTAAAGCTCAGCACTGTGAAGCTGTCCATAGCCACTGCAGCACGAGTCAGATCCCAGGCCAGGGAGTGGCCCACAGTGACAGCAAACCTCTCCTGTCTCTCCTCTGCTCCCCTCAGCAGTGGATTTTAGTCAATCTGCCTGTTCTGCTCCCCACTCTGTCTCTGGTGAATCTCACACTTCTCGTCTATACCCCAGTTCTTATACACAAAAATGAATAAATCTTAAAAAAAGAAAAACCAACTTAATACCTCTAAGCCTTACATTGGGTACTGAGAAGAAGAGAGATGTAAAAATTGTTCTTTCCATGATGAGTTTTGTTAGGGTACAAGGGAAAATTCCCCTGCCTCTCTGGCTTCTTCTCAGATGAGGGAAACAAATATTTTCACATTAGACAGATTAGTCGGAGAAAAATACTAAATTTAGTTATATATGTGGGGGAGCAAAAATCTGCTACCCCAAAATATGTCTTTTTGAAAAAAAACGATTGATTTCATTGGAATGGACTCTGAAGGTTGGGTGGAGGTCTCTTTTGGAAAAGAGATTTACATGTAAATTTCTCACCCCCAGATGTAGTAACTGGTAGAATAATCTCCTTATCTCTTTTCAGAGAACAGCACTTAATTCTGGATACTTTTGTCTGCTGCTCCCCAACTGTCTCCCCTCTCTAACCTCTCTTAAGTTGTACTAACTGAGCAACTTAAGATGGTTCTTGAAGTCAGGTGGTGAGTTACTCATCATGCTGCGTCTCCCCCAGGTCTGCATGCTGTTATTAAACCTCTTCTTGTTTTTATCTCTCATCAATCTGTCGGGTACTTCTCTGCATCTTTGCCAGTCTAGAAGAACGTCTAGAAGGCGTGTGTGTGCGTGTGTGTGTGTGTGTGTGTGTGTGTGTGTAGGACGATTTCCGTTGCACTGGGCACCACCTCCCGTTTTAGTTAGATGGATACACACAGTTTTGCTCTTACCAGCACAGCCTGAAGGAGGTCTGATGACTATTATAAACTTGGGAGACCAGGGCCTTTTACAGAAGTGGACAGTGGACTTGAGAACGGGCAGCACTGAGTGATATGCCCAAACCACTAATTTCTGTGATTAGTGGTTTCTTGTGACTCACTTGGTCATGAAGAACAAAAAGTCAGCATCCTTCTAGGCATGACCAAAGGAGGAAATCCGAAGTCTGGCTGGTTTGTTTGAATTTTGGTGAAACAACATGTTAAGTGGAAGGATGTCCTAAAGGAACTCTGCAGTCTTGTGGACTCCACCCTCTACTCCAGCTTTCTGGGCTCTGCCCCCTACTCCAGTGATTGGAAACTACAACTCCCAGAAGTACCAGGGAGAAAACCCGCAAGGACCCAAGGGCGGAGCTACACAGGCATTCTGGGACTTGGGGGATAAATAGGGAGCCATTTACCCCACTCTCTCCCTCAGGCAATGGCTCTCGGGGTTGCGTGACTGGGGGCTATCAGTTAGTTTGTCACCAGAGCTCCAAATATGCAGAGCCGGTAAGATATTCTAGTCACCTTGTATCTCTCTCTCTTTCCCTGGGTTGTTCCTTTTCTTTCCCCCTTTTGTAAATAAACCCGTTATTGACCCTTTTGTGTGCGCCTGCAGCACAACTAAATTTTAGGCACATGGGTGAGGACCCACAGACAGGTAGCCCAGTTCACACTGGGGTGCCCTGTAACAAAACTATATGTCATGTGTGGGAACATGAACACTAAGTTATTGGGAAGAAATTTGCTTTTCCTCTCTGTGATAAAGTCATTGGAGAATGTAAAATAGGGGATACACAGACAGAATATCTTCATTTAATTAAGATTACAGATATTTGCACTAAACCTTTCAATGGCCATTCTGTACTTGTTTGGGAAAAAAGCCCAAAATGTGCCACTAACAGATTATAGGTAGTGCTTAAATAAAACATAGTCATAAAATTGCATTTCTGATGTGTCATAATCCACAGATACAGGTGTCTTTTATGAGCTGGGTCTTGTAAAACATACATGAAAAATATGAGTACCAGGAATTATTCTACTTTAATGATGGATAAGTTGTAAAGTTTGTGGTAATTTGGGGCATTACTTTTTTTTTTTTTAAAGATTTTATTTACTTATGCATACAGAACTGGGGTACAGGCCAGAGGTGTAGGGGTGGTGAAAGGATTTACCGGAGACAGAGTGGGGAGCAGAATAGGCAGGTTGAAGAAGTACACTACAGAGGGGAGCAGTGGGGGAGATAGGAGAGGTCTGCCAGGCCATGTGGTCATCTCAGGGAGAGGTGAGAATCCAACTCATGTGGAAGTGGCTTCAGCTTCTTAGTGCTGTGCTTTAACCCGCTGCACCACCAGGGAGGGCCAGGAAAAGATTTTTTAATGAGCTTTTCATAGTATTTAAAACGGGGCATATTTAGTGTTTTTATAATAAAGATATGAAGATGATAATTTTCCACTTAGATGCTCCATCTCTAAGATTATTTTTATGTTGTGTGATCATGTGTTCTTGAGTGGTGGATTAGACGTGAATGATATTTTAAAGTCATGAATTTTCTGTCATGGGCAGTCAATATTTTATAACAATACAGAATTAGAACTGGAAGAAATGTATACCTTCTAATCAAGCTCCCTTGCTTTTTTGTTTCAAGCCCCCCAAGTTTAATAACTTGGTTAAGACTGTAACTGTAAGTGAATGTGCAGAAAAGAGATTAGAATCCCTAACCCACATTGCTTCCAACGTTTAAGCTCACGTTAACAAATTTGGAGCGCCAAGTTCCTACTGCAATATCCTCCGCGACCACTAGGTGTCAGCTTAGCGCTATAATTAAATATCGCTACCTCGGGTCCCTGGTCTTCCGGGAAGGGCGTTGCCTGCGGCGGCGGGGGAGGGGGTCTTCTGGAAGAGGGGGTGCCGGGATGATGGGGCAAGAAGTGAGTCCTGTGGGTTCTCAGATTAATTGGCATTAACCAGTTGGGGAGGAAAATGAAGCAGAACCGTTAAGGGATTTGGAATCTATGGACATTTTACATTGTGCTAAAGGTGGATTGATGGGCCTCCCTGGTGGCACAGGGGTTAAATCTCAGCATTATCAAGCTATCACCAGCCACTGTGGTGGCATGAGTTCAGTCCCCAGCCAAGTTGCTGACCCACAGGGCACAGCAACCTCTCCTGTCTCCCCGCTGCGCCCCTCAGCAGTGCAATTTCAGTAGATCCACCTGTTCTGCTCCCCACTCTGTCTCTGGTGAATCCATTCACACACACCCCCCCCCCACCAGACCTCTGGCCTGCACCCCAGTTCTTATATGCATAAATAAATAAAATAAATCTATTTTTTTTTTAAAAAACGTGGCTTAATGGCATCAGTTTCTGCTTCACAGAGCGTCGAAGATTACAGGAGATGAAGCGTGTCAGGTGCGGTTCGCAGGTGAGCCGTTCAGTGCTGCTCAGGGCCCCCAGCCCTCCATGTGCTCTAGCTGTTCCTACTTACTTATCTCCAGAACATTCCTGTTGTCCATTTCAATAGAAGATAAGAATAATAAAATAATTCTATAGTATATAGGTTAAAACAGGACATTTTGATGTAATAGGGGGCTATAAACTACTAACCACTATTACTACCTGGGCACTGTTACTTACATGAATGTCCCAGCGCTGATAGGGGTAAACCACTGGCGACCATGATGGGTCCAGACAAACCTCATCAGATGATGTTTGGGAACAATGGGCGCGGGTGTCCCATGGGTGGGGGGGTAGACCCAGTGCCACCACGCACACCCCCTTCACGGCGTCCCCACCTGTGGGAGAACTGAGCACACCCCCAGCGCTGTGTGGTGAAGAGGGGGGCTGGACAAGAAGCATCAGGGGGATGCTGTCACATGCCCTTGAACAAGTCAGGGAGCCGCTGGGAGCCCCCACTCCTTGATTGTCAGATGAAGTTAGTGTGCACTTGTCAGAGTTGTGTAAGAAGCAAGGAGGTAGCTTCTGGAACCGGGGAAGTCTGGGCCTCCTCTTCCCCAGGCCAGCTCCGAGCTGTGCGCCTCTTCTGGGTAAATGACTTTGGATCCATGAACCCCTGAAGGATTTGAGCTCTGCTGTTCCTACAATGAGACTTTCAACTTAGTGGGCTGGAGTGGAACCTGGTCAGGAGCTCAGGACAGTGGGTCCTACATGAGCCTGATGCTCTGAAGTCTGGAGAGGAAGGCGAGGAAACAAACCAACACGGATGGCGCTGGGCCAACAAGGTGTGTGCTGGATCAACACAGGCGTGTGCTGGATCAACACAGGCGTGTGCTGGGCCAACACAGGTGTGTGCCGGACCAACACAGG
>NW_004567114.1:5219534-5245929 GCF_000260355.1 Condylura cristata
CAACACAGGCGTGTGCTGGATCAACACAGGCGTGTGCTGGGCCAACACAGGTGTGTGCCGGACCAACACAGGTGTGTGCTGGATCAACACAGATGTGTGATAGACCAACACAGATGTGTGATAGACCAACACAGGCGTGTGCTGGATCAACACAGGCATGTGCTGGGCCAACACAGGCGTGTGCTGGATCAACACAGGTGTGCGCTGGTGGTAATGGACCAACACAGGTGGGTAATGGGTCAGCACGAGGCAGCTGAGCCGGGCAGCAGTTCTGGACACTCCCTGGCCGCCTGAAAGGGCCATTTCTTGCTTAAAATCCTTTGCTACTTCAGACTTACATTTTTTCCAAATTTGAGAACCATTTTTTCAGCATTAATGTGGTCCAGAAAATTCGGATGGTTCTTTCTTCTTCGGTAATCTTCTTCGGTGAATGGAACCTCCGAATCTTCCTAAAAGAAAAATGACAATGCTGCAGAAGACAGAGCTACAGAGGCTGTCTGAGGATGCTCGTTTAGGCTCATGCTTGCTCAAAGCCACTACTTACTGTCACAGTGGTTTAATAGTGGAAAATGCTTTAAGCGAGCCCAGTGCTATCATTTACACCTAATCCAGACAAAAAGAAAACGTGGCTATCTTCTATTTCGTAGAGATAGTGACAAGTTTGTTATTATGATCCCATAAGGGCATGAAATGTCATTTCTTATTTGCTGCCATCATGAATGAAATGGTGATTTGTTTCCTCTTTCCTATGCTGCCCTTTCCCCGTCAGTCAATCATACAGTAATAAGAACATTCCAGGTGCAACCTAATATCTAGGGCCTTGAAAACTGGTCACAGGGGGGCCCTCCCAGGTGGCACAGTGGGTTAGAACACAGCACTGCAAGCAAACCACAGCACCTCAATGTGAGTTCGATCCCCGGCCCCGGAGGTGACCCCATGGCGCGGCAGACCTCTCCTTTCTGCCCTCAGCAGTGGACTTCGTCAGTCGGCCTGTTCTGCTCCCCACTCTGTCTCTGGTGAGTCCTCTCACCGCCTCTGCACCTCTGGCTTGTACCCCAGTTCTATATGCATAAATAAATACATCTTAAAAAAAAAAAAAAAGAAAATTGGTTTCAGGAGATAAGTGGAATATCAATCCTGGAGACCAGGGGTGGAAAACATTACCCCAACGGTCCATCTCCACCTCTCCCGGGACAGTCGGGAGGATGCATCCAGAAGGTAGAGGTCCTAGTTGGAGCAGACAGTGTTGTGCTCACTGTCTCGAGTCTTCATACCACATTGTTGGTGCTAAGTATCCGCCGAAGCACCTTTACATGGACTCAACCTACAGGCAGGAGGAGCACAGGGATGAGACGCTTGAGGTGGCATCCAGTTGCCAGGTTTGAGAGATGGGAAGAAGGGCCCGAATGGTCACAGCCAAGTTGGGAATGGGGCGGGCTGCTGTGGGCAGGGACCAGGTTACCAGGCTGAGGAGGTTAGGTTTGGTCTCAGAGCATCAGAAGGGCTCTCGGCATGTTAAGCAAGACACAAAGATGATCCGAATTAGTATTTTGACAAGAACACTTGGGCTGTTCCTTGTGGTTGACCAGGTGATGGTTTTTCAGTAGCCCATGGGTACGAAGAGGAAAGGCAGACTGAAGCTACATTTTGGACAGTGAATGAGGAGAACGTGCTGGTGGGCGGGTGCTGGGTGGAAGGGCGAGGCTGGAGCAGCCTAGCGAGTGCAGCCTCATCCTTCAGCTTCGAGGGAGGTCAGGAGCCCAGGGTCTTCCTCCACCACCTGCCTGCACATGGACACTTGCTGTTCTTCTGGATGAAGCCTGTTAGCTAAATAGATGATCACCCCCAATTACCAGGGGGCCTCATGTACTCACAGTGACCTCATGAGAACCAGTTCGTGGGATCCTACCACGTGTATGTCACGGGAGGCACCTGCTGGGTCTCACAGACCGAGCCACCCTCTGGTCCTTGCGGCCGCTTCCCGGTTGATGCTCCTGTTGATGACACTGTTCTGTGTCTCCTGCCTCATGGAGAGCGTGCCCGGTTGGGTGGAGAGTCCGTTTCTGTTTGATTGTTTGTTTAAGATTTATTTATTCATGCACACAAGAGCCAGAGGGGTATAAGCCAGAGGTGTAGGTGTGAGAGGACTCAGTGGAGACAGAGTGGGGAGCAGAACAGGCAGATTGAGTGAAATGCACTGCTGAGGGGAGCAGCAGGGAGACAGGAGAGGTCTGCTGCTCCATGTGGGTCACTCGCTGGCTAGGAATTGGACCCAAGCTGCAGTGGCTGCTGACAGCCTCGTAGTGCAGTGCTTTAACCAGCTGCACCACTAGGAAGGACACAGAAGGCCCCCTTTTTAAGGATTTTATTTATACATACAGAATTGGGGTGCAAGCCAGAGGTGCCGAGGTGGTAAGAGGACTCGCCAGAGACAGAGTGGGGAGCAGAACAGGCAGACTGAGGAAGTGCACTTCTGAGGGGAGCAGCAGGCAGGTCAGGAGAGGTCTGCCAGGCGCCATGTGGATAAGCTCCCTAGCTGGGGATCCAGCTTGCACTGAAGCAGCTCCAGAGGGTCCGTTTTTAACTATATTTTCCCCACAGCCCACAGGGGCTATCAGCCATTTTTTGAAGCCCTCTGAGAGAAGGCCGTGTACGCCATCTTTTTCCTCTTTACCCCAGCATGTGTTTTCTAGGGCTGTTGCTCTACATAACCACGGGACAGTTATAAAGTTCATACTAAGGCAAAGATTTTACCCACTGGTCATATCGCAGTCCTGGAATGGGCCATGGACATAGGAAAGAGCATGTAAGCTGTAGAGGGTGAGCCCACGGTGCTGCTGGGGGCCGGGAGGAAGGGCGAGTTCACCTGAGAACGGAGCCCACATGGAGGGGAAAGCAGTGGTGCCCGTGAAGGAGGGAGAGTGGGCTCTGAGGCCAGTGTCAGCCTCTCGATGCAGCTGTGCCTGAAGACCCTTTCTGGACATGACAGTCGTGAGCGTCCACAAATTCCCAGTTTGCTTACGTCCCTAGAGTGTGTGGACAATGGAGAGGGGACAGGCACTTGGGAAGCCAGCAGAGTGGCCAAGCAGCCAAGGGTCCGATGAGAAGGCGACAGATACTTTTCCAGGTGCCCAGGTGAAAGGAACTCTGCGAGGTCTCCCGTGGCGGCTCTTTGAGGTGATGGATCCGAGCAGAGGAGGAGCGTGACCTTCACGAGAACAGGACCTGAACCCTCGTGTCCTGCCCTGCAGGAGTACCTGTCCACCCAGAGACACATCACTGGACAGACACTTCTGCTGTGCTGTGAGAAACGCGAAATGTTTCCCTGTTGTAAAAAATGTATCTGATGGATTCCAATATGCACTTTCCGGGTCATTCACTCCTTTTTCATAACTTCTTGTTTCATCGCCATGAAGCAGCCCTGCATGGTGACTGTGTATTTGTTCCCTGTGGCCCCTGGGAATGCGCCTTTTCCCGTGTGTTGACATCTCTGAGCTGCAGAGTGGCTTGTGGTCGGTGGTGTCATCAGGGGCGCTGGAGCTGTCCTGGAGGGGCCAGGGGGGCCTGGGCACCACCTCACACTGAGCTCCCTGCCACCGAGTAGTCCGTGTGCTGATCCAGGTGTCTTAAATGTCACTCTAAGGGCCTTTGCTGGTGGCGCAAGGGGTTAAAGAGCTGCACTGTGAGGCTGTCCACACCACTGCAGCATGAGGCTGATCCCCATCCAGGGAGGTGACCCGCATGGCACAGCAGACCTCTCCTGTCTCGCCTGAATCTGCCTGTGCTGCTCCCCACTCTCACCCCCAAACCTCTGGCTGTACCCCAGTTCTTGTATACATAGCTAAATACATCTTTAAGACGAAATGTCTTTTAAGCAGTTTTGGTTTTGATTGAACATGTAAAGCAAGCAGGTGGTTCTCCGGTACTAGATGGAACAGCACAATTTGACCTGATGTCGGCAAAGAAAATAAGCCTTGCTAGGAGGGTGGCGATGAACCCGTGTTTTCCCGCAACGGGGTCGCCAGGTGCTTTCCAGGCTAGGGAAGTACCAGCAAGTATTTACTCATAAGTGACACACACAGGCTTGATGCAGTGAGTGTGTGCGGCTGGACGGAGTGCTGGCGGGATCCAGGAGGCTGCACTTGGAAGATCTGGGGGATAGAAAACCTCTGTACTTTGCTCATGTTTTCCTTTGAATGTGCGTGCAAGAATGCGTATGACAAAATTTAGGTCTAAGTGAGGCTAAGAGACAGTGCTTTTAAAACTAAAGCCATCAATAATAAGCACCCCGTTATAGTTTCGTCAGCAGTGTTGCAGTGAGAGCAGGAAGGTGATGGCTACAGCTCACAGACCCAGGGCCCCAGGAAAGTGTGCCAGAGCGGAGCCGCCAGAGGGAGTCAAGAACCGCCCAGAGAGCCTAGGCAGCCTCCCACCCCACTTACAGCCCAGACAATAAGGCCCAGGAGATTAAAGAGCACCAAAGCAGGGGAGGCAGACCCCGACCCCCAAAGTAGCACAACCCCCTGGATCCTCTCCCTCCCCTCCCCTCCACCCAGCACAGTGGAAAGGGAATTGACCTAGAAACTCTTGCCGGACCTATGAACCAACACCCTGTGTACCCCAAGTGCCTGAGTGCCTGTGTACCCCGCAAGAAGGCATGCAGCAAGCAGCCCCTAAACCCCATTAAAGCAGGTGGCCCCGCCTTTCCTTGAATTTGCTCTTCCCCGAATCTCTCTTCCCTCGGGGTCCGTTCACTCTGTGCCTAACATAGTTTGCTTTGCTTTGCTTTGCTTTGCTTTGCTTTGCTTTGCTTTGCTTAGCTGTGGCTTTGAATTCCTCCCTGGCCAGAGTCAAGGACCCAGAAAATCCAAAGCAGAAGCGGGCCGTATCTTCTTCATCTTTCTTAGCAGTATTTACAAAATCGGACCCCTTAAAATTGAGTGTGCTCAGGTTCAGGGCTGTAAGAAACCCCAGCTCACTGTAGAAAGGTCTCTCTACATGCAGATGACACAGAATTAAGTGTAAAACGTTGATAAAAGAAAAGCTTGTGCTCTACTTACTGGATCCAGGGGCTTGGACCGGGCCCAGGTCATCACCGTGGATACCAAAATAAATACCTTGCGCTTTTCAAAACGGCTGATTTCTTCACTCAGTGCTGCAGGGCCAAAAAGCACAGGGTTATTCGGGCCGGGCCCAGCTTGGGTCGGGAGAACATGTGTCCTGTTACTTAGTGACCCGCCAGCCTAAATGGCTCTGGCCTCAAAGTGACCCCTTCTGAGGGGAGCAGCTGGGGAGAGCAGTGTCAGCCCTGTCTGTCCCTCCTCAGGTCTGTTCTTGGCGATCTCCCTCCCACCGACCCTGGCTCAGAACTGTAGTCCTTTGTCTCTCCTGGACAGCAGCAGTGAGTGCTCCCTTCCCGCTGCTCCCGCGGCACTAACCCAGGCTGACTTGGACTAGTGGACTTGTCTGGCCTTGTCTTGGGGGCTATGGACATGGGTGCTAAGATGATCCCAGTTTTACAGATGAGGGAACTGAACTCCGATTCATGGAGGTGTGCTCTCTCCATTACACCTCAGGGCCAGTAGAGCTAGAGCACCCCTAGAATAGGGGAGGGGAGGGGAGTCTGGAGAGGCCCCTAATTAAAAGGTGAGGAGCTCTTAGATTTTGCTACAAGCAGTTCTATTCACTTAAGCTGTAGTGAAGGTGGACAATGTCCACCCACCTGCCCCATTCCACCTGGCTGGGAGCATGGCCTGTGCCTGGGGGGACTGGCAGGTATGTGTGTGTGTGAGGGGGGTTCTTAGTGGGAGAAAGAACCCCATCAGGAGAGAGTGGGGGATGAAGACCAAAGGGTGAGTGTGGACTCCTAAGGCCCTTATCGGCCTGCTCTCCCGCCTCTGGACGCTGACTCTCCCGGACACTGACTCTCCCGGACACTGACTCTCCCGGACACTGACTCTCCCGGACACTGACTCTCCCTGGCTGCGTTCAGCGTGTGATCCACTAAAATATTCCTCATGAGGCTTCATTCCTGCGTAACATAATCGAAAGTGAGGTCTAACTTGCCAGAGGAGCTAAGGGATTCCTTATTTAAATAAACAAAGCCAGAAAATGCTGAAATCCTGAGCACAGTAAACCCAGATCCCAACCCTGTGATAAGCAAGTAGTCTGAACGCATCTCCAGCATTAGGGCCAAGCTCAGATGTTAATTTCAGTGTCTGTTTCCTGTCAACAGGCATGGCCTGCCTTGAGCCTGGCTGCTTACCCCCGCTGCCCGTGGTGCTGGGCAGCCTCAGCTGTCCCCTGGATGGGCTATCCATTTTATTTATGATCGCTTTAGCGAGTCTGAAATGATCTGCTTGTCCACTTGTTCAATCTTATCCAAACATGCAAATGTTTTCTCCCACATCTAACACTTTACTCCTTTCTCCTGTGTCATTTTGGCCTGCTTTTGCCACTAATCGTGAAAATCAAGGCAGGAGAAGTACTTTATATTAAAACACTTATAAGTATTTTAGTATTATTAAGAATCGCTGGGGGGAAGGGGCGTACCTCCTGCCCTCCAGGTTTTATCTGCCCCTCTAAGGTATTTCGGGGACTGGTCCAGTCATTGAAACATCATTGGGAAAAAACCTGCAAGCTGACCATAGATCAGGGCTCACAGCAGGGGTGCTGGAGGGAGGGGTGACGACAGGGGCGGGAAGAGCACTGCAGGAAGGGGCAGTTGGCCCCTGGGCCTTGCTGGTGGGAGGAATACAGGGCTGCACCTGAAGGGGTAAATCAAATACTGTCCAAAGGTTAACAAAGGTGTAAGAAAAACAGCATCAGACAGGACCCTCCCTGGTGGCGAAGCGGGTTAAAGCAGCACTAAGAAGCTAAAATCACTTTTGCCTGAGTTTGATTCCCGCCCTGGAGGTGACCCACGTGGCGCAGCAGACCTCTCCTGACTGCCCACTGTTCCCCTCAGCAGCGTACTTCATCGGTGGGCCTGTTCTGCTCCCCACTCTGTCTCTGGTGAAGCCTCTCACCACCTCTGGCCAGTACCCCAGTTCTGTATGCATCAATAAATAAATCTTAAAAAAATCGATTAGCTGGGACTCCGCAAACCACCTTTACTTACATGCACCTGACTTGGCCTTCCTGTCTCTCTTGTAAAGGGCGTTAGGCCAGTTTTCCTTAATGGTGGAAGATTGAAGGCAACTATTAGCATTATGTGACATCATTTGATAAAGTACTTTGGGAACTAGAAAATAGTCTCTACAAGTATTAACATTTGAAAATTGTTTTTTTCCTGATTATTTAAAGGTCTTCATTAGAACAAAGAGGGAAGGAGTGAAACATACGCTCTTAGTTCAAGCTCATGAGAAGAAATGCTGTGTCACCACTGGGAAGCAGCAAGTTCCCTGCTGGGCTGTGAGGGCAGGAAGCCCCTCTTCCCAGGAGGAAGGCAGTGTTTCCCCTCTGAAATTCACAGGGGACATCAATGCAGGCATTTAAAGTATGAAAAGGAACAAGTAGGTTAAATGAGGTTCTTCTGAAAATACAGGGAAGTCTACCTTTTGATTATAAGCCCTATCATCCTTTTTAATTTTCAAAATATGTCCATATTTTATTTCAGAAAAAAATAAAGAAAATTGCAACTGGACAGTCTTTTAAAAAAATCTATTTTTAAAGGAAGCCTGGCACCAAAGATAAACAGGGAACATTTGCTGGGATGGTGGTTTTAGGCAGCGGGACTATTTCAGAAGGCAGTTACCAGCATCTGCAAATATTTGCAGAGGGTCAAAATGCAGGAAGTAGGTTTCAAACAGGTGCGTGCCAAGAGCTGACACAATGTTCCTGTTTCTGACTTGTGGCTTTACAGAATGAAAGTCATAACCCAGGAGCCAAATCCCCACACCAAGGAACAAGTCCCTGAATGTGATCCAGCGGCTCCTGAGGCTCAGCTCTGTTTCTTTGAATTTAAGCCAAACTAGTTATGCTGTTGGTCTCTCAAGGGCTGCAAAGTTCAACCTGCTTTGCAAATCAAGTTGATTGGAATCCAGCCTCTTCATTTATATATTGTCCGTGGCTGTTTTCTTGCAATTATGATAGAGCAACTGGCTAAAAAATTATTCATTCTCTGGCCTTTTACAGAACAAGCTAGCTGGCCCCCAACCTAATTCACTTAAAAAAATATTGAAGTGTTAAAAATAATACTGAAATGTATGGTGCTCAGTTTCCTTGGCTGTCCCTTCCAGCCTGGAGAGATGATTCATTTCAGTTGATTTGCTTTTCCCTCTGTTCCTGGCTTTAAGAGATGAGTCACACGAAAGTACCAAATTGCTAACAGCACCTGTCCCCTTACACCCAAGGTCCTTAGGATGCTTTATAGTTTTCAAAGTGCTAAATAAATAAATAAATAAATAATGAAACATTCCTGCTGCCCTTCCTGATCTTTGCTACAGAGTATTTGTTTAAGCTGATCAGAGCCTCACACAATTCCTCTCCTCTTGAAGTCACATCCCTCCTGTGATCCCCGACTCCCCTCTGGTTTGCTTCCTTAGCTTTCCTTTAGAGAACATGGAGGGTAAAATAATTTTTTTAAATGATTTTTTTCTTATTCTTTGCATCTTCCCAAAACATTCAATCTTCTGTCAGTGCTTACAGCATGAATAAAGGCTGAGCTTTGAAAGTTAATGACCTCTTAGGGCTTAAAAAGATTCCATTCTTTGGAAGCCCCCATTGTCAGTAGGCTGGGAGGTCCCCAGGGAAAGGGGAAGTTCCAGGTTCCCTGCCCCACCCAAAGGAGGGAGGAGCTGAACAGGGAGGAGAGGAATCTGGAGGGAGACTGCAGAAGAAGGAAGCAGGATGGAGAGCCAGAAGGAGAGAGGGAGCCACAGGGAGCAGACCCATGTGAAGAAGCAGCTTTTGTTTCTTGGTCCTGGACTGGGTGAAACAGAGTGTGTGAGAGACCCGTGGGGAGGTGACTATGGCAGCGTTTATCTTGGTTTTGATGTTGCTCTTTTCCTCCCAGACTTGTCTGGCCATTTCTGACCCTGTTCTATTGGTCCCTGCCTAAGGTGCTTTAGACTGTGGCAGCTTTCAGGCCTTGCTCTGGGCCATCCCTTTTGGGTAGATTTTTACCCCAATCTACCCACGTTTGACTTAGAACCTATATTCTTTGTCTTTTCTGAATTGCACACTATTGTATCAAAGTTCCTTTTCACTAAAGGTCTTACGTTGTGTCTTGATGTGGCAGATGGCAGAACCTATTTAGAGCAGGCAGGTTTGGGTGCTCAGGGGTGGGTGCCCCTCTTCCTGCTCTGTCACAGTGCTAATAGCTCCGCAAACTACCTAAGCAAGCCAAAACCTAAATTTACATAAAAAGGTAAGAAATCAAACCTAAGGACACCCAATCAAAACAGCCAGTGAGACTCTTCCAGATAAGCTGACACTTCCTGACAGCCACCCAGTCATTTCTGTGCTTTGCTTCCCCTGTGATCCACACAGCCTCTCCTTGCCGCCTCTGCTGGAGGCTGCTAACCACTGGCAGTTTGGGGCAGCCCAGTTCAAATCCATTTATTTTCAATACGCTTCCAAGATTTTAACCCGCCTCCGTGTATCTGTTTGCACCACCCACAGGCACAGTGACCGGCCCTATTTCATTTCCTGTTTCCTTCGGTTCCCTACTGCTCAAGGAGACGCCTAGGCCAAGTTAAGGCACGAAATGAGTGTCGCTGGTGGGAAAGCCTACACCCCACTGACCAGAGACGGCCCAGACCGCTTCTTCCACCTGCTGCGGGTTCTCGGTGATGTTGTAGATGATGACGTCACACTCCAGCAGGCGCAGGAGCAGGTCTTCTCGAGAGATGGCCTGTGAGAGGAGATTGACAGTTGTTTGCAGCCAGGACCCAACAGCAGTACAATATTTACTTATTTATTTATGTTTAAAGATTCATTTATTTATTTATGCATACAGGATGGGGTACAGGCCAGAGATGCGGGGGATGAGAGGGTTCACCAGAAACAGAACAGGAAGCAGAACAGGCAGATGGATAATGTACACTGCTGAGGGGAGCTGTTGGGAGAGGTCTCCCGCGCCATGTGGGTCAGCTCCCTGGCGGGGGATCGAACTCCTGTTCATAGTGCTGCGCTTTAACCCATTGTGCCACCCATATTAAGCTGGGCCCAGCTTAATATTTAGATGGAGGGACAACTTCCAAATTAGGTAGGCTGCACTGAAGTAAGCCACAGGAGACTTGCAGAGAGATTGCCATTGAAAATGGAATTCTGACTCATGTGTGTAGTTTTCAAGTAACAAAGAAGTTTATGAAATGGCTGGGCACCATGATTAGAAAAGTGTATAATGATCTTAGGTACTGTTTCTATATGCTACTTAAACCCCAAATTAGAAGGGAAGCATTAATACATGCACTGGAAGAAGACAAGCCAGGCATTTAAATGGAACTCTATGCAAGATTATTTGAGCAATTAAATGTCTTGAATCACTTAGAAATGTTGGTGAGTGATTAATGTGGATTGTTTAAGAATCCCCAAGATGGAATTAATTGTCTCCTTTTCTAGATAAAAGGTAGCTTTTGACAGTTGGGAATATTTTAAACACACAGAAACTTTTAGTGGTTAAAAAAATATGAAGTTCTTACATCAAACGAAAGTAACTGGTGATCATTGTAGTTTTTTTTAAAAATAGTTTATTTTTACATCATTTTGTGCCTTTTTCCATCTCAGTTGTAATCCCTGTGGGCTTCCCATCACCAAACTACCCATGTGCCATCACCATAGTCCAGTGCACTTCCCCCCAGCCCCATTTTTGATCCCATTTCCCACTCCACCCCTGTGAAAATGTCGCTGGTATATAGTTGTTCATCGTTATTATTTCCACCCCCCTCCCCCTGCCGGTCCTTTACGCTCCTGCTATGAGTGAAACCATCCGGTATTTTTCTTTTTCTTTCTGGCTTATTTCAGTAAGCACAGGTGATCATTGTGTTTTAATGAGTTGCTCCTGACTGCGTGGATGGTGGCACATTGCCCAGTACTGCGGTTCCACTGCTGGGTATTAGCAGAACCACAGAGGAGCCTGCTCTTGGTATTCTCATGTCCCAAGGGTCAGGTGTCCACGCGGCTCCTTGACCAGGGGCTTCTTGTTTAGGCACCCTCTTTGTGGAGAGTCTTGAAGGAGCATGGGATTGGTCGGATGAGGGGGGAAAAGGCTGTTCCAGGGAACAGCATATGTAAAGCTGTATGACAGGGCTGGGATGTAGGAGGCAGGCTGGTGGAGACGTTGGTCTGGAGGACACCCTTCCCTGAGGTACATTTAAATGTCTCAGCTGAGGCCCGGTAGAGTGTCTCACATGGAGGCCAGACTGTTTCTCCTTACAAGTGCAATCTGATGGTATGTTTTCCCTGAGCGGCTGGTGACCAAGAGGGTTCTCTTTTGCAGACATCCCCACCAGGCCCCCGTGTGGTGCTTGGGTAAGGCAGGGCAGAGTACTTTCCTGGGAACATCTAATTCATCCCTTTTTCTTTATAAACACGAATCACAATGTTTATTTGAAATTCTAACTTATGACAAGTGTACCCTTTAGGGGTCCTTCCTCCTTAGAGACAATTAGAAAAACAACAAATTCAGGTGTCATGGGGACATGCAGGTCTCACTGTTAAGGACAGACTGGCTGTAGGATCAGAGGCAGGGGAGGGGGTGGTGGCGGGATTAAGCAATGGTCATGCCATGTCATATCAAGTGACATGACAAGCCTGTGGGAGAGGGGGCGGGGCGTTCTCCAGCAGCCCCTGCTGCCAGCGCCAGGCCTTGGGTGAAGAGGCCATGGGAGGGAAGGGCCTGTCTTGCAGTTTAATACTAAGGGGTTTTATTTTCTCCAAGTCTGAGAACGGCCATCCCGTTGGCTACTTCTTTTCCCTGAAAGTTTAGGAGCTCAAGTTTCCAAATTCAAAGTTGATAGAAAAGGAAACCCCATTTTGTGTTTTTAGCAAGATCTGCCGTCAAAGGGAAAGCAAACCACAAAGCTTTGCTTAAATGTTACTCTTAGAGCAGCACTCATAGTGGGAAGGAGCTGTGTGGGCGAGCGCCTTCTGACAAGCCGGCCCATGCCTTGTTCCTCCATTCTGAGGCTGAGGCGGTGAAGAGGCGGATGTGAAAGCCCGCCAGGAGGCAGGAGGCAGGGATGCTGCTCCCCACCGGTCGGCGGGTGCCCCTGAGTGCCTCCTGCCAGAGTACCCAGGAGAGGGCGCTTCGACGGAGAAAGAGCAAACTCGTCAAGAACCCTGCCCTGTGCTTGTGCCAACGCCAGAAGATGGGAAGGTTGGAGGCCAGATTGGTTATCTCCATCATAGGTGCAGGAGAGGGCCTCACCCTGCCCCCCAGGAACCCCCAACCGTTTGCAGAATGGGTGGAGCTGCTCCTGCGGAAGGGAAGGCGAACAGAGGCTGGGGTGACACTTACGTGGTAGGTCTCCACCGCGAATTTGGTCTGGGCGTTTTCCGCCTGGGACACCGTGCCCACAATCTGGAAGGTGCCCTCCTTCAGTTTGACCGAAGAGGCATCTGGGACGATGGGCTTGTTTTCATCTTCCTCTTCTTCCTCTTCTGTAATTTCTTCAAGTGACGCCCCCACGACACAGTTGGATAGAAACTGCAGGAAAACAGAAATCCCCCCAACACTAAGCACAGCTTACAATATGGCGGGCTGGCTAGTAGTGGCTCCCAGGCAAAGCTCTTGCTGTGTCCACTAGCGCCACTGTGTCATCCCCACGACCCAGAGAAGCGGGCGCTGAGGTGAGGGCCTTTCCATAGACAAGACCCTCAGGCTCAGCCAGCTTGAAGAACTCGCTTAAGGATGCTGCACTGTTCTAGCATCAGGCGAGCTTGACTACTGGCAGGTGTTTGCCCGGTTCATCTAACAGAATTGTAGACATGCATGGGATCCATGCGGGCAATTTAAATTTGCTTTTAGCCACATCAACTAAAGTAAAAGAACCAAGTGGGGTTCATTTAAATAAGGTTCTCATGAAGCCATTATCTCCAAAATTAATGTTTTAATCAATTTAACATGTGGCCAATATAAACACTCCTAATGAGACCTAGGCTGTATGTCCAGGCCCTGAGCCCAACTTGCCTTGTGGGTGTGGGCGGGGCCCTCCTCCTCCTGAACCTCAGTTTCCCCTCATTTATAAGGACCGACCTGGACTGGAGCGCCGACCACACATGCGGCTTCCAGGTGGGGCGCTTGTCTATTGTGGGTGCGGGCTGGGTCCAGGCAGCACGGGCTGTGTCTAGGATAAGGGACTCTCCCTTCGGGGACAACCTGACAGCGCTCCGTGGTGCAGGCACCCCTGGGTTTGGGAGCTGGGGGCGGGGGACTGGCAGTTGGGGGCGGGATTTACTCTGACCTGCCGCAGCTCACCTTCCCAATGTTTCCGCTGCTGTACGAGTCCAGCAGGTTTATAAAGACCCTCTGGATCCGGGTAACTTTCTCGGTGGGGCGAGCAGCTTCCTCTTCTTCAGCCATGGTGGGAGCCGCGCTGGTTGCTAAGGAGAAAGCGTCCCTTTGGTTGCCTGGGAGGTGGGGCGCGCAGACCCCGTGGGCGGGGCCCAGGGCGCAAAGGGGCGTGGCCTCCAGGGAGGGGCGGGGCCTCCCTTGGCGCGCTCCGAGGACTCTTTCCTTTTCTTCGCGCCAAGTCGAGTTCTGGCGGGCAGAGTCTGCGTCGTCAGCGCGCGGCAGAGCGCGCCATCCTTCCGAGCCTCCCCTGGGCGTTGCTTTGCGATCTGTTTCCTTTCATGTTTCTTTCAGAAACTCCCGGAAACACGTCTGGGTGGACTGGGGGTGCTGAAAGGTAATGCCCACAGCCTAGACCTCCCGGCCTAGACCGTTACCTTGTAGGATGGTCTGAGCTGGGGGCTATGATATAAGCCTCTCCTGCAAGGGAGAGCTGTCGCGAGACAGTTCCAGTTCCAGGACACCCAAAGGGCGGTGTGTGGGGTCCTCACCGTGCAGCCAGTTGCTGCCTGGTTACGGGGTTCCACTAGCTTAGGAGTCGTTTTCGTGGGGGTGGTGGGATGGAGGCAGCTAGAGGCCATTTGTACCGGAGATTCACCCACATTCACAAAGGAACGGGATTAGCTATTTTGCTCTTTGAGTTTTTTGGATGGCAGTAGATAACGCCGTTGGCTAGATTAATGGACAAAAGAAAAGACCAAGTCTTTTTGATCCTGGAGAACTACGAAAATATCTTAGAATAGCTTGATGCTACTGGATTATTTTTGTGATCTAAACATTAACTATCTAGCATTTGCAGCAGTTTTCATTTCCCTGCCTCTAGTACTGCTCCCCGACCTTCCCTCCCCCCCCAGTGCTCAGAGTGGAGATGACTTCCCCGCTGTTGGGAGGCTCTGGACATCCAGAGATTGGCTTTGCGTTTCAGCCCAGCAGTCCCTTGTGGGAGACTGGGACCATGTTTTAACCTTCCCCAAGCTGTTATATTGGCTGTTGCAGAGCGGAACCACCAGTTCAACAGTGTGGTTAGGACTACCTAAGACATAAATGGGGGAATTCTCATTCTTTTATTTTTTTTTTGTCTTTTTTTTTTAAAGACTTCACCAGTTCTGGGTCCATTTGAAAGAAAGTTAAACTAAAGACAAAACGAAATTCCTAAATCGGAGTTACAGACCCATCAGCAACCTGTGTTAGATGTTTTTTGTCCTTTTTTTAAATATGTCTCATTAAAACTTTTTTCGATTGGATAAAATAATTTAACACTTTGAAATTTTGCAAACTCAATTTGGGAAGTTTTCTCATGTAAGCAAATTTGTTTTTAATCAACAAAAAAGTGCTGTTGATTTAAAGGTTATTCATTGCAAGACCAGTGCCAAACGAATATATGGTAGTACTTTTCAAATGATTTATCATCACTTCGAATATTCTAGAATTCACGAGCCTTTAGTTCCTGGTTTCAGCATGTATTGCTGCATATGGATACACAGTCAAGCACTTTGAAAGCTATTCCGTGGGTCTTCCTACTATAAAATATAACTCACTTTTGTTTTCATTCTTGTTTACAAATACGAGAGTAACAGGCAAGTGAGCTAGCACCACAGTGACAAGAGGGTGGCTTCTAGCGAATGTTCTCTCCAGCCCACAGAGTAGGAGATTCTGTGATACCAGTGAATGCATCTCTTAGTAGTTCCTACCCTCTGTCAGCTTCCAGGGCCACAAATTCGGTGATGCCTTGGAGCCCACGTACTGCAGGGACAGCTGGTGGAGTCAGATCCAAATGTGCTGCTCACAGGTGGGCTGCTTAACAGTCCTCAGTCTGTTCAAGTCTCAGCTACATCCCCAAAACAAAGGGGTTGAAGGCAGAGTGGTGAAGTCCATGTGGTGCTTTATCAGAGTCTGTTTTCCTACCCTGCCGCTGAGTAGCCCCATGGCACATTTTGTTTTGAGCCCTGGAATGTGTGGGGAGATCAGTACCCCATTAGCTGCTAATGTGCTGTGCAGGAAGTATAATGATCCATTCCGGACCTGGCAGAGGGATGGGAAGAGTGCCATTATGGGAAATGAGGTGTGCACTCTTTTCTCCTTTCAACCATCCTGCCTCCTGAAGGATCCTGGGAGCAGCCCCAACTCAGCAGGCTTCATGCATTTGCTACAGGGAAACATGCTGCAGCTAGCTTAAAACCCTACCTATTGCGTTTCGCCTCCAGTGAGTACATACCGGCTAATGTGGAAAATGTGAACAAGTATAAAGGAAATGAGTATCGTTTACCGTACCACTCACTGATGCCAATGTGGGAGATTTCATTTTTCCAACATGATTATTTTTCAAAATTATTATTTCATATCCTTTGTCCTCAGATGTATAATTTTCCCCAATGGCCAATTTTCTCATTTTCTTAAAGAAGATTTATTTATGCCTACAGAACTAGGGTTCAGGCCAGAGGTGCAGAGACAGTAAGAGGTTCACTAGAGACAGAGTGGGGATCAGAAAAGGCAGATCGAATGAAACATACTTTGAGGGGAGCAGCGGGCAAGACAGACAGGAGAGGTCTGCTGCACCATGTGGATCACCTCCCTGGTTGGGGTTCGAACTTGTGCTGCAGTGGCTGTGGAGAGCCTCACAGTGCTGTGCTCCTACCAGGGAGGGCCCAATTTTCTCAATTTTTAATGGCTGCATATTTCCCCATCAAAAACATGTGGTGTGACTTAACCACTTTTTAAAGCCCTTCCACTTTTTCATTAGAGAAAGTGAACATCTGCATAGTGTATCTTCTGCTAAGTCATTTCCTTGTGCCAGGACAAACCCGGGATAGAAGTTCCAAGCTTTGTAAAGACTGTTACCAATGTTTTCCAGAAAATTTTTGCCAATATATCCTCCAAGGGGATGTAAGAGTGCCCCTCACCAAATCCTTCTTTGAGACTATAAAGAGAAGTGATTAAGTGAAGTGGCCCAACATTGCTAGAGCAACAGCTGCTTTCCAGTCAGGCTGAATAGCTTTTACGTGGTTGCTGGACGCTTGTATTTATTCCCGAGTTGTTTAATCATATTTGCTTTTTGTTCTCATTTTTTTCTTCCTGATGTTGTTTGTTTAGAGGTACCCTACCTTTGGGCGTGAAATCAATGCTTAATTCATCAGGTTAAATTCTTTAGAATAGGTAAAGGGCCTCCCTGTTGGTACAGGGGGTTAAAGTGCAGCCCTGTGAAGCTGTCTGCAGCCCCTGCAGCGTAAGTTCGATCCCCAGCCAGGGAGCTGACCCACATGGCGCAGCAGACCTCTCGTCTTCCCGCTGCTCCCCTCGGCAGTGTATTTCAGTAGATCCACTTGTTCTGCTCCCCAATGTGTCTCTGGTGAATTTTCTTACCCTCTGTACCTTTGTCCTACACCCCACCCAGTTCTTATGTGCATAAATAAATCTTTAAAAAAAGATTTACTAAAAAAAAATAAAATAGGTAAAATGAAGGTTTTAATATCTAGGGAGAGGCTTAATGTCTGTCTTCCCTGTTCCTCTGTCAAGGTAATAAAAGAACTCATTGCATATTATGATGTCATATCATGACGAACCAGCACGACATTCACAAATGGAAACGGAGGCTCTGGTAATCAATCATTTATCACAAAGCAAAGAATTTGCATTTTTAGACATACAATCATGTTTCTTCATACTTAACTCAAAATGAGTAAACAGAATTTTATTCAAATTTGACAAATATCCTGTAGAGTTAGCCTGAGATTAAGCATGAGAAAGTTCAACCTGAAGTTAGACTTCATTGCCCAAACAGCTAAGCATCTGGAAATAAAGCCGAGGATGACCATGCAGCTAGCTGGCAGAGACAGCGCACTCCAGGGCGACCTGGCAATGAACAGCGGCCCCAGTGAGCAGGATTCGCTCTGGCCCACGTGATCTTCAGAGCCCGAAAAAGGTGCAATTATTTACTAATGATTAAAAAAGTCCGCAAATAACACATTTATGAAGGTGTGTCCAGATGAAGAATTTTAGTTCAATATTTCTATAGCTGCTGCTTTAGCATACTATCAAAAAAAACAACTCCCCAATCCTTATTATTCAAATGTACTTGAAAACATTAGCAGCGTGGTATGTATAGTTTATTAACTTCATAAATTTCAATGCCTGTAAGAAAATATAAAATACAGAGTCTTCCTTTTCAAATATTAAGTTTCTGAATGCTTCATTCATCCTTTGGTTTCAAACCCATACAATGCACTCATATTACATTGCAGATTTAGCATAGAGACGAACACTGTACGTCTGTGGGGAAGAGGGACGCCGTGGGAATACCAAAGCACTACATTATAGAGAGTAAACATTGAGGCAAAAATACTTTCTCGATATATACTGTACATTATGTAAACAAACATTCAGAGTAAGAATCAACACAGGCCAAAATATTGTTTTCTAGGAGATCAGAATCTCCTTCCTTTTAAATCACACATATTGAAGATGCCTTTTGTTACTAGGAAAAGAATAGAACCTGTTCCTACATTTGCTTGTGTGCTTAAAGATCTTGGAAACAAGTAATTATTACATTCATTTGCTAATGGTTTGTCCTCTTAGCTGGCTGGCTTTTGCAAATAAGGAATACAGAAGGATTTCAGTCTGTTTTTCATTTAACACTAGCTAAGTAATATATAGATAATTCATGTTTATCAGTCCACATTAATATAAACAGATTCAGTGAAACAGTGATTTTCAAAATTTGTGCAGGGGAAACTAGTTGATAATTTGTTTCCAGTAAGGCTAGTAGCAAAATAATTACTACAAAGTCAGTTCAAGCTAGTAGTGGACCCCTGATTTAGCAAGCTGAATCAAAGTTTGAAGTTCGGTCATTTTCATTCCTAAATTACTGTGCAAATCTAGAATTTCCTATGTAAAAGACAGTGCTGGCAGCATCAAAGCCCTGTAATGACAGAATGAAACACTGATTAAGTTCTGAATGCAGAGCTACTATAGAAAGAAATCTGAATGTCTTAATAATGACAGTGTTACAGCAACCGTTTCAGGATTCTCTTAATGAATCAGACACAGAAAATGCCAATTCATTAATCAATAATGTTTTGAGTCAAAAGCCTAAGCTTGAAGAAATGATGAAAGACAGAAAAGCAAAGATGTATTTTCTACTATGATCCTATGCAAGAACTTTGTCAAGCCTTACTTAGTACCGGCAGCAGCCCCTTCTAGAAAATAAAAAGCTTAGTCATGACTGTCCATCCCTCTGCAGAGCTTCTAGTCTTTGAAGGAGGGCGTTTCCGAACGCTTCCCGGTAAGCAGGGCTGAGCGTGTCCAACAAGGAGTAGACCGTTTCGTGGTACGGGGTCTGCAAGTGACCATCCACCTGGTCGAAAGCATGACCAACCACCTACGAGAGACAGCAGCAGTGAGCTGGAGTCAACAGAAAGCAAAGTCCGGTGTCTGCGCAGCTCCTCCTCTAGCAACAGCTCCTCATGGGTAGGACGGGCACCTTTAAATACCTCTCTTATTGAAGCAGTTTGTAACACGACTCATACAAGCAAAATGCTCTCATTTAAAAGGTTTGATTTACCTACCTGGTCCTGAGGAAGAGAACACAAAGAATTTCAAAAGGTCCACAAAAATGAGCCCTCATTCTCATAGTCTAAACCATGCTCTGCGTTAACTCCACTCCACGGAGGGTCTACTCTGTGAAGCATTATGACAGGTAACACATTGTTAGGGCATATTTGTGTCTTTACTTAATTTGGACTCTTCTGATAAAGAATTGCTTAGCAGCTTCCTTCTGGCTTTATAACCAGCACGTCACCTATCTGACAGGGAACGAATGCCTCACTCAGCCACATGAGAGGGCACAGTGTTTTGCGTGTTTCCTCTTTCATGACAGCCAACAAGATAACAAGCTGTCATGGCTGGCCAGCATGATACAAGTGCAGTTAGCTTTTATGGCTGTGGGTAAAGGGCATCTCCTGCATTACCACGACACTAATTAAGCCAGAGAAGACACAGATGAAACAGGAGTGGCGCTTTTGCTGTTTTTAGTGCAAAACAGACCTTGAGCTCAAGGAAGGTGAGCCACACCTCTTCAGACACTCTGGCCCTCCACCCCCTGGGCCCTGTGCTTCCTGGTGAACAAGGGTCACCAGTATCTTGTCCTACTCATGGTTTGATTTTCAGTTCCTGGCACGACAGCTGCTCAGGAAATGTTCCCTGTTCTGGACTGAAAAGGCTAAATATTTAAGTACCTACAATCCAGATCTTTCTGGATTATTTTATTCATATAATTATCCTCCTTATCCTGACTAGTATTTTTTCTTTCAGGTTTTATAGATAAAGTGGCTGGAATTCAGCAAGGTTGACTAACTCAGCCAAGATGATTAAAATCTCACCGTTCAGGTATCTGACCCTTTCTCACCACAATCACTTCTGCATATAACACAAGAGAGAATTAATTTCCCTGGGGCTTTTATCTCCATTTTCCACTTGCCTATTTCTATTAAAGATCTACTTCTGAAGACTTCAAGCTTGCAGTACAGACCTAGGGAGTTAGCCAAAAATCGGTTACTCAGGTACCTCTCCCCAGCCAAGCAGCTCTCACTGCAGAAGCGGCCCTGGGCCTGCAGCGGCTTCTTGGAGGTGACCCTCACTTTGACGCAAGCTGAGTCCAGTGACTAGCCCTGTTCCTGTTGAACAGGACCAGGCTATCCTACTTCAGATACTGCACAGCTTGTAGGGAACATCAAACATACATAGACAAAAAGTCGGAGATCTCTGACCATAACTGGAGATTAACTAACTAGTAAAATATCACTAAATTGTGGAGTTCCTGCAGTCTACTCCTTGGCTTGCAAGGTCTAAGGCACCACCTGCTCTCAGGGCGTGCTGTCTGCCGCTGTGAATGCAGGACTATGACTTAGAGCACGCTGAGAGGCCCCTGCCTGGGAAGGCTCACAGGCGCTCAGGAGACTCCCAGGATAGAGAGCCAACCGGACACCCTGGGAAATTTGGAGGTAGATGCTCTGCTGTGACTGAATTCTGATCTAACACTAGAGAACGGAGGCGTCAGGTAGTTTGCTTTAGCAGAAGAGACATTTAGAGTGGAGGAGAAAGATCTGCCAACCCTCACTGCAAACTCAGCCAGTGCAGAGGCCTCATTTTGGTGGACATATTCCGCTGCAGACAGAAACAGTAATTTGGGGGGCGATGATCAAAACAATAGAACACTTTGCACAATAAAATTTTTTCCTTCCCCCAAATTCTATTTTTAAAATTTAAGAAAACCTTGGGAGTTACTGAGTGTTGATGGCTCTCTGAACACCCTCCGCCCACCTCCTCCCCATAGCACTCCCCTCCCCTCCCATGGTAAAGTAGCCCATAGCAGAATTTTCCTCCTAAGAAGAAGAAATGTGACTTACCCTAAGGCCTGCTTCAGTGAGCTCCAGGCAGTACCTGGCCCGCTCCCGGGTCTCCACATTGATGTACGCCACATCATCCGCACAGCGCAGGGTTTTAGAGACGAACATGTCATTCACGGCGAAGAGAACATCATTGACCACCGCCTCCGCTTCCAGCCGCATGTCTTTCATATCAGTTCCTTCAAAGCCATTAAGCTCTGAATCGTCTTCCAGTCCTGACATACTGCTGAGCTCCATGTGATTACAGTCTGTTTCCATTCTGCAAAACGGTAGTGGCAGAAGTTGTTTAGAGACAGAACCCTCCAGAACGACTCAGAGTAGCTAGGCCTTATGCTGCCGGGGAGCCCAGAACAGAAGGAGCAACTTTTAGGAAAAATACTGTCGCAAACATCTCCAGCAGTTTTTCCACAGTAAAACTGCAGAAAATTACAGATTTTCAAGAAAAGGGTCCTACTCTTCCTGGATGGATAAATTAGCTATTCAAAACAATGTCTCAGTAGAAATTCTAGTACGTCTTTTTAAATGTCTTAGCTATTTTTCTAGGATTCTTAGAAATGGAATTGCTGAAAGTATACGTTCCCTTGACACAAATGAGACCTATTTACCATTCCCAAAAAGGCGGTTCAGCAAGTCCTCATTTAACCTTGATGACTGGTTCCAGGAAAATTGATTTTTTAGGTGAAGCCTCTATGAGGGTCTCCATTAACAGTGGCTTTCAACCTTGTGGGTTTGTGTTGTTTTTTAAAGAGGTTTTTATTTTATTTTTTTTATTTGTGCATACAGAACTGGGGTACAGGCCAGAGGCTCAGGGGCGGTGAGAGGCTTCACCAGAGACAGAGTGGGGAGCAGAACAGGCAGATCGAGGAACACTGCTGAGGGGAGCAGCGGGCGGGTCAGGAGAGGTCTGCCACGCCATGTGGTCACCTCCGGGACAGGCGGGAATTGAACTCATGAGGAGGCGGCTTTAGATTCTCAGTGCTGTGCTTTAACCCGCTGCGCCACTAGGGAGGGCCAAGAGGTTTTTATTTAAAAAAAAAAAAAAAAAAATTAGTTATTTATGCACACAAGAACTGGGGTACAGGCCAAAGGTGCAGGCAGGGATGTGAAGAGGTGGGGTGAGAGGAGTCACCAGAGACAGAGTGGGAAGCGGATATACTGAAACACACTGCTGAGGGGAGCAGTGAGCTAGTCAGGAGGGGTCTGCTGTGCCATGTGGGTCAGCTCCCTGGCTGGGAATTGAACTCAGCTGCAGTGGCTGCAGATTAACTTTGCAGTGCTGCTCTTTAACCTGGTGCTGCGCCACCAGGGAGGGCCCTGTGGCTGTGTTTTTTGCTCATATATATTGATATGATGAACACTCTCACTGCACGGATGCAAGCAGAGGACTGCACTCTTAACCACTTGCCAATCCTTTCTAATGTATTTGCAATCAGAAAGAAAAAGAATGTTTTATTGTTTGCATATAATCTCTTGATTAAATGCCTTCTGCACATTTACAGGCATCTTTAGCTATTAAAAACCCAGAAGCTGAAATGCACCCAGCCACCTGAGGGCAGGGTTCTGGTCGTTAGCCACCAGCACGTCTCAGAGGCGCCTCGCAACTTATGGACTTGGGGTTTTGCTTATCATCTTTCCCATTTTGTGATTTTATTTAAAAAACAAATTGTATTTTCATCGTAATTCTCTATACCTCTTTCTCCCTCCTTGACTTTCCTTTTATATGGCATAGGTTTGCTTTCCAGGTGGGGAACTATCCCACCGCTGAGTGACACTCTTTCACCACTTATGTGAGCGGGCCCAAGCACGGTAACCTGAAGATTATTACTCCCTGTGATAACTTGATTCAGTATCACTGTGAGGCTGCCAGCTTCTTTTCTGTGACCGGGTGATAATGGGTATTGTTATAATTCAAAATACATGAATGAGAAAAGTTAGCAGGTGTGAGATTGCTTAGAGTACAAAATGGGCCTTTCAAACAACATGCTATGTTTTCTTTTTCATTGTTGGGCTTTAAAAGTGAAGACTTCATTTCTCTAATATAAATTAAGAATTCATGGTTTTGAATGCTGTATGGCTCCCGAACCATCCATTACTAATCTAATTACCTCACTAATCTATTACCTCACAAATACCATCTTTCCCCCAACATTACTAACTTGTGCCCTATTTGTATGTTTAAAATCCTCTAGGTGGTTTTCAAACTTCACCACAGACTCCAGAGAAATGGGATCAAAATCTGGGAAATTCCAGTGCACAGCCATTGCTCAAGATTACAAGCAAACATCTTAACAAACCAGAATTCTCCAGCTACATGCTATTAGTGCATTATCCAAGTCAAACTATTTACTATAAGCAATTTATGGTAAACTAGAAAGCTATTTCAAAAATGTACAAGTAATCTATTTCCCCAATCCTATTTCAACTTATGTGTTAAAGGTCCTTTATCTTGTCTCTGAAAGCACTTTACAGAATTAGTTACTACCAGCAATACAAGTTAAATGTAAATTTATCAATTATTTTCAGAGCAATCTGTCAGATAACTGACATCTACTATTGCCTTACTGTAGAGGAAAGTGAAAATACTCAATGTTCTGGGAATTTTCCCTTACTCTGAAAAGAATCACTATATTCCTTAATATGGTATTTGGTGTTACTATAAGATGAACACTTTTTGTGTAAAGTCAATTTTAAGGTTCTGCAATGTGACTGTCCTCTATAAATAATCTCTTAACCTGAAGAATATCAATTATTTGTTCAAGTAAACTGCAAAGTGCTCAGTTATGGATGATAGAAATAATCATGATCACACAAAAATGTGAGAAATCTTGACAATATATACAAAATTTAAAGAGGCCCTCCATGCTAGGGGCTCAGTCTCAGCACTATCGCTGCTGTGGCCTTAGTTTGGTCGCTGGCCAAGGAGCTGACCCACTGGCACAGCAGACCTCTCCTGACCCGTCCGCTGCTTCCCTCAGCAGTGTATTTTATCAATCTGCTGGTTTTGCTCCCCACTGTGTCTCTGGTGAATCCATATCACCATCCCTGCCCCTCTGGCCTGTACCCCAGTTCTGTATGCATAAATAAATAAACCTTTAATTATATAAAAAAAGAAATGCCAGCTGCTGACCTTCCTCTCTCCAATCCCTTTAAGGTGGTGAATGAAACCACTCTGCATTACTCAGCTTCACTGGGTGTCTCTCGCCACACAGAGGCATACACGCTACCCAAACATACCACCATGCTCTGGGGCGACCCTCCTTGACCTTACCGGCAGGAGAGCAATGCCACCTGCACAGGCTGAGTCAGCACTCGCCTCCTGTTCTGAAGCAGTCACGCGGGAATCTGCTGCCAGCATGTCAACCAGCCTCTCCATCCCATCTAGTGACCAAAGAGCCCGAATACAGAAGATTTCTGCCAAGAGCCCGGCTTGTTGGGCCATAGCACATGCCAGCAGCGCATCCTTTTGCGATCCGGGGAGTGAGTGAACCCTGGCATCTGCTCTCCTGCGTGCACAGGGAGCACCAGGGTATCTTAAGGTCAAGGTAATTTAGGGACTCAAAGGATCTTAGCCTACAGGTGGGGAGGGGCAGCCCCTTCTCCCAGCGGTCCTTAAGGACAATCATTGTTGACACCAACCAGCCACTGCTCCTACCTATACACACTAAACTCAAACTTGTGATTGCTGGAAAACTATCAGAGTAAAGCTGTCAGACTGCTACCAGCAGCAAATCCTCATTTTGGTGATCTGATTTATTTATTTATTCATACAGAACTGGGGTACAGGCCAGAGATGCGGAGGGTGAGAGAACTCACTAGGGACAGAGTGGGGAGCAGAACAGGCAGATCGATGAAGTACACTGCTGAGGGGAGCCGCGGGCGGGTCAGGAGAGGTCTGCCGTGCCAATGTGGTCACCTCCGGGGCAGGCTGGGATCGAACTCATGCAGAGTTGGCTTAAGCTTCTAAGTGCAGTGCTTTAACCCACTGTGCTACCAGGGAGGGCCCATGATGTAGACTTATTTCAGTCAATAATATTCTTAAGACTTCCCTCACCCCCTTGTCAGTATGTCTGATATGTATTTCACTATTTGCCAGGCTTGAGGAACCTACACAGGGGTAGGGAAAATTCCCCCTCAGCGCCTTCAGTTTATTGCTGGTCAACAGTTACATAGGGGACTTGGGACAATATTTAATACAAAGTACCAACATAAAGCAAATCGATATCTAAAGAGATATAAAATAGAAAACCTCTTTGTTGGCCATTTAAGCTGGAAATTGGCTTTCAACCAGGTTCTGAGCACTATTCTATTGCCAACACTTTCAAACTTTGGAACATCTTATAGGTGCCAGTAGTTATCCTGGTAGATGGCATCCTCTCATATAAAGTTTCCAAAATGACTCTGAAAAACTGACAGGCGTGGTCTCTTTACTTTAACAGGATCAGAGGGGTAATGTTGGAAAGCAATCCGGGAAAAAAGTTATGCTTGGGCAAGCTGGATATGATGAATAAATTTACGATAGGAATTTAGAAATAACCTTTAACACCAAATAGTGTATTTACGTACAACTCTGTTTTTTTTAAAAAATCCATTAAAAAGATGAGCTTTCTTGGAAACTGGAGAGAACTGTTTAGGTAAGCTATCTTAGTAATAAGATTTTTGTACTTTATCCAAATAATTATAAGCTATTTGTCATCAGGCTTTGAATATTTAAGTAGCCCTACTCTTTTCAATCTTCAGAGTTAGGCTTTGCTTTTTTCTGATTGTTTGAATACTTCAAAAGAAATCATCCCCTCCAATTATGTGAAAACTACTGACCTAAATTATAAGTGCAATTGGTATGCTGAAATACCAGGGAAGCACTGTCAAATAAGAAAGGCAAAATCTCTATTTCTTTTTAAATCCACTGTCTTATCTTGTTTACAATACAGTTTGTATGTGCACGGACATATAACATTCATATCAGTTACCAAGCATATACAATTCCTGAAATGTGGGTATAATGGTTTATTGACTGTTGAGATCACAGTACTTTAAGATTACTGTCTAATTTTAACTTACAAGTCTCATGACATCAAACATTGCTAAGTGGGGTGGTTATTATGTTAAATGTAACCCTACAGCAGGAAATGACCTATAAAACGGAGAGACATGTGACTCCTTTTTAGCAATTTGTGCATGTATGTATTGTTAAGTCTATACACACACTCTCATGTTACATGAACATATAAACATTTTAACTTTGTTGACAAAAAATTACTTTAAAAGTGTATTTAGGCCCTTCCTGGTGGCATAACGGGGTTAAATTGCAGCACTGCAAGCTAGCTTCAGTGAGTTTGATCCCCAGCCCTGAAGGTGATCTGCATGGTGCAGCAGACCTCTCCTGACCCACCTGCTGCTCCCCTCAGCAGTGTACTTTGTAGATCTGCCTGTTCTGCTCCCTGCTTTGTCTCTGGTGAATCCTCTCACCGCCTCTGCACCT
>NW_004567114.1:5246229-5274004 GCF_000260355.1 Condylura cristata
TGCTGAGGGGAGCAGCCGGCGGGTCAGGAGAGGTCTGCCGCGCCATGTGGTCACCTCCGGGGCAGGTGGGGATTGAACTCATGTGAAGTGGCTTTAGCTTCTTAGTGCTGTGCTTTAACCCGCTGTGCCACCAGGGAGGGCCTATTTGGTTATCTTTTAAGAAATTGTATTTTTAGTACTGTACTAAATACAGTACTAAAGTATCATAATTTAAAATGTATTACTTGATTATCACATTTAAAGGCATTTTGACTTTTATACAAAAAATATATTTAGAACTAAAAAGATACGTTTAAGCTAGCCGTTTATGTTAAGAGGCTTCCCTCTAAGATGTAAATAGCTTGCAAAGCAATACAGCACCTTATATTCAAGATACACAGAAAAATGAACCACAGAAAAATTTACTAGGGGGAAAGTCAGAATTATCCAACAGCTTCCAAAGACTAATTTCCTTAAGGCTAAAAACTGTAGTCCTTTGTACTGTACACTTCTCAATAACATGGTTTTCAGGTCGCAGGTTGGGTCTGCCTGAGTCCTCACTGGGAGCATGTCTCCTCTGGCTCCTCCTTGGATACTTTCAATGACCCGGTTTAAGATACAGCTTTCTAAAATAAAGAAAGACAAACACTTTTTTGCCTTACCCAGTCTCCTCCAAATTTGAAAACCTGGTTAAATATTCTCATTTCATGACAACAAAAATCTGTCTTACTTGTACAGGCATAACTTATAAA
This sequence comes from Condylura cristata, assembly GCF_000260355.1. Classification (NCBI taxonomy): domain Eukaryota; kingdom Metazoa; phylum Chordata; class Mammalia; order Eulipotyphla; family Talpidae; genus Condylura; species Condylura cristata. The sequence goes on from NW_004567114.1 coordinate 5,246,961, forward strand.
ATCTGACAGTGCAGTAAAACAGACTGCAAGCAACTACATCACTAGCCTTAATGCTCATACACAGGAAACAAGCTGGTTGAAACTAGATTTATATATTGTCATGTTTGATAAAAATGGGGGGTAATTTTAGGAGGAATAATTATGCTTATATCTTTGTAAATGTAGACACTGTTTTTGAGGGTTTTTTTAACCTGCAAGGTGGACTGGACACTAAAATCTTCTAACTCCCTTAGGGCTGCTGGATTCCTGGATATGCTTACATTGTTGTGTGAGCAATCAGAAATTTTGCAATGGGTCCTATGCTCAAATCTACATCACAGACTAAAGCATGAAACAGATTACAAGCATTTTCCCCATGGTGCTCATTACCTGCTGGTGTCAACCCAATGACATTGCCAGGCTTAGAAAAAAGTTTTTTCTTGGGTAGGCAGTGCATGGGGTGAATACACAACCCAACATTTGTATGAGAGGGCATATTTTCTTTGTGTATATTACCTGGGTGAGAGCACGGCTCTTTCTTATTTCTGGCTGAACAGGCAGTGTTCCCAAAAAATACCTCTAGTTGTACTTAGGCAGACACCTCTGGGGAGGCGAACATAAGTAGACAAAACCCAGACACTGGCTGCGTGCTTCAGGGCGGTGCCACTGACGCCCGTTGTTCTTTCACCTCTTTAACCAGCTGTTCTGGGGCGCTGCTTCCTGGTTCAGAGCTATTCTGCATTTTGGACGCAGCCTTTTACTTGCTGTGAGAATTTTTTTTTTTAAAAGATTTCTAAATAAATCTTAAAAAGAGACAGAGTGGGGAGCAGAACAGGCAGACTGACTGAAATACACTGCTGAGGGAAGCAGTGGGCAGATCAGAAGTCTGCCGCGCCCTGTGGGTCAGCTCCCTGGCCGGAGATGGAACTCGTGCTGCACTGTCTGCAGCCAGCTTCACAGGGCGTGTTTGAAGCCGCTGTGCCACCAGAGAGGTGGTACTGTTCTCCCTGCTGTGAGAATTTTTATTATTCTAAAACTGTCTTTGCTGAACTTTTCGTTATCAGAACATACTGGAAAAATGGCCTCTCAGAGCTCTGAAAAGACTACGAAGGTTTGTGAAATGTCACCCAAGGAAGGAGCGTCAAGAAAACAGAAAAGATGCCTGCCTGAAACGAACCTGAATGTCACACTTTTGTTGCCCGAAGGTGACCTGATGGCCCGCAAAGAAACTGCTTCCCTCAGTGTGGGCTAACCCACTGGGAATGAGTCTTCTGATGGGTTCTACAACATGGGAACAAAAACCCAGCACATATTAAACAAAAAGATCTTGATTAAGAGGGAGAAATGTGGCAATCACACCTATGTCAAACCATTTAAAAGCTGGGTCGTGGTGGAAAACTGTTGCTTGTACTGGGCCAAGCAGCTATTCTCGCAGAAACTGCAAAGTAACCCAAGAGGAGAAGAGGCTTCTTGAGTCCAGACGGCTGATGTGTACTTTCGCCAGAGGAAAGATGTGGAAACCTATGACGTATAGCCACAAACAGGTTAAGCCTGTCAACAATAATTCATTCTTTTTTCGAATCACTCAGCCAGCTGCTGCTGCTTTTCCACTTACAAGCCCCTCACCTTACTCCTCAGGGCACACCTGAGGCTTCCACGGGGAGGTGTGTGTCCTGAACTGCAGTTCTTTTATTCCAAACAAATGCCCGGCTGTCTCATCCTGGTCTTTCATTTTCTGGTTAATGGTTCCGTATAATAGCAAACATAAATTATTTGAGAACTAGCTCTACCTCCACCTGTTGCTATAATTTTCCGACTATGTTATCCGTTTTGGGTGGACTCATGAATGTGGCCATCAGGATATTGATCACTAAGTTCTTACTTTCTACGTCTTAATTTAGCAGACTTTGTTTTATTCCATCATAAATAAAGCATCAAAGAGCTGGAAAAGTTTGTAGAAATCTGCTGTCTCTGCCAACAGGAGAACAGGCAGAGGACAGTCATGTATGGAGTATGACAAGACACTTGGAGTTTGCAAAAGCAGTGTACAGTTTTCAAACTGTTACTCTGATAGAATGTTTGACTTTGACATTGCAACAGTCAGTTGAGGGGTAGAACTCGCTCTTTTACTTATACTCTACAACACAATTTGGAAAATACTGTCCATATTAATAAGTAGTAGCCCACTTAATAAGTAGTGGCGTGGCAGTAAAAGGCTCTTGAAACAGACTGGGCAAGGGTCTCAGCTCTGCCACTAAGCTAACACTCTGGGACCCGGAGGCCTCTTTTAGTTACTCTAGTTACAGCGTTCCTACTCTAAAATAAGCGACAAGTCGCATCTAAAAGGTAGACTGAGAATGTTTAGCAAGGTGCCAGGCACACAGTAAGCTCAAGAAAAATTCCTGCAAATTATTACATATTAAGTGTGAAATATTTAAAACTATTTTAAAAGAAGAGTTGATGTTGAAACTCAGCTGTGTGACTCCAGTTCGCAGCACTGTGCAAGGTGGTGCTGACGGGCTGTGGCTGCTGCTTTGTGCTTCTCCGAGATCCGTGTGACAAGAGAGCCAACCACATGTTCCTGTGAGCTCAGGTGTAAATCTTAAAAAAAGGTCAATCATGAGTCACTGACTTATTTCACATGTTAACATGGATTTCTTTGAACGATGATTATTTTGACATGTGCAGCGTCTGCTGTTCAGCTTCTAACCTGTCACTTCAAATCTTTTTACAGAGTTTTAAAGAAGTTGACAACATTTGACTGGTAATTATCCTCACCTTTCTCAACTGATGCTAAGTGTTACCTTTGTGTGTTAAGGCTATCTTTGATGAAACACAACAATAACACTGATCTGGATGAGCTCACACATTACTTGAGCTAAAAGTATGACAGCCCCTAAACTTTACCAGCTTCTTCTAGAAAATATAAACATGCAAGAAGACAACACACTTAACATGTTGAAGGGACTATGTTATAAAATCTTCCAGCTTTTATTTTCCTTCCCTGATATTTGGAATTTCAGACTTTCCACGGGCAGTCTCAATGCAATCCCCATGCCAAATGAAATCATTTGACATTTAACATGCAAAAAAAAAAAAAAAAAATAGACTGAACCCATGGCCCTCCCTGGTGGCACAGCGGGTTAAAGCACAGCACTAAGAAGCTTACGCCACTTCCGCATGAGTTCGATTCCCGCCTGCCCCAGAGGTGACCACACGGCGTGGCAGACCTCTTTTGACCCGCCCGCTGCTGCCCTCAGCAGTGTACTTCGTCGATCTGCCTGTTCGGCTCCTCACTCTGTCCATGGTGAATCCTCTCACCCTCCGTATCTCTGGCCTGTACCCCAGTTCTGTATGAATAAATAATCTTAAAAAAAAAAAAATAGACTGAACCCATCTGTCAAAAGTACAGTGCAAATTTCCCAATTTACTCTGTCCCAGATGAGATCCCACCTTTTCACACTGCTTTTGCTTATACGCCTGTAATGGCAAGTTGTAGTATTCACAAGTGTGTGGTCATGGCTTCAAATACAAGCCAACATCTGCTTTACCATCTCTCTGCTCCCTCTCTGGTCCAAATCAGTTATCTTTTGCCTGGATTATTGCAGCATCTTCCTATTGCTGTTTTCACCTTTGCCCTACCACCCAAATCTCTTCTCAACCTAGCAGTTAGCATAAGCCTGTAAAAACCCAGATGCATCAAACACACGCATCCATCCAGAGCAAAAGCCAAAGTGGCCTACAGGACCCTGCAGGACAACTCCTGGATCTCCTGCTTCTGGTTTCCTTCTTCCTCACGTTCCTTGAATTCACCAGGCATGCTCTTGTCAGAGAGTGTTCACTTTCTGTCCACTTGCCTGGAAAATAATTCTTCCAGCCATTCAAGTGCCATGTGGTCACTTGCTCCAAGTCTACTAAAATGTCACCCAGAGGACTTCCTTTATCCCTTTCTACAAAATGGCAGATCTCGCCCCCCGCCATTTCCTTAATGCACTTTCATGCCATAGCACTCACCACGGAAGCCATGTGCGTTGATTACTGCTTGTTCCCCCTCACCTTTAATAAAATGTAAGGTCCATGAGGGCAGGGATTTACACTATCTCTTGCTACATCCTCATGGATGCACCTCTGGCACATAGGTGGTAATCAATGTTTAGTGAATAAAGAAATGCACCTTTCACACTAGAATTTAAGTTCCCAGAAGGTTCCACCTAATTCTTCCTCAAGTATTTCATATCCCCAATCGTGGAGCCCTTCATTTAATGGACCTATAGGCATTTCTGAAAGAATGAAAAGGAAGTTTCTGAGAATGCTTGGGCCAAGTCTACAAAGACCGATGAGCAACAGCAACCCAAGCAACTATCTACCTAGACTGGAGTGCACGTGTTCTAAAATGAAAGCGGTAAGGGGAACTGGGTCTTTTTCCACTCTGTCAACATTTCTGGGCTGAGTATTTCCAGACTAATTAGTTATCAACCCATAAATGACATCACCCATAAATGTGATCGCCTTAATTTACTAGCTTTTATTTAACTGCATGCACCGGGGTACCAGGGCACCAGGGCTCTGCTGAGTCTCACTCCCTACTCCTTTTTTAAGCTTTTAACCATCCTCAGTGATAAGGTCTCACGAATCCGCTCACACTTGGCAAAGGCTGAGAGGGCAGCGGCCGGTTTCAAGCGGCGAGGTTCTCAGGTGTCAGTGGCAGGATTCTAACCCAGGACCTCTAGTTTCCCGGCCAGCAGGACCTTTGTGGGGGGTGGGGGGTGGCGGGGGGAGGGGCACTAAGTTAAGAGCCGGCTCCTTGCTGCAAGAGTTGCCCGCTCCAAGGCAGATATCCGATGGCGCAGATGCCCAGTACAGCGCAAGTAGTTCGCTCACATTTCTAGGGGATCAGAAGGCTCTGGCAGAGACCGGCGGAAGCGCTTCTGCCCGCCAAAGCCTCGGAAACTCAAGTTGCCAGGTCCCAAGGATGCACCAACAGTGCCGACCCGGCAGCTCGGGAACAATACCTGCCAGGGGCTGGGGGCCCATAACTTGCTGACAATGGGCTCGGGCCGCTCCCCGGAGGGGGCCCGGAATGCTCCAGCCAGGCACGCCGCAGCCCCGCGCGCATGTTCCCCCGAGCGCCGGTTTCCGGGGTCGCCGGTGATCCGGACCGCGCAGGCCAGACCAGCCCCCAGACCCATCTCCATCCCAGCCCCGGGAGCCTTCCTCCCTACGGTCGCCCCTCACGGCCCGGCCCGTGCGCCGCGTCCACCTCAGGCGCGCCACCGCTCGCTCACCAGCCCTCGAGGCCCGCTCAGCCGCCCGCCCGCCCCGGGCCAGCTCACCTGCGCGCGCCCTGCGTCCGGCTGGCACTCCCGCCCGAGGCGTCTGGCTCGACTCGCGGCACCGCCCCCGCCCCGCCCCGCCCTCGCCCCGCCCCTCGGGGCCGGAACTGCTCCCTTCCGGGTCCTTCTCCCGCCTCCGTCGACTCCAATGTGGCGTCACTTCCGTCTGCGCCCGGCCGCGCGCCGGAGTCTGGTCTCGCGAGCGCGCACGGGGCGTCCCCGAAGCGGGAGCGCGCCCCGCGGATGACAACAAATTTCGTCGCGCGGCGGCTGTGGAGGTGTCTGTCTCAGCCCTGGCCTCAGGCCCTGCCACCTCCCCTCGCGCTCTTCAGCGCGCTCTCCGCGAGCCCAGTAGGACCCCCTGGAAGTCCCCGCGCCTGGGGCGTCGGGGACTCCTCGCGCCGGTCCCCGGCAGGGCTAGAGCGAGCCGCGATGGGGTCGCCCTGAGGGACGCCGGGCGCCGGGTGAGCATGGAGTGGCCGTCCCGGGCTTAGGCCCCATCGCCGCCGCCGCCCGCCGGAGCCCGAGCCTGGGCCGGAGGCCAGAGCCGCTGCCGCCCGCCGCTCCAGCCGGCCCAGCCGGCCACGCTCATCATGCCTTGGCCGTTTTCAGAGTCCATCAAGAAGAGGGCCTGTCGGTACCTCCTGCAGAGGTACCTGGGTCACTTCCTGCAGGAGAAGCTGAGTCTGGAGCAGCTCAGCCTGGACCTGTACCAGGGCACCGGGTCCCTCGCCCAGGTCCCCTTGGACAAATGGGTAAGAGCTGCCAGTCGCCGGCCGGCCGGGATCCGCTCTCCTTAGCGCGACTTGAACGATTGTCATCCAAGATTGGTGGCGTTCAGTGCTTCCCTGGGAAGCGATGAGATCCAAGCGGGGCAGGGCTCGAGAAATATGCTCAAGGATCGATCGATAGTGAGTTTGTGTCCCCAATCACGTGTCCCAGAAAACTCAAGAGGGAAGCCATTGAGTCTTCAGGGTCTCTGAAGGAGGAGGTGACCTGGCCCTCCCTCGGGGTGGGAGGGGCATGGGGTTCTGTGGCAACAAACCCTGTTCCCTAGGATGACACTCTGGTAAGATTAAGGCTAAGGAGAGCAGAAGGTGGTTAGCCTTTATGTTGGGCAGGCTCCTTGCCCACCACCTGCTAGGTTAAGCTTTGGCCTTCAGGAAGAAATCAGGTGGAGGCCTCTGTCGGCTGGCCGGCTCTTGCTTTAAGATGTGTTTACAAGGCTGGTTGGTGTTTGCCAGTCTGTGAATGGTTGTGTGGCCCTGGTAGTGCTGCTCAGTTGTGCCTATTGGTTCACGTGACCGATCATAAAAGCAGGTGTTGCAAAAGCGCTGAAGCTGCAATTTTCAGACATTTTAAAACCTGCTTTCTACTTGTCATCCAGAAGCCGTCAGCTGACTCATGTCTTACAGGTGCTTCATGTATATTTCAGGTCCTCACATGTCATTGTACTTGCACTTGTGTGTTCAAGGCTTTGCATTTTATTGAAAGCATATTCAGCTATGAGTCTGACAAAAAATGGAATGGCTTTCACCCTTTCCCCCACCCCATTATTTTTTCATATTTTGCTGCTTACAGCTTGAATCATTTGTACCAATTTGGAATTTTACTGTTCTAAAAGCAGTATTACACGTAGTTTACATTTAGGAAAATCACAATTATAGGTAACTTTCTTGGCATAATTTTACACAGCGAAAGGAAATCTTATCCCCCTCCCCATTCAAGCAGTGTAAAAAGTGTTTTTTTCCCTTTTATGTGAATGTATTTTAGGAGTAACCACTTCCTTAGCTATAGAAACCTGACAAGCTTGAATTATGTTCCTACCTAACTGTGATCCTTATACTAATTTGTAATGCATGAATAATCACATAATTTTATCCGCAAGATGACAAACTAGGGAGAATACTTGAGACAGTGGAAAGAGCCCTGGTTTGAGTGGCAGGTAGCCACTCTCACACTTAGGTAGCCCCTGTTGTCAGTCATAAGCAGCCAGATGACATTGGACAGAATTCACTTGAGCATAGTGAACATCAGTGGAGTATACACTCCATGCTAGACACTGTCAGGGTAGAATTCTTACCAGAAGTCTGGGATTCTCATGGATATTTTTGATTTACTGAAATACACTGCTGAGGGGAGCAGCAGGCGAGACGGGAGAGGTCTGCTGCTCCATATGTGGGTCAGCTTCCTGGCTGAAGATTGAACTTAGGGCTTAGTTAGAGGGGAATCCCTGAGACTTACTCTTAGAGCACAGGTAGGCCCCTCTGATGAATATTTTGGAATTCAGGGATCCATGATTCTATGCTTTTGGCACAGTTATGGATAGATTATTTGAAGGAGGCAGGTTAAACATTAATAATTGTCTTTTGTGGGTTGAATAGCTGCTTTTTTTTTTTTTTTGGTGACTTTACATTGACAGTCTAAGTTAGGTTTACCATTTTACAGATTGAGTTAAAAATTTGCCTTACATCTCACAACCAGCAAGTGATACAGAGAGGATTCAAACATGTCTCATTTCTAAGCCCATTATTTCCTCATTAATTACACAGTTTAATGCCAAGGAAAGGACAGCGAATGTTAATCGAGTATCTGTATTTTGGGCACTGTGATCAGCACTCTCATTTGTGTGGTTCTAGTCACTCCTCATGGGAAATCAGAGGGTGGTATTTGAAGTTTACAGTTTGACTTCAGGATTGTTGGCAGAATCATTGATCTCCTTAAGATAAGTGATATGACCAACTAAAGCAGTGATGTCAGGTAAAACACCCAGTTAACACTTGCTTGTGTGCCCTTATTTGTTATTAAGTGTGCAGTGTTACTGGCTAAACGATAAATCTTGATGTGACGGCTAGGTATAACTATTCAAAGTTCTGATTCCAAGCTCACTTTTTTTGATGCTTGATTTTAACAACTTTCACTACTGGAAAAAAATACAAAGTACTCATAGATTTAAATGGAAGACTGACTGCGTAGGTCATTGGGAACATTATTATTGCAGTTCTCAACCATCAAGTGTGCTTGAGATCATGTTGAAATTGACTGTGACATTCCTCTTTTGATCTCAATCTGCTGTTCTTGCTAATAAGTTACAAGACATTGCATCTATGTGTGTATATCTATATATGCATATGTACACACACATAACGATTGTTTTTAAAACTCATTTTTAAGCACTTGAGAAAACTTTTAGATAAAAAGTTTTCAAATTTTTATGACCTATATGGGTGATGAATTAAAAAAGGAGTTTCCTTAACACTGGTTCCACAGTTTTTAATAGACATGGTTCCAGTGGAACACTGGAAATTTTCCAAATACTCTTTCAAAATGTTCTCCCCATAATACGAGTATCCTTTTAGCAGTAATTAGGTTGTCACTCACTATTAAAGTGATACCTTTTCTTTGAAAAGATAAAGTAAGTTTTGTTTTTGGGAATATACCTGTTAAGTAGCATATACCACTGTTAGCCATCTGTTTTCATATAAATAGTTGACGCTTCAAGCTCCTGTGTGGAAGGAAATGGCTTCATTGTTAAGTTCAACCCATAAATGCTTGAGCATAAGAAAATCCAGGAAGCTGGAAAGTTATTCTCACTTTCTGTTTACAAAATCCTGCTTTTTAAAGGTCTGTTGTTACATAGAACACGTCCTCAAGTGTTAGCATGGAACGAGCAGCAGCCAAGGCTTCTACTCCTGTTATGGGGCTGTGTGACCTTTCCTTTGTATTAGTCTGTAGGCCGCAATGAGAGTGCCAGCGCCCCTTTGTATATTAAATGTTAGCACCATACTTAAGCCTAACAATGTGAAAACTTACATAGAACGTCCAGTCTGTTTGCACGCCCCTGTGGGCCACGTGCTCTGCTGAGGTCTGCGTATATACTCCGCTGTGGAGGCTGGTGTCTTGAAATGGCTTGACGTGGTAGGGAGTCAGTAGAAGCAAGGAAATGGGAACCATTCCTCAGCTGGAACCGGCTCTTATTCATGAATTCTTTGACCCTTGAAGTGGTCAGAAGTGCAGTGTTGAAAGAAGGAAATTCTATTTTGGTAGGAAGTTGGACTTGATGACTCATTCTTTTACTTTTTAAAATTGTGAATTTACTTTTATTCTTTAAAGTGAAGCTTTTTCATTAATTGATTCAGTATGTTTATTGATTGTTAGCATTTGCCACTGAGGTACTGGGCATGTCGCTGTGAACTAGACAAGGTGAAGACTTCTTATAGAAATTCAGTACATCCAAGAAGTTAGATGTTAATTAATGGTTTGGCAACTTGAAGCCTCCTAATTTCAATTTAGTAATGTTTATTGCCTAGTTACTTGTGCTGTACTGGTCTGTATAATACAAATAAATAGCGATCTTCAGTTGCCAAATGCTGTAGAAAGAGGTTAGTGCTACTTTTAATTTTCTGTCATACACATGAAACATTGATGATGATTGGAAGCAAAATGTCCTTAAACAGAAGGACAGTGCCAAGGTAACTGGCTCTTGTTTGCTGAGTAGCTCGGGTGGCTCTGGAACTATTGAATCACATAGGTGTACTTAGAAGAGTCATGAGGAAATGTTGCCCGAGCAGATAACAGAGAATCACCTGGCCAAGTAGATTGAAAATTCTGGCCTACTGATAGCTACTCTAGTAGACCTTGGGGCTCCAGAATGAGTGATAGAGGGCATGGGGGCTTTGCCCGTAGATCAGACCAGCTATAAGTGTGACCGATTTAAACATCTTAAACTGGGGACGTCCTTTTGCATGGCATAGTTTAAATTCTTGAATTGTTGACTCTAAAACTAGTTTCTTAACATTTACCATTTTATTTATTGTGGTACATTGTGGGCTTTGAAAAAATACTTGATTTTCTGCCTGCTTTTGTTGTGCTGTCACAGCGCCTTTTCACATCCTTGTCTCTCTGGTACTTGCAGCACTTTTGACCGGCCTTCCATAGCGGTTCGCTTTTTTATACTTTACTTTGCAGGCTCCTCTTTCAACCCCTTTCACCAGAACTCTATCCTTGCCTCTGACCATGGCTCCCCAGCATACTCTGGGGAGCGGAACTCCTCTCCCCCCACCTGCTGCTTCTCTTTCTCAATAAAGGGCCTGCTGTCAGCAGCTGCCCAGGCTGGCCGACTGGCTGTCATCCTTTCTTGTGTTTGTTCCTAAGATACACCAAAGACCCATCCACTGCTAACTGTCCTCAGGGGCTTTGTCTTTGCCAAGCCAGTTTCTCTACCTTCTTTACCTGCAACCACCTTCTTGCATGAGTTTTGCTTTCCTCCCATAAATGCTCTCTCTGGCAACAGGAGTTGCCACTAACACAGTCTGACTTGCCATGCATGGTGCCCTTGCCCAAAACCCTCAGTGGCTTCATGCTCTCTAATGAATTATAGTTACCTCTTGACAAACATGGGGGCTGGGATACTGATCCTCCTCCCTCGCTGAATAACCATGCATAACTCTGATTTTCACCGGTGAGATGAATTGCAGGGAGAGGGCTAGCGTCACACCTCATGGAGACTTGCACCCCTGGAGCTCACTCCAGCAGCCTGAGGTGGATGGGAATTAGAGGAGCAGCTGTAACTTTAGGCACTTAGGGTTGTCGTGGGCGTTTTCTTTCCATCTTCGTGGTGAACAGTGCAGTGTGCAATCTGTAAGTGCCGGCGTAAATTTTGATAAATTTTAGCTTTTTATAATTTGTGTATGTTTTATGGTAGTAAATGATAAAATGGGTGATTATATGTGTTTTATGCAATGATGACAACCTTTGAGCTTTTTTTGATATTTCTAGACAACATGGTTTTGTCTGTTTTTCACAAATATCTAAAAACTTTCCAATACTTGTTAAAAAAGTCCACATCTAAGTGGACTCACACAGCTCAAACCCTGTTGTCAAGGGTCAGCTGTACAAATCTCTTCGGACCCCACTCACCCATATTTGTGTGGCCTTATCCCTGGCCCGCTCCCTGCACCCAGGCGTTCAGGAACTTTATGGCCCAGGGTGTGTGCATACTTGCTCACCTCTGCTTTCTTTGACTTCTTCCATATGCAGTTGTTTCTGTCTGGGTCACTTTCCCTGGTGAGCAGCCTCCCAGTCTCCGCTTCAGTAGCAAATGGCGCTGCCTGGGGTGACTTGCCTTGGATTTCCTGGTTTGGTTCCATTCCTACTCAAATAGAATAGTGTGTTTCCTTTGTCATACAACTCAGGCGATTACATGTGTCTTTCAAGGTAACCTTTCCTGTAAGTCTAGTGAGACCAGGGAGTCATTTTTTTTTAAGGATTTATTTATTTATGCATACAGAACTGGGGTGCAGGCCAGAGGTGCAGGGGTGGTGAGAAGATTCACCAGAGACAGAGTGGGGAGCAGAACAGACTGACTGATGAAGTACACTGCTGAGGGGAGCAGCAGGTGGGTCAGGAGAGGTCTGCCGCGCCATGTGGGTCACCTCTTGGGGCGGGGATCGAACTCATGCTGAAGTGACTTTAGCTTCTTCTTTTTTTTAAAGATCTATTTATTTATTCACACAGAACTGGAGTACAGGCCAGAGATGTGGAGGGTGAGAGGATTCACCAGACAGAGTGGGGAGCAGAACAGGCAGATGGATGAAGCACACTGCTGAGGGGAGCAGCAGGCGGGTCAGGAGAGGTCTGCCACGCCATGTGGGGTCACCTCCGGGGCAGGCTGGGATTGAATTCATGCAGAAGTTGCTTAAGCTTCTTAGTGCTGTGCTTTAACCTGCTGCGGTGCCACCAGGGAGGGCCCAGGGAGTCATTTTTATCTTTGTTCCTGTTTACTTTTATCCATACCACCTGAAACATGTTCAAGCATATTCAGCATTGTTGAATGAGCTAATAACTTCAAGTTCTTGTGACTTCAACATGCACTTGGTTTTTCTCCTTAGTGTCTCAACGAGATCCTGGAGTCAGCAGATGCACCTTTAGAGGTCACTGAAGGATTCATACAGTCAATTTCTCTGTCGGTTCCATGGGGCTCCTTGCTGCAGGATAATTGTGCACTGGAAGTGAGAGGGTTAGAAATGGTCTTCCGACCGAGACCTCGCCTAGGTAGGTGTGTTCGATGTTTGCTATTTCTATTTTTATTCTCCAGAGATCGGGAAAGTATTCGAATTGTTTTAAATTTGGCATTGATGACTTTGCATGCATTTGTGAGATTTTCTGTGTATGAAATTCTAAGGTGGGTCAGGGTAGGATGCGTGTGACTGTACTTACTGATAGCTTTATTTCTCACCTTGCTTGCTCACAGAAACTGGAACATAGAAGTGATTTGGTTTACTTAAATATTGGTTACCAACCATCTGTAGTGACTTGTATTTTAAAAATTCAAAGTATTGTGCCAGAGAAAAAGGACACACTGAGATATTGATGGAGAAATGTTATGGGGTTGACCTTAAGGGCTTCTGTTGGCCAAATCTGGGAAAACACAAGTGTCTGAAAGAAAACTGTGACAATGATGACACAAAACTAAAAAAAAACCTAAGTCCACATTATTATAAATAGATATATGAGGGAGACAGGAGGAAGGAGAAATTTTCATTATAGTATAATACTTATTTGTAAACATAGAAAGAAGTGAGGGTAAAATTGATTAGGCAAGACTTATCAGTGAATGCTGTTTCATTTGGTAAAAGGAACTCTATATTTGACAGTGTCAGGCTATCTCCGGTGACTTCTTACTGTGTACTTCAGTCACTTACGTGACTTCTTATAGTGGAGAAAATTGACAGTCACCACCATCAGGAGTGATTGAACTCAGCCAGGAATTATTCTAATTATTTACAAATACCCACACGATAGTGCTTTGAAGTAGTTACTTTTTCTTATCTCCATTTTAGACAACAGGAAATTGAAGCACATATCCGCTAATGCCTTGTGTAAGGTCCTAGCTTGTTAAGTGGATAGTCAGGAGCTGAACCCAGGCATTCTGGTTTTGGAGTCTCTGTTCTTAACCACTGTTCTGTCTGGTATCTTCTTTTTCTCTACTGAAGTGTGTGTGTGTGTGTGTGTGTGTGTGTGTGTGTGTTTTACAAGCTAGTAAAGTTGTAACTTAAATTTCTTCTTTTAGTGACAAATGGTACTTACAAAGCTATACTTGAAAAATTATAATCCCAAGTGTTGTCCAAAACACCAAAGTTTAAATTATGGTCAGTAGGATTTTGTACGTTTACTGTGAAAATTAATTATCTGCATGAAAATCTTACTAATATTTTGGTATTTGATTAACAAGAATATTTTATCTTTTAACTTTCATTGAGTAGGTACCATACTTTCTATGGAAAATATTCTGCCCTTTAAAAACTTCCACTGGAAAGACTTTTAAATTCCATCTAGAAGATAATAAATGTGGATCTCTTGTCAGTTTGTTTTGAATAATGTAAAGAAATATGGTAGAATTCTCACATAAGGGGAAATCTGGAAAGGATTTTTTTATAGTTCCTGGGTTTCTTCCTCCAAGGATGTTTTTTAATGTGTAGACTAATCTGCCACAACCCAGGTCAGCTGCTGCTACCCTGTCAGAGTTCTGATCAATCCCAGAACTAGAAGAGTTAACCTCTTCTGTTAGCTATTATAATGTGTTCTATTGGCATTCAAGAGTTGCCTACTAACTTTTCTTTTTAGTCACATCTTACTACTGCTCTAGTGTCGGCTCTCTGAAGGCAGAGTTCAATGATTTTTTTTTTTTTGTCCCCTTTAGCTAACTCAGACTTGCAGACCTTGTTCTTGTCAGTATAGTTTTATTAGGACACTGCCATACTATTTGTGTATTTTTCTCTACAGCTGCTTTTGCACTAACTTGAGAGAGTTAAGGAGATGTGATAGAGAGGTCATGTGGCCATAAAGCCTAAAATATGTACCACCTGACGCTTTACATCGTTTATCAAAGCCTGCTCAGCGGAGTTAGAGCAGTACCACACGTGTGTAAAGTGACTTGGTAGTTCCTTGTTGAATGAATTTATGAATAAACATTTGGCAAAAATATATACTGAGAGATGTCTCTGGACTTTTTCAGTGGTCTGGGTGTGTCCCCCACTTCCTCCTCCCCACCCCCAGTTATTGTTGAATCTCAGGAGCAATTTTTAAAATATTGTATCTCTGGGTAAGGCCCTGGTTTTACATATGTCATGGAAGGTGAAGCAGATCTATTTTAAATGTGTTATTGTAAGAACTGAATTGATTGTAATTGAGAAATTACTTAGGATTAATTGGTGTTTTCTGCAGCAACTGGTTCTGAGCCTATGTATTGGTCAAGTTTCATGACTAGCAGTATGCAGTTGGCAAAAGAATGTCTCAGCCAGAAACTAACAGATGAACAAGGAGAAGGATCCCAGCCATTTGAAGGGCTTGAAAAGTTTGCGGAAACCATTGAAACAGGTTTGACATTCTTGAATATTTTCCAAAATTTTAGATTTAGAAATTCTGTACCATTATTTACCAATCTAGTGTAAGAATATCCACTGGAGTGATTTTTTTTTTTAAAGAACTACTGTTCTTACTTCAGAAATTTAGAATTGAGGCTATTTAAAAAACAGTATCAGTTTAATTCATGCTTGTTTTTATGGTGGTTGCACCTTCATGCATTTTGTTCTATTTGTATCATGTATAATGGAGGGATTAAAATCTCCAATAGTGTTAGTCATTGCCCCAAGTTCTCTACTAAGGTGGACAGGGGGTAAGTGCTCAATAAAGCAAAATATTTATTCCAAAACACAAGAGATTTAAGGATTTTTTAAGGCAAAGCAATTCACCTTTTTACTTTATTTCTTAATTGGATTAATACATTTTTTCCCCTTTCATTAGAAGGTTTATTTACAGTCATGTTTCATGTTGATGGCTACCTGTTTGTTCATTCCAGTACTGAGAAGAGTAAAAGTCACTTTTATAGACACTGTCTTGAGAATTGAGCATGTGCCAGAAAATTCCAAAACTGGAACTGCACTTGAAATTCGAATAGAAAGGTAAGACTACTTCTGCTGGTCTCTGGTCAAACAAATGACCTGATTTTTTGCTTTTCTAAACAAATCTAGTATGACTTTCAAGTTAGAGTTCATGGTACTTTTGGAGATTGGAGGTGATGATACTGAATTAATGTGTGGCATAATTTTAGAGGTTGGCAGGGCTTTACAAGCTATATTTTAATCCTATTAATGAAAACACAAACTGTCAGCTGGGGTATAATTATATATAACACTATGTTGAATTCAAAGCAAGTCATTCTCTATTAGTATCAGATTGAAATAATGAATATTTGAGTTCTACTAAGTTTAAGGCAAAAATCTTGGAGTTTTGTCTTATGAGCAATGCACTGTTCAGGCAGTTTCCTTAAGGTGAAAGCCTTCCTTCTTTGCTGTGCCTAATTTAAGAGTTGCTTTTAGTGACCTTAAAAATACTTCACTTTTATTTTCTGTATATGCCCACTTGGAACCTCTGTAAGTAAATTGAAGTAGGAATTGATCTAAGTAGACACAACTGAGTGTTGACTTGTTTTTCACTTGTGTTCTGATGCCAGGTGAAGGGCCAACAGAATTAGTAGAAAGATGTGCTTTGTACCTGTCAGAGGAGATGGAGACACCCTCTGTTGTGTCTGGGCCTGCATTTATTATTGGTGGTCTGTACCAGATTTAAAGCACATGTGTTGTGGCTTCTGTCTTTCAGCAAACATGCCAATGGCAAAACAGTTTTCTTGATGATTCTTTGAAATGAAGCTACATTGCCTTAATTGGTACATTTAAAAATATCTAAACCTGCATGCATTTGGAGCTATGTTCTAGATTGGTTTAAACTGAAGGTTAGTCTCATGAATTCATGGACTAGTCCTAAGAACTCAAGAATTGCCATTTGTATCAGACTTGTGATTGGAAGCCAGATACTCTTACTGCTACCCAGAGACGTTGTGAGGGAGCACAGGAATTCTTTTCTTGGAGCTGACTCCAGGAAATTGTAAATTTCCCTCCACATTTTGCAGCCTCATAAAATTATTCTTCTTGGCCCTCCCTTGTGGCGCAGCGGGTTAAAGCACTGTACTGAGAAGCTAAAGCCACTTCTGCATGAGTTCGATTCCCGCCCGCTCCGGAGGTGACCACATGGCGTGGCAGACCTCTCCTGACCTGCCCGCTTTTTCCCTCAGCAGTGTACTTTGTAGATCTGCCTGTTCTGCTCCCTGCTCTGTCTCTGGTGAAGCCTCTCACCACCCCTGAGCCTCTCGCCTGTACCCCAGTTCTGTATGTACAAATAAAATAAAATCTTTTAAAAAATAATAATAATACGGCCCTCCCTGGTGGCGCAGCGGGTTAAAGCACAGCAATGAGAATCTGAAGCCACTTCCGCATGAGTTCGATTCCCACCTGCCTCTTGCCCCGGAGGAGACCACATGGCGAGCCAGACCTCTCCTGACCCGCCCACTGCTTCCCTCAGCAGTGTACTTCCTCGATCTGCCTGTTCTGCTCCCCACTCTGTCTCTGGTGAAGCCTCTCACCGCCCCTGAGCCTCTGGCCTGTACCCCAGTTCTGTATGAACAAATAAATCTTTAAAAAAAAAAAAAATAATAATAATAAAAAAATTTATTCTTCTTGGGATTAAGTTTCTTCATGAAAATAACTACTGTAGTTAACTCTGAGTAGTGCTGACACATTATATTTTTTAAGGACTGCTGACACTTGAAAAATCCCTTTAACTTAAAACACTGCATTTCTCATAATTGCATGTGGGTCTCTCTAGGGGTCTTGTGCAAATGCTCTTTTGTTTCTCTTTCAGAACTGTATACTGTGATGAAACTGCTGATGAGTCCTCAGGAATTAATGTACATCAGCCCACAGCTTTTGCTCACAAGTTACTTCAGCTCTCTGGAGTGTCTCTCTTCTGGGATGAGTTTTCTGCATCAGCAAAATCTTCCCCAGTGTGTTCAACTGCACCAGTGGTAAGCAAAACAAAACACACAAAATGAATACATAGATTTTTTTTTATAAGCTTAAATGAGGACTGTCAGATAACTTTTTATAAGCTTAAATGAGGACTGTCAAATAACATTAAAATATAATGTTTTAATGAATTCCCATCTGATCTGGGCGTTAATGTTAGTTATGAGGACTTATGTTTCAGGGATAAAAAAACTGGCCGATGCATTTTCTGCCTGCCAGCTTTCTGTGTATTAATTTCATAAACATTGAATACTATGTCTTGAGGAAAGTGGTATATTAGCAACTAAAACCCTTTGTGGTATAAGCAGAAAATAAGCAATGTTTACATTTATCTTACATAGTGAACTTCTGAAAATTCACCTTTTGCAAACTAGTAATTTCATAATTTATCTTTTACATTATTTTACAAATCAAATTCTCTCTTTTTTGGGTTGTTTCTTTTTTATATATATAATATAATAGTTTATTTTTACATCATTTTGTACATTTTTTTTTTCATCTCAATTGTAATCGCCGTGGGTTTCCCATCACCGAGTCACCCGTGTGCCATCACCATAGTCCCAGTGCACTTCTCTCCCCTGTTTTTGATCCCACTCCACCCCCACAAAATGTCTCTGATATATGGTTGTTCATTATTCTTATTATTTTCTCGCCTGGTCCATTATACTCCTGCTATGAGTGAAACCATCCAGTATTTTTCTTTCTCTTTCTGGCTTATCTCACTAAGCATGATCTTTTCCAGCTCCATCCAACTTGCTGCAAAAGACATGTGTTCTCTTTTTTGGTTGCTGAGTAATATTCCATTGTATATATGGAACACATCTTTTAATCCAGTCATCTACTTTTGGGCATTTGGCTGCTTCCATGTTTTTCCAATTGTAAATAAAGCAGCAGTAAACATGGGGGTGCAGGTATCTTTTTCAATCAGTGTTTTTGTGTCTTTTGGGTAGATGCGTAGGAGTGGGATTGCTGGGTTGTAGGGAAGCTCCATGTTAAGCAGTTTGACAAACCTCCAAACAGTTTTCCATAGTGGTTGTACTAGTTTGCATTCCCACCAGCAGTGCAGGAGAGTTCCTTTTTCTCCACATCCTCGCCAACATTTGTTGTTGCTAGCTGTTTGAAGATGTGCCATTCTCACTGGGGTGAGGTGGTATCTCATTGTGGTTTTAATTTGCATCTCCCTCATTACGAGTGATGTTGAACATTTTTTCATGTTTGTTGGGCATCTGCATTTCCTCTTTGGAGAAGTGTCTTTTTAGCTCTTCTGCCCATTTTTTGAGGGGGTTGTTTAGTTTTGTTAAGTTTCATCAGTTCTCCATATATATTTGTGATCAGTCCTTTATTACTGGTTTTGTGTGAGAAAATGTTTTTCCAATTAGTGGGCTGTCTGTTTGTTTTATGTAATGTCTCTTTTGCTGTACATAAGTTCCTTAACTTGTTGTAATCCCATCTATTTATCCTTGCCTTCACTATTGTGGCATTGGGTGCTCTATCTTTAAAGATGTCACTGAAGTGTATGTCATGTAGTGTTTGGCCTATCTTTGTTTTCAGGTATTTTATGGTTTCTGTTCTTAGGTCTAGGTCTTCAATCCACTTCGAGTTGATTTTTGTGAATTGGGTGAGGTAGTGATCTAGTTTCATTTTTTTGCATGTAGCTTCCCAGTTTCCCCAGCACCATTTGCTGAACAAACTTTCTTTGTTCCATTGTATCTTCTTTGCTCCTTTGTCAAAAATTAGCTGTCCATAAACTTGTGGGTTTATATCTGGGTCTTCTATTCGAATCCACTGGTCTGTATGTCTATTCTTGTTCCAGTACCATGCAGTTTTGATTATTATGGCTTTGTAGTATAGCTTGAAGCTTGGGATTGTAATGCCTCCATTTTGTTTTTTCTTAGACATGAGGGTTTTGGCTATTCACAAATTCTCTTTTTTAAAATATCAAATCTCTTTATTAGCTAGCCAGTTTCCTTATAGAATATTAAATTTTATTGGTATAACCCAAACAGAGAATGTGCTTTTTTCATGAAGCTCTTTTATATGATTTGCTTTTATTATGAAGGTGTTGTGTTAATATGCTGTTGTGTTTCATGTTGGCTGTTGACACTAATCATCCCCTGTACGATCATAAAGTTTTTTTATGTCAAACATCTTATGCTTACCAAATTGACATTCTATTTTCATTTCAATTTACTTACACTAAAGTATTTTAAAGAATCACTTTTTTCTTATTGCATTATTGTAGGAAACTGAGCCAAAGTTGTCACCTAGCTGGAATCCCAAAATTGTTTATGAACCTCATCCACAGCTAACTAGAAATTTACCAGAGTTAGCGCCTTCTGACCCAGTGCAGATCGGAGGGCTGATTGGTAAATTGGAATTGAGTCTCACATTGAAACAGAATGAAGTACTTCCCGGAGCTAAGGTCAGTATCAGTATTTGTTCTATTTTCCTTTTTTTTTTTAAGATTTATTTATTCGTACAGAACCGGGGTACAGGCCAGAGATGCAGAGGTGAGAGAATTCACCAGAGACAGAGTGCGGTGCAGAACAGGCAGATCAACGAAGTACACTGCTGAGGGGAGCAGCCGGCGGGTCAGGAGAGGTCTGCCTCCCATGTGGATCTCCTCCAGGGCAGGCGGGGATCAACTCATGTGGAAGTGGCTTAAGCTTTAAAGTGCTGTGCTTTAACCTGCTGTGCCACCAGGGAGGGCCCAGTATTTGTTCTATTTTCTATGGTAAAAAACAAAATCTAACTGAGTATTTGATTTATGCAGTGACCCACTGATGGGCTAATGTAGATTCTGTCTCTAGGGTACCTGCTATTCTTGGGTTAGCATTTTTACTCTCAGCTAGTTTCTCTGTCCTTAGGTTGCAAAATTCACATGAGAACTGCCTTTACCCTCTGCTGTAGCTCAGGTTTTAGTGCTACCTCCTGCATTCACTCCCTCATTCTATCTAGCCAGTCAAAAATCACGAGTTGGATAACTAGGAATTTATTAAAGAACCTCTGTCATAAGATTTAGAAGTTTAAAGAAGAAATTTGGAAAGAAAGAAATTGTGAAAGATGTTTATGTATATATAAAAATAGCCATCTATGTGTTTTGAACAAGATGATTGATTTTTTTAAAATTTCATTTATGCATACAGAACAGGGTTATAGGCCAGAGGTGCAGGGGCAGTGAGAGGATTCACCAGAGACAGAGTGGGGAGCAGGACAGGCCGACCGATGAAGTACACTGCTGAGGGAAGCAAAGGGCGGGTCAGGAGAGTTCTGTTGTGCCATGTGGGTCGTCAACCTTGGTCAGAGATCGAACTTGTGCTGAAACGGCTGTGGCTAGTTTCACAGTGCTGTTTTAATTGGTTGCACCACCAGGGAGGGCTCTATTATATTCTTGGTTCAAGGAAATTTCTCAAAGTCACCATGCAATTTATTTATGTTTTTAGAATCAGAAGTCCTGATTTATTTACTTTAATTTTAGTTTTTAAAATTATAAAATCACATGGGAGTTAATGTTAGCATGAAAAGTAAGAGATGAAAGAAAAGTTAAGGCAGGTGTATTCGTCTCTTTAGAATGTGATGTAAATATAGAGGTGTTGCTTTGGTCAGTGTGTATTCCATAGGACTAAGATAAGAGTGGGGTGGGGCATTTATTTCTAGAATAAAGAATATGCAAAAAGTTGGAAAAAAAGGGAAAAATCCACATGAACATCCTCTTCCATCAGTATTTCTACTGTGGCGGCCCTCTGTGCCCTCCAGAGAGTGGGCTGTGTGAATTACAGTGGGCATTGGAGATGCTGCTGGTAGAGAAGGTCCCAGCGTGCTCTGCTGAGGAGTGAGATCCTCAGGTTCTCACTGCATTCACTCTTGATTTGAATAAAGCTATAAGGATTATGACCCAGTCTTCTTTTTTTGTAACTAGCGATGGGAATGACTACTTCTACTGCTTTCTTTCTTGGAGACTGTCTTAAGGCCTCTTCAGACACCTTAAATTCTCAGGTGGCTTTAGAAACCCAAAGTGTGTGACATTGGCTTTGCCACCAAAACCTTTCTCAGGAAGGTTTTCCCTCTTTGAACAATAGTTTAGAGACCTTTCAGTCTTTCCATTGAGATTGTGTGAAGTAGTGGAGAGAATCTAAGTAAATGAAATCTAAAATTAAATAATCATTATTCATCAGTGTGTTAAAATATACTGGGACTTTGGAGTGTTTATCCTGAATAGTTTTGTTTTTTTCTTTTGGAAGTTGGACATTGACGGGCAGATAGACTCTGTTCATCTATTCCTGTCACCACGGCAGGTTCACCTGCTGCTGGACATGTTTGCAGCTATTGCTGGACCAGGCAAGTAAAATAGCACTTTTCATTCTTTAACATTTTTTTAGTTAAATAGAGAAATTCTCTATATAGGAATTTCTATTATATAGGAATATAAGAAGTTTGAGTGATATTGTAAATAGGAATCCTAAATATTTAAATTTGATTAGCTCTTTCAAATGGTTATTTGTGTCATGTTCTTAATTTTTTAAAAACTATCCGATTTATTTCCTGGGTTGGGGGTAATGCCTCACACAACTGAGTAAAACAATTATTGAACATGGTAAGTAGCATGCATTTAAAAATATTTTTAGTGCCTCATCTCGCAAAGATAAGTTTTTTGTGATTCCTGCCTAGCTGCTTAGATCTCTGGTTGATGTCACCTAGAGAGGGCTTTGTATTGACTGTTAAGTTGTCACTGGATCAACTTAATGGTATTTAGATAGTGGGTTTGGGGAGAGAAATAAGTAACTGACTCCACATTTAATTACTGTTGTGCTTTCTTTTTTATGCTTGTAGAAAATTCTAACAAAATGGGATTAACTAATAAAGAGAGAAAAAATCGACCCATGCAACAGGAAGATGAATATCGAATTCAGATGGAATTAAACCGGTATTACTTGAGAAAAGATTCTCTCCCGGTGGGTGCATCTTCAGAGCAAAGCTTTTATGAGGCAGAAACGGCTCGTACACCTTCTAGCCGTGGTAAGCACCTCAAAAAGTTGACATCAGAATCATAACAGTTTCATGATAGAGCAAAGTAAGCTTATTCTTGGCCACTATAAAGTGAAGTCATTAATGAGAGAACAAAGATCCACCTTGTGAGGAGTTTGAGCTGGCAAGTTGACCAGAGCCCAAGTTCCAGTGTGCGCTGGCACTGGGCTGGAGTCCTTTCTCGATTGTGTCATTGTGTTTTGTAAATTAGGGTTTTTTTCTCCTGCAGGAAGTCAGTTTACAAAAATGTAAATTGAAGAGACATTAGAAGTGGTCATTCATTTTGCCAAATTCACGCCATTTATAGTAGATTCCTTTAAGTAGGAGCCTTTATGAATTTATCAATTATCTGAAAATGTAATCTTTACCTGGTTTACCTTGTATTTATAGTTGTTCAGAATGTATATGAGCACTAATACCATAAATAATAATCAATTTAAGTAGAGAATATTGAACCAAACTAAAAATTTTAAGTTTCCTCAGGAAATTTGGGTATTACATACTTAATGTGCATTAGGGTAAAACAACCTTCTGAAAGAAGGAAGTAAATAGACTCTAAATAATGTTTTCAACCTTTTTTTTTTTAAAGAAATGGGTAGAGGCATGTGAAATGAGTTTGTAAGATATTTGTAATATCTTAATCTGAACTTTAATTCCTAAATTTTTATATGGCACTTAAAAACATGCCATGTATTACTGCATATCATATGTAGATTAAATAAAAGCCATCGGTAGGATTATTTGAACTTTACCCATGTTCAGGTGGTTTTTACCATGTCATTAGTATCTTGGCCCCAAGTAAATGACTCTGTTGAAAGTAACATAACGTTGAAAACTTTGCTGCCTTCCAGAGTAGAGTATTATATTAACATATGTTAATATCCTCTAAAGATGAAGGAAGAGTATTATATTAACGTATGTTAATATCCTCTAAAGATGTGAATCATGAGATTATAAGTACAACTGAAAAGTTTTCTTTCTCTCAGAAGAAGAAGTGTTCTTCTCCATGGCTGATATGGATATGTCCCACAGTCTCTCTTCTCTTCCACCTCTTGGGGACCCACCAAATATGGACCTTGAATTATCATTAACCAGCACCTACACAAATACCCCAGCAGGGTCTCCTTTAAGTACTACTGTGGTAAAGTATTGCTTAGTTTTTGTTCTTTTTTTAAAAAGTTATTTCTAAATCTTTGCATTTTATTCAGGAGCTTAAAAAAGATTGTTTTATAGCTTCAGCCAACATGGGGAGATTTCCTTGATCATCATAAAGAACAGACAGGAAGAGGGTCAACATTGCCATCCAACCTAGCTCACCCAGCATCTTTGCAGAAGACTTGTAAGTGTAAATAGGACATTTGCTGGTGTTTTCCACTGGAATTTAAAGACATGTAGTACTTCAAAAAATTTTCTTTTTAAAAATCACCATTCACCTCCTTTTTTTCCCCATAATTTTTTTCCCATCACTATGGTCCATTTAACAGAGGTAGAAAGAAAATAAAGCATGGTTGAGTAGTTTGCTCTCAAGTGTTTTAAAATACTCATTCACTTGTGTAAACACCAAAATATTTTTAGTGAGACGTGTACAATGTTTCATATTATTATTGCAATTTAGGAGTCTCAGTCAGCCATCTGATTCTTGATTCACTTTATATTTTTCTTGAAAAGAGAATCTTAGTTTTCTTCTCTGAGAAATTTAATTGAGCCTTAATGAAAAATTTGGTGAGCAGTTTTTGACTAATCTCTGACTCTTTCGGTATGGTTTTTTTTTTTTAAAGCAAAGCTTTGTTTGTACATTCCACTAGTATAGCATCTCTTTTATACTTCAAGTATCAGGGGAGGGTCCCGGATATAAAATGCAGAAAGATAACATTTTGCTTTATCTTATTTGTTTTACACCTCTCAGACTGCTACCACCTGATTTTTACAACTGATACATGGATAAAGGTTTTAGAATTTTGACAAAGGTGGATTGTTTGTATTATGCTTTAGGTGTATAATTTTAACACACGTATTTCAGCTCTCCCCTCTAGATCCGTTTCAGTGGATGAATCTAGACCTGAACTTATTTTCAGACTGGCTGTGGGAACTTTCTCAGTCTCTGTGCTTCACATTGATCCTTTATCCCCACCTGAAACATCATTGAACCTTAATCCATTGACGTCTATGGCGATAGATTTCTTTACTTGTATAGAAAAGATTGATCCAGCAAGATTTTCAACTGAAGATTTCAAGTCGTTCCGAGAAGTATTTGCAGAAGCTTGCTCTCACGATCATCTTCGGTAAACAATCTTATTTATTAAGTCTGAAAAAGAACTAAATGTGGACCTCAGTATCTACTCCCCCACTCATCTCCATTTGCTTTTCTAATTCACATTTTATTTGTAAGTTAATGCAATGAGTAAGGCTTTCTTGCACTGCCCAAAGAAACTCACCATAGACTTACTTATTTAAGTTATTTGGCATGCAGAACAATTCATATATGGGATCAAGGTGATCTGGAGCTTTCAAACTTTTTGTTAGCTCCCTGCCCTGCTCATGTCAGGTTTGTTTGACTACATTTTGCCATCATCCCCACTGACACTACAATCATAAAAATAGTTTTTAGTGCCTGTGGCTTTGGAGAGATGGCAGTGAGGATGAGAATAAAATGGACTAAGAATGGACATGGAAATATTCCGCATGCCACTGGCTTTGGGGTGGGAAATGATACCAAGGCTAGTTCTGAGCTTGGATGCTACATTTAAAATTTTTGCTTAAAAATTTAGTAAAGGGCCTTTCCAGGTGGTGCAGCGGGTTAAAGCATAGCACTAAGAAGCAAAAGCCACTTCAGCATAAGTTTGATCTCTGCCCCAGAGGTGACCCACATGGTGTGGCAGACCTCTCTTGACCCGCCTGCTGCTCCTCTCAGAGTGTACTTCCTCAGTCAGCCTGTTCTTCTCTCTACTCTGTCTCTGGTGAAGCCTCTCACTGCTCCTGCACCTCTAGTCTGTACCCCAGTTCTGTATGCATAAATAAACAAATTAAAAAAAAAAGTAAAACTATTGCACAATCCAATCATATTACAGTGTATGGATATATCAAAGTAGCAGACTGTATACTTTTTAAATTTCCATATCATCACATCTCAAATTGATTCAGTTAAAAAACTATCCAAATAGCTAGTGATGTTTTTTCATGGATTGAGTACTAGTAGATGAGGAGATAATGGTATTTGTAAGTATAAGATTATTAATGTGAGAATACTGTTATTTGAACATGAAAGTAACCCATGAAACAGTCATAAGTTACTTTATACAATGGTTTAGACACATATATTAATATCTTTAGAAAATCATTTGGGCTTTTTTTAACCTTTATCTTTTTTAAATTTTAAAAGGCAAATAGTTTTCATATGCAAAATAGTTTTCATACTACCAAAAAAGAAAAAAAAACACTCTATAGGTTAGTGACAGTATTTATAGTCATACTGTAAAAACATTATTTTTCTTACCAGTTTTGACAAGTTTTCAAATACCTGCAAGTAGGAAATAAACAACAAAAATTAGATGTAGGCCCTCATTTGACCTCCATTGATTGAAGTTTTTAAAAATTGTGAGATGCTTCTAGATAATTTTAGAAATTATTACGTTTTGTGGATTTTAAAAATTTTATGCAGTTTAGATTTCAAAGTATGAAAGAAGAAAGGGAACTGTTGGGAAATCAATTGATTCTGGATAATTTGCTATCTGCAACTGATTTCTTTAGTTTCTGTCAGGGAATGGGAAATTTGAATCAGTCATCCTGGTTAAACTCTCTCCTTAGAAATACTAGGTTTTACAGAATAGGGAGGAATACAGAGACTAGGGTAACAATTCACCGTTGACTTAATGGTGGGAATTTTATGGAGATCATACCTGGGAGGAGAAATCAAACTTGTACAAAAATGAGTGATAGTTTAAAATTCTGTAAATAAATGAGAAAAAGAAATACTAGTTTTTAGTAACAACTTGTCAGAATAGTGAATAATACTTTATTAATATTGTGTACTCTTCGTTGACAAGTTATTTAATCTACAAGTATATGAAGATTTTTAAGTGCTGCATTTTTAATAACAGATTTATAGGTACTGGCATCAAAGTATCCTATGAACAAAGACGGAGAGCAGCTTCCCGGTATTTTAATACTGACCTGTCCATTGGGCAAATGGAACTTTTGGAATGCCTATTTCCTACTGATTTTCATTCTGTTCCTCCTCACTACACAGAGGTAAGTGTTAGATACCTTTTCCTTGGTAGTAGTTTTTGAACTTATCTTGCTTTTTAAGAATTATACGAATAGAAATGATTTTCTTTAAAAAACAGGTGAAGAAATCATGTGTACATCTGTGTTTTGTTTAATCAGATTTTGAATGTGGCATTGAAGATTATTATTGGAGTCTGTCATGTGTTAGAGTTGTCTTGTTTTTGAGTAATGGGCAGGTGATGGGACCAAATGAATTTAGTTCATTCATTTTTTCCAACAACTCTTAATTTCGAAAGAATTCAGTCATTCAGCATATACTTACTGGATGTCTGCTGTGTGCTTAGTGTTATGAGGAACAAAATGACTTGTATTCATTTATTATTAATCTGATTTTTTTTGTTCCTATAAATGTGTTCTAAAGAAACTATTTTTTTTTATTAAAAAGTTTATTTTTACATCATTTTTCACATTTTTTTTTCATCTCAATTGTAATCCCCACGGGTTTCCCATCACCAAATCACCCCTGTGCCACCACCATAGTCCCGTGCATTTCCCTCCCTTC
>NW_004567114.1:5274759-5299910 GCF_000260355.1 Condylura cristata
TCCGTATATTTTTGTGATCAGTCCTTTATCGCTACTTTTGTGTGAGAAAATGTTTTCCCAATTAGTGATCTTTCTGTTTGTTTTTAGTAATGTCTTAAAGAAACTATTTTTAAAGATATGAAAGTATCACTTATTGTTGTTACTTTAACCTTTTATACTGTTTTTATTTTCAAGCTTTTCCTTAGACATTGATTTACTTGAATCCTCATCCACATTTTATAGATGAGGTACTAAGTGTCACAGAAGTTCATTTGTCTACAATCACTTTGTTAGTGACAAAAATTAAATTTGAAACTGGCTTTTCCTGACAAAAAGTTCTTTCTGTTCTTACATTAGCACCTCTGTTAATTCATGTGACTAATTACAGGTTAATATCTTATGTTTATCTTCATTTTTAAGCTTTTAATGTTCCATTCCAAAGAACGAGTGGATTCCCATCCCCCTGTGTGTCTTCAGCTTCATTATAAGCATTCTGAGAATAAAGGACCCCAGGTAAGAGCCCTTTACACTTTGACTGGATAGGTTGTTTGTTCTAAGTGGAAGGTTTTCAGTTCACTTTGTGGTATCATTAGTGATCATATTCTTACTTTCTTTTTCTTAAAAGGGTAACCAAGCAAGACTTAGTTCTGTTCCTCAGAAGGCAGAATTGCAAATTAAGCTCAATGCAGTCTTCTGTGAGCTGGATATCAGTATAGTGGACAGGTTGAACTCCTTGCTTCAGCCACAGAAACTTCCCACGGTGGAGATGATGGCGTCTCACGTGTACACATCATACAATAAGCACATTAGTTTGGTAAGTGTATTTAAAACTGCAGTGCTCGTCACAATTATAGCTATTTTGTAGGCTACTTGAATATCAGTTCTGAGCTCACGTGTTCGTAATAGAATAAAGGGCATGTTTTATTAAAACAACATTATTTATACAAATGAAAACTTTTATCTATAGATTGTAGTTATATAAATCTTGGTAATAATACTGAGTGGAATTTTAGGTGGCTGTTTTAAATGATTGATGTAAAGATGATGCAACAACACAGAAAGAGTGCTCATAAAGATGTAAGTGAAAAAGTAGAATATGCTTTCCATATAAACTTTTATTGTAACTATGCCAGTGAAATGGATGTACAGAAAAGAATGAGTAGAAATATACTGGTTGATGGTACTGATTGTATCAGAGTAGTAGAACTAGGTTTTCTTTCCTTTCTGTGTTTTATTGGAATTTTATAAATTATGATTCTCACAAAATTGCATCTAGTCACGTATTCAGTAAACTATTAGAGCACCCATGAACTGTAACCTATAATCTGTAAGATACAGTTTTGAAAATTGAAACAGCATTTATAGTATTGTGTTCCTGAGAAAGTCACTGAGTCACTTTTACCGAGATCTGGTCCCTGCTGTCAGATTTGGGAGATGTCTATTAGGGATTTTGAGACTGAATTTGGAGCTGATAGGACCAGAAACAGAATGGGCAATTTTGGTTAAAAGAAAAGGGAGAATATATTTTAATTTTCTTTCTTACTTCTTCTTCCTTAATTAGTGATCTGTACTCATATTAAATCAGCATTCTTTATCTTACTTTGCCACAGTTCTATGGGGCTAGTGCCTGTATTTGCTATTAGCCCTTGATGTGTGGGAAGGATTATTTAATACCTTGGGTTATTTTTTCTGAGAGTCGGGGCCAGTGCTAGAAAGCCAAATAGGAGAGAAAGAGAAAAGGTTTGTTAAAAATCCAAGTTTCTTCTAATGTAAGATGGGGACTTTCTAATCTGTGAGGTTAGAGACTGATTCATGAAATTAGTTTTATCACCAACTGTGGGCTAGAGCTTAAGCTTTAGTACATTTTAGAGAAAAAAAAACAAACACACACACAACAGACTTACCTGAAGAGCAAGTTTTTGATCCTTTTACCTTGAGTAAATGGTGAATAAGTGTTTAGGGTTTCTGAGAATCATTTCTAAGGGAATGATATAATCATTCCCTTAGGTGAGTTGGGCAGGTTGAGGTAAATCATTTTTAATTATTTAGAACCCATGATGTATCAGGCTCTGGCCTTAGTCCTGGAAATATAAAAATGCACCAGGAATGAACCTTTCTGCATTTTTCATAGCTTATCCGATTTCACATTCAATCTGTAAAGTAGAATATTGGTGGATAAATCCTTCAAATTGAAGTTGGCTGCTACGGTTACCTTTAACCATACTGAATAGTTGTTAAGTTTATTTACACATTATCCTTTTTAGTGAATAGTAAGATTATTTTGCCTTCTGTGGTGCTGGTGTCTTTGGTTCAATTTCTATTTTAATTTGTGTTTTATATTAAAAGTCAGTAGTTCTGACTTTTGTCAACAACTGTTCCAGTGTAACATTTCATTATGGTATATTAACATGGTAATAATTAATTTGAAATGAATTTGAATGTTTTATTCTTAGTGAGGAAATAGTGATTATACCTATTGGAATGTTGAATACTAATGTCATTTATGTATATTTACTTAATATAACATTTTAGTATATTTTTGATGTTTTGTGTTTTAGCACAAGGCTTTCACTGAAGTATTTCTAGATGATTCACATAATCCTGCCAATTGTCGGATATCAGTACAAGTTGCCACACCAGCATTAAACCTTTCTGTACGCTTCCCAATACCTGATCTTCGATCAGATCAAGAAAGAGGACCATGGTTTAAGAAGTCGCTTCAGAAGGAGATCCTTCATTTAGCATTCACAGATCTAGAATTTAAGACTGAATTTATAGGAGGATCAACCCCAGAACAAATTAAATTGGAACTTACCTTTAGAGAACTAGTTGGTAAGATTGAACATGCCTGTAAAAGAGCCAGACTAAAAACACAACTGCTATTGAAACATGCATCCCGGAAAAATACACGACAGCACCCCGATATAGCAAAATTAAAGAATATTATGCTGAAATACAAGAGTAACAACTTTTTTCAATATTGTATGCAAAAATGTAATGTAAATCAGGTTTAAAGAGAAATTCCTAAGCATGGTGATTTATTCACTTTGTTAAGGTACTTCTTTTCTGCCAGGAAAATAATCCTTTAACTTAATTTTAATGACCACTGACCACATGCTTGTTCAGGGCTCACAGAAGCCGGGAGTTGAGTGTCACTCTGTGGTAGGTACTGTGCTAAATGCTCACACACAATGTTCAATCCTTTAATTATCATAGTGATGAGAGGCTTATTATTTTTGATGATCTTTATTGTTTAAAGATTTGAGAAGAGATGCCTTCCAAGGTCATCAGCAATAAGTGCCAGAATCAAGATTCAAACCTCAGTCTGACTCTGGAGCTCAAGCTTTCAGCCACTAGTCACATGGTGACGCTTCTTTGTAAAGCTTGTTTGAAATGCTTGTGTCTTGTCTTGCTTTTGTCAGCTAATGAAGAGAATATAGATATTTAAAACTGTTGCTGATTATGACTTTATGAGAGGGCCCTGAGGGTTAGTTGATCTTCCCCTATCTCCAGTGGTAAGGAACTCCTTATTCTGGATGAAAGTCATTCTTTGTGAAGTAGAACACACACAGAGGGTTATGGGAGGAGAGGTAATTCTACAGTGCTTGCTTTGACATACACACTTCAGGAACGTGCCTGCCTGTCTGCATTGCTCGATGGATCGCATAGACTATTATGAAGGATAATTGTTGAGTGGCACTCAGTAAATGGCAGCTGCTGCATTCTTCTGTTGCCACTGGGCACCTTAACGCTGCTACTTAGGGATGTGAGTTTGAACAAAAACAGCATTTTTAACTTAATCTGCCTATCCGGTCTCCCCACATGCACACATGAAGTAGGAACAAATGAGTAATTGCCACACAACTGAACACTGCATTATGTCCCTGGGTAGAGAATCTTTGCCCCTGTATGAAGGAAGTTTTTATTTTTTTAATACTGAAGAAGAAATGCATTTTAGTTAATCAGTCTTGTTTTGTTAGGGTCATTCCAGGAAGAGAAAGGAGAACCATCTACAAAGTTTTTCCATGTGTCTGGTGGAGTGGATGGAGACACAGTAGCATCAGATGACTTTGACTGGCCACGGTGAGTAAGCCGGTATATGGCTGGGGGGAAGGGGTGTTGGGGAGGTTTTTATTTTCAAAAATAAATTGATGTAATCCCTTTAACCAACTTTTTGGTATTCAGTCTAGGCTAAAAATGCCCATGCTTAATGAAAGAACCCAGAAGTAGATGGACAAATTAAAAAAAAAAAAGTGTGTGTGTGTGTGTGTGTGTGTGTGTGTGTATGCTAGCTACTGTGCTACAAAAAGTTTATGTTAGATACAGTGGGAGATGGTGCTCTGAATGTACAGTCTCAATCCGCCCAAAGAGGGACAAAGAATCAACCATTTTAAGGATACTTCAAGGTCATGGAGAAGAGATACCATGTTGCACCACTTAGCTAGTTGTCAGGTAGATTTTGTAGTTGATGATTGCTTTAGGACAGTGCATTTCAGGTCTCAGGCTTTTACAGAACAGTAACGTTGTGCCGCCCCCCACCCCCCAAGCCCCCGCCCCGATTCTAGGATATAGCCTGGGCATTGGTATATTCTTGAAAATGACACCTGGTGATTTCAGTGTCAGGTGAACCTAGAGAACCACCTTATTAGCGTTTCTTAGGCAGAAAAAACTCCTTAAATTCAGTTGGCCCGACACTGAGTTTATATTATTCTATTTGAAGGAACTTAGTTTGCTAGCAGCAGTGGTTTGTTATTGTGTTGAAAGCATCTGTGCTGAAGCCTTTCTGTGAAATGACATCCCCTTTGCGATGCCCACTTCCGCCCACCGCATCAGACCTACCGGGCTGCTGGGGCAGCATTGCCGGGCATGCTCGTGGCAATGGGCGCGTGGAGCCGGGCTTCGCACCGGAGAAGCGGGTGTGCGTCAAGCAGGCAATTTGGAAGTCCAGCTTACAGAGGGGTATTTATTAATTACAACAATTATGATAGTGTATAGCGAGAACCAGCTTAGGTGGAAGCCCTAAGTTGCAGCGGCAGCTCAGCTCTTCAGCAGGAGGCTGCGGTGGCGCGTCCAGTCCACGGGCTGATGTGGTCCAAGGCGAACAAGGCCTGCGGCTTGGCTTTGGGTAGGAGCTAATGTCATCCAAGGATGTTTGCATAGTATGGGGTTGAAGGTACAAAAGACAATGCCAGTCTTTCGTTGCTGAAATTCTGAAGGGAACGGTTACTTTGTTCTTGCAGTTCTGCAACTATCTCCAGGTCAGTCACTCATCACTCCTTTTTCTGTTTGAACAATTGGTACAACGCAAGGTTTCGTGGGCATGCAAGTATTCCATAATGAAGAACAGGAAGGCTTTGATTTAATGATAATAAGTAGAACTCTTAGGTATAATTGCTGGCTAATAAAATATGAAAACAATCTTTTATCGTCAGAGATGAGAATTTCTGTTAGCCAAGTATAAATATAAAATGTCAAGGCCCGTCTTTGAATTTTACTCATTCCATCAGTTCCACCCCAAGTTACAGCTTCGCAGGAGTGGGTCGCGATTGACGGGACTCGGCTTGCAGAGAAACCCCACCACCAGGGGTTTCATCAGCGGTGCTGGCGTCACTCTTGCTGTTTCCACTTAGAGTCTGCCTTTTTCCTGATTGTCTTTGCTCTCAGAATTGTGCTGAAGTTAAACCCCCCAGCCATGCACTCCATCTTGGAGAGAATAGCAGCGGAAGAAGCAGAGGAGAATGATGGTCACTATCAGGAAGAGGAGGAGGGCGGAGCACATTCCCTGAAAGATGTCTGTGATCTGCGAAGGCCCGCGCCTTCGCCCTTCTCCTCCCGGAGAGTCATGTTTGAGAACGAGCAGGTAAAATAAAGTGAGTCTGTGATGAGGAGTGGCCAGACTCAGCAACGGTTTTGATTCTTATCATGGAAAAGGTGCTTTGTTTACTGTTTTTGTTTTCTGTTTTTGCTAGATTTTTAGCTCCCAGATTGAATAACACCTGTTTATTTTTTTCTTGGTTAAAAGTTAAGGATGAAATGCAAACTCGTTTACATACTAAGTTGTATGGCAAGGGGGAGAAACTTACTGTTTTGAACATAAAATGGTCATTTGATCTTTTCTTTTCACTGTTACATTCTAGATGGTGATGCCAGGAGACCCTGTGGAAATGACAGAGTTTCAAGATAAAGCAATGAGCAATTCTCACTACGTGCTGGAGCTTACACTACCCAATATTCATATCACACTACCGAATAAGAGCTTTTATGAGAAGCTTTACAACAGGTGAGTCTGAGCACGTCCCTCAGACTGTGGTTGGGCGTTTCTGCCGTTGCCTTGCCACGGTACCTGCTTCCTCTCTTCCCCTCTCCTCTCCTTGCTTGGTTACCGGGTGCTTCGTGTGCAGCTGATTATAGAGCCTTTACTGTAATGATGAGGGGTTACCAGAGTGGCGCTTACTAAGTACGGTCTGGTACAGGTTACTGCTGCATGAGATACCTGTTCCCCTGTGCCTCACATGGGCCTGCGGGCTCAGTGCCCTCACCCCAGGGCGTCTGTCTTGTATATGTGCAGTGTTGTGAAGAGTTGGGAGATACTTCTTAAAAGCTGAGGAGCAAGGCTGTTGGGGGAAGGATGGGGACAGAGGCCATATGAGGAGGGACAGAATTTCTTTGGGAAGGTGGATGTGATGATAGCCTGCTGTGGCTCAGAGAACCACAGTAGTCACCAGAGTTGACGTGGCTGCTCTAGCGAGTTCGGAGCATTCCACATCCCCCATACACATCCCTTATCTTAACTGTTCTTGATGAAACTGCGTTTTCATCAAGAGGGGGGAAAAGTAGTTCCCTAGAGAAAGTGAGTAATGGGAGAGAACTGAGCTGGGAGCTGGACATAAACTGGGGTGCTAGCTCCAGTTCCCCCACTAATAAGGGCATGCTTAACCTGTGGGGCAGTTTCAGGTGTAGAGTGGGAATGGTTCTCTGGCCGGCCCCCAGGGTGGATGGGATGGCAGGAGACAGAGCCGTCCTGGTGCTGTTGGCAAAGTGCTCTTTATGCGTGAGCAGCCTTCCTTTAATCTTTATGGGTTTTTATATTTAATGAACTTCCTCCCTTAAAATGCACTCAGTTATATGTCATTGGATGCTCGTGACAGGTACATAGGCAGGTATCTGATTAGACAGATTCTTTTCAGTGCTAGTATTATAGCTTTACCAGTTATTTTTGATGAAAGAACATAGTAGATTTAAATAAAAACTCCTGTAGTATCTAGTTTCTGTTTCACAGTTTAGAAAAATTATCTTCAGTTTTAAGGAATATGTTTGGTTTACTGATGGCTAAACTAGGAGATACACACTTACTTTTCAACTTTTGTCTTTGTAGGATCTTTAATGACTTACTACTGTGGGAACCAACTGCTCCTTCCCCAGTGGAGACATTTGAAAACATTTCATATGGTATTGGACTTTCAGTCGCCAGCCAACTGATTAATACCTTCAACAAAGATAGCTTTAGTCCGTTTAAGTCTACAGTTCACTATGGTAACATATTTTACATTTGTTCTGAATTAAAGTATATGCTCTACCAATAAAGTAGTAGTAACCTTTTCATCTGATGGGTTAAAGTGTGTTTTTTATGTTAACTGCATTTTATAGTTTGGTAATTTTCAGTATTTCCCCACTCATCTACATATTGAGCATTTCCTACCCATTAAATATGTTGTTATCTTTGTAGTGATAGCATGTAAATAGGCTGAAGTTCATGGGAAAGAGGCTAACACAGAAAGTACATTTTACTATAATGCCAAATTCTTTGGATGTGAACAAGCTGTAAATATAAAGAAGCCTTTTTGTGGTAGTGTTCAGGGTGCTCCTTTCTTCTAATAAGCAGCCAGAACCAATCAGTTGCCATTTCTCCCCACAGATGAGGAGAGCGGGTCCGAGGAGGAGACACTGCAGTGCTTTCCTAGCGTCGATCCCAACTACCGGTCCCGGAGGAAAAAAAAACTAGACTCTCAGAATAAGAACGCGCAGAGTTTTCTTTCAGTTCTTCTGAGTATCAATCATGGACTCATGGCAGTGTTTACAGATGTAAAGGTAAGAGTTTACAAATCCAGTGGTTTTCAAGTGTGCCTTGCTTTACTGCCATGATAAACACCCCGAAATAGAGGAGGCTTGAGCTTGTTTCAGGGAGGGGTGAAGGTCCCTTTTCCAAGGTCTTGACGATAGCAGTGTTGGGACTTGAGCATTCGTTTCTGGTTAACAGAGAGATGGCACGTGGCCCTCCTTTTGGAAAATGTGTGCTGGTTCTGTTCTGAGGGTGGCCAGTGATTGATTTGTATCCTAAAGACGGGAGAAGCCCAGCGATTTGTGTGGCTGGAGACCACTTGGGAGTTCTCAGCTGACCCCACAAGGAACACCCCACGGTCATGCTTTTTCTGCATTTAAGTGTCAACTTCTGTGTTTTTATGATCCTTCTATTAGCAAGATAATGGAGATCTGCTGGAAAACAAGCATGGTGAATTCTGGTTAGAATTCAATAGCGGCTCATTATTTTGTGTGACAAAGTATGAAGGCTTTGATGACAAGCACTACCTCTGCCTTCACACGAGCAGCTTCAGCCTCTACCACAAAGGTAGGACAAATGGCAAATGCTGTGTCTGGTCATGTCTGTTTCACACATTTAATTTTGTTTAATAAAGAAAACCTATTGAGAACAGAAATCTGGTAGCAGAAATTATTTTCTCTGGGATTGTTCAGATTCTGTTGCCGAATACTTAATGAAAATTAGAAGCTGACTTTATGTTCTTTCTTCTCAACAAGCTTATTGAGATATAATTCATATAGCACACAATCACTTGTCTAAAATAGCGGTTTCTTGGTGTTTGTTATTTCCAAATCACCCCTCCAAAACTTGAAACATTCTTATCTCCCCCAAAAGAAACTCTGTATCCTTTAGCTCTTATCACCCTCCCAACCTCCCCAGTCCTAAGCAACCTCTGATACACTTTCTGTGTCTATGAACTTTAAATTCAAGCTGCTTTATGTAGCGGAATCATGCACTATTTAGGTTTATTCAACTGACTTTAATTTGTCACATTGTTATCAAGGTTCATCCAAATGTACTTAATTCCTTTTTTCCTGCCAAAATTTATGTAATTTATCACACCTTAGCCATCGTTTAGTTAATGGGGCTTTATAGTCTTCTCTCTAAAGCAGTATTTCTTTCACATACAGAATGCATTCTGTATTCTTTTGCATGCATTCCCTGTATTACACTGGTATAGAGGGGAGATACTTGGGCATTTTTAATGTCAACCAGATTTTCCTGTTGAAATATAATTTCCTTTGCATTTCTTTTTTCTTCTTGGGTCCTGAAAATTATGGCTTTTTGACTGTTTTGAAGTTGGTTTTTGTTATTTTGTCTCTAGGATTTTGATATATTCAAAGGAAGTATGTTGTTTTGCCTTCAGTTATAGAAGACACTCACTTCAAGTAATAATTTTGATTTATTTTCATTTCATGGTTGATGTAGGCATAGTAGATGGAGTGATTCTTCCTGCAGAAACGCGTCTGCCCAGTGCCACCCGCCCACACTGGTTGGAACCCACTATTTACTGCTCAGAAGATGACCGCGTGGGTAGAGCATCGTCGGATGGTGTTGGAGGAGACGCCTTGAATATGCTGTCTGTGGCAGTTAAAATACTGTCTGATAAGTCTGAGTCCAATACAAAGGTTTGCTTTTTGTGCTCTTATGCCATTAAATAACTGCTGTTTTGATTTGATTATAAGCTAGAGGAGATTGTATAAAAGTCAGCACACTTATTTTCTTAGAAAAATGTTTTTGACTTTAAGTTAGAGGATTATTTAGGTGATAAATGTAGCTCTTTGTGTTGTTCTGTATAGGAATTTCTCATTGCTGTAGGACTAAAAGGGGCCACTCTCCAGCACAGAATGCTTCCTTCTGGGCTTAGCTGGCATGAGCAGGTAAGAGAACTGCTATGTGTGGCGTACCAGTTAGTTTTTAAATTTATATTGTGAAATACATACTGCAGAGTTCACAAACCACGCGTGTTCTGCCTACAGTGCTCCTGTGTGACTGCCTCTTAGTTTAGAGACAGACATTACTGCCAATCCAGGGTGGAATTGCTGCTTTACTTTAAAGTTAGATTGTCGGGGACTGACCCCGATCACGGGTGGCAGTGGGGGGGCAGAACAGTCAGGGTCTTAAGGTGGGAGTGGTGTTGGTGAGAGGAGATTCCTAAAAAAGGGGGAAAAGGGGAGCGGGCGGAAGGAAGACAGAGGAATCGGAGTTGGGTGCAAATCTTCCTGCTCTGGTTTCATCAGAGGTTTATTTTATACATTTCAAGCAAGCAGTGGGATAACAGCATATGAATTGGGCTGAGATCACAGTCATCTTTTTTTCTAACAGTTTGGGGTCATATTGACCTTTAGCTGATATTATAACATTTTAAAATTAATATATTAAAGTTAAAACAGGTACATACATTTATAAAATTTAAGGTTAACTTTGCTATATTCACCACAGTGATGACTGGCTAAAAATAAAGTCCCTTAAACCTTAGTTACTACCTAATGACCTTCATTCTCATTGAGATACCTAGAGGGTAAAATAAAGTAAAGGCAGGTAGGAGAATTTTCTTGTAAATCAATCACAAAAGGAAATATAGTAAAATTCTTTAAAAACTGAATAGACTTGAGTAGTTCCTTAAAAACTAAATAAAAAGCCTGAGTAAATTTCCTTATTAAAAGATTAGACAGTAGAAAGTTTAAGTAGTTCTTTAGAAACTGAATAGAAGGCTTATGTGAGATAGTAGAGAGATGAGATTTGGGTTCTCATCCAGGCAATAAGAGAACTCTGATTATTTTTTAACATGTTCTAGTACTGCTTTGTCTTACAATATTGATTTTGTTATAATTGCTTTTATTAATGAGCCAGTTGTAATATTATTTTTCATTTCAAGAGGAATTTCCCTTCCTGGGGCAGCGCTTGCTTGTCAGGCCAGGCAGCGCCTTATGAAGCTAAGGCCATCCAGTTGTACACTGAAAGTTGCTCAGAATATTTTGATATTATGATTATACAAAAAAGGGAGGTCATAACATAAATTAGCATGGAAATTCTGATTTTTCAGAGCTTTTCCTTTTCTATCTGGAATTTGTCACTTGCTAGAAGTTGTATAGCCTGTGTCATTAGATCCTTAAACTTTTTTTTTTTAATTTTACAACAGATCCTTAAATTTTTAAAAAACTGTTATCCTTCATGTCATTGGAAGTCTGTGTCTCAGGAGCCTGACACAGTAGCAGTAAAAGCCTGGTACTTTGAATCAGATAGTCTGTCTCCAAATGCTATCACTCATGTTACTCCCTTAAGCCCATTCATACTGCAGGCATTTCTTAAACAGTTGGCTTGACAGTTCTGTATGGCAATGACACAGTTGACTGTTTTCAGAGGGACTTTGGATAAGAAGTTAACTCTTCATGGGGGAATGAAAATTAGGGTGCTGTGGTGCCTAGGTCTTTTCTAGAGAGAAGTTTTTTCTTGTGACAGGAAAATGCTTACTTATTTATTTTTTTAAAGATTTATTTACTTATGGATACAGAGCTGGAGTACAGGCTAGAGGTGCAGGGGTGATGCGGTGAGAGGCTTCACCAGAGACAGAGTGGGGAGCAGAACAGGCCCACTGACGAAGCACACTGCTGAGGGGAGCAGCGGGCGGGTTGGGAGAGGTCTGGTGCGCCCTGTGGGTCACCTCCGGGATGGGGCATGAACTCATGCTGAAGTGGCTTTAGCTTCTTTGTGCTGTGCTTTTAACCCGCTGCGCCACCAGGGAGGGCCTGGAAAATGCTTATTTTATAGCTTGAATGATTTCAGCAAACTTTTCCTACAGAGGCAAGTAGGAAATGTCAAGTGGTGATCTCCTTATCCTCTGGCTCTCTCTCCTTCTCCGCCTTATCTTCTCCCAGATGTGTGTGTCTGTGTCCGTAAGTGAGTGCTGTCACGTGTGGATGGCGGGAGATAGATGGTGTGGTATGGACGCTGGTCTGTAAGGGAGTGATGGAGCCTGACCTTATTTTCTTACATTAGAAATGGGGAGAATAGATGTTGGTGATGGGGATTCGTTTCTAGACTGAGCTAGTTAGAAAACAAAGAAAAAGAGCTTCTCCCAACGATGGACCTCAGAGAAAAATAGATGGATAGTTTTAAGTAACTGTATTTTCAAGAGTTGTTTCAAACTGGCTGGTATGAAAGTTGTGTGTTTCATTAGATAGGACTCCTGAAATTTCTGTAGCATTAAAGTTGTTGGATGGTTCTGTTCATTTCAAAAACTTCTATTATGCAAATAATTTTTGAAATGAGTTCTTTCAAAATGTGATTTTTTTCTTTAGCATTATGATTTTCCAGTAACTCATTGCTTTTTCTGTGAGATTCTGTGTTTTATAGTGGTATCAAGGATATCATATCAAAACTTGTTTTTATATTGTTTTATATTTTTGTGATTATAGATTTTATACTTCTTGAATATTGCTGATGAACCTGTTTTGGGATATAATCCTCCAACTTCATTTACAACTTTTCATGTTCATCTCTGGAGCTGTGCACTTGATTACAGGTCAGTTTACAAAAGGACAAAATAACATTTTATTTAAAATATGTATTAAGTTTAGAAAAATATGTAATTCAGTAGAGTTGAGGTTCAAATGATTTCAAGAGAATTGCATTAGGCTGATGTTCTGTTGTTTCTTTTGGACCTCAGGCCACTTTACTTGCCAATCCGATCTCTCCTTACTGTTGAGACATTCAGCGTTTCTAGTAGCGTTGCCTTGGATAAATCATCTTCTACTCTCAGGTACCGTGCAAACATCATTGTATACCAGATGTAACTATCCAGAACATACTAGTGGATATTTATCTAAACCATTTGATTGATGTTTCACTTCTTTGTTAAAATCAACATTCTTTTACTAATAATTGTTTCTGTTTATCTAAGTCACTCAATTTTCCTTTCTCAGATGACTCCTCTCTTCTCTTCACTATTGTATTTTTTTTAAAGATTTTATTTATTTGAACATACAGAACTGGAGTATAGGCCAGAGGCTCAGGGATGGCGAGAGGCTTCACCAGAGACAGAGTGGGGAGCAGAACAGGCAGATCAACAAAGTACACTGCTGAGGGGAGCAGCGGGCGGGTCAGGAGAGGTCTGCCACGCCATGTGGTCACCTCCGGGGCGGGCGGGAATCGAACTCATGCGGAAGTGGCTTTAGCTTCTCAGTGCTGTGCTTTACCCCGCTGTGCCAACAGGGAGGGCCACTATTGTATTTGTTTTTCAGAAGGAAATTGATTCTTGAG
Organism: Condylura cristata; assembly: GCF_000260355.1. Classification (NCBI taxonomy): domain Eukaryota; kingdom Metazoa; phylum Chordata; class Mammalia; order Eulipotyphla; family Talpidae; genus Condylura; species Condylura cristata. The sequence continues at coordinate 5,288,099 of NW_004567114.1, forward strand.
ATTCCTAGTTTACTTTTTACAACATATATATACATATATGAAAATATGTTTATGTGCTTGTATACATATACAGGTGAAAGCAAGAGCATGAGGTATTATGGGAAGTTTGTGTACATTTACACATGTGTGTACACACATATATGTGCTCTTAGTTCACTATGCTGCTGTGTGTGTGCATATGTCATGTGTGTACACAGACACACTTTCCATGATACCAGTGGTACTTTCTTTTCATAACTTAGACTTAGATGTGGACATGTGTTATAGGAACCCATTGGGAATAAATTGAGCAGATGATTTAAATTTATTCTTTACATATTCCTAGCATTCAAACGATGAGTTATAAAGACATGTTAGATGGCACTCATAAGTTAGACACTACATATAATTTTGATAATATTAGAAGGAATCATACCACCATATGTAAAGTGACCACATGGTTTGTGTTGGAAGTTAATTTTTCAGATGTTGATTTTATCTTTTTCCCCTCAGAATAATCTTGGATGAAGCTGCTTTACATCTGTCTGACAAATGTAATACGGTCACTGTAAATTTGAATAGAGGTAAGAGTTAAGCAGTGTGAGTGGATGGATGCTCTTTTGTATTCTTCTGTGTACTTTTTTTTTTTTAAGATTTATTTATTTGTGCATACAGAACTGGGGTACAGGCCAGAGGCTAAGGGGTGGTGAGAGGCTTCACCAGAGACAGAGTGGGGAGCAGAACAGGCAAAGTATCAAAGTACACTGTTGAAGGGAACAGTGGGCAGGTCAGGAGAGGTCTGCCGCACCATACGGATCAACTCTGGGGCAGGCGGGAATTGAACTTACTCAGAAGTGGCTTTAGCTTCTGAGTGCTATGCTTTATTTAACCCGCTGCGCCACCAGGGAGGGCCTCTTCTGTGTACTTTTTATTCTCAGGTAATGCTAGTGAAACAAATATCTTGTTAAGTATCAGATTGTAATACCTTAATATCACTTAAGTGTATTAAGTTATATATACTTTATTTAATAAAGACATTTTTCTCTAAAATAAGGTGAATTGCAAGTTTTTTAAAAGGATAAAACTGTATTATTACTACATTATACATATTTGTAGTACTACCTGCCATGAATTTTAATGAAGTGCTAGTTTTATTTGGTGTTGCTTGGGTAAGCATTTTTTGAGAGCTTTCAGACATTTTATTCATTTAAAATTTTAGACTATGTTCGTGTGATGGATATGGGGCTTTTGGAGTTAACCATAACTGCAGTGAAGTCTGATTCTGATGGAGAGCAAGTAAGTTGTTAAAATAACTGGAAATATTTAAGTCCTGCTTTTTTGAGAGACTAAAAAATGGAATTTATTGTGAAATTTGCCAGATTTTAAAGATTTTAAGTTATAATGTTTTAAAATAAAAACATTTTAAAATTCTGCACTGTAAGTGTTTCCCACAGCAAGACTGTACCAAAATAATTCTTTTGTCTCCTGCTCGGAAAACTTTTTCTTCCTTTTCCCTGGGTCCTGTCCAGACCGAACCGCGCTTTGAGTTACACTGTTCAAGTGACGTCGTCCATATCAGAACATGCTCAGACTCTTGTGCGGCTTTGATGAACCTCATTCAGTACATCGCCAGCTATGGGGACCTGCATGCAGCCGGCAAGGCGGAGACGAAGCCCGGAGCCCCACAGAGAAAGGTGAAGTGCCGCTGGCAACGCCACTGAGTCGTCACACCCCCGCCCCTTCAGCCGCGTGACCGCACATTTGTTTCAGCAGGGGCTTCACGGTAGTCCTAAAGTAGAAAAGAAACTCTAAGAAGTCGTGTTTCTGTCCTTTACCTTCAGAGCGATGGGTTCTGGAAAGGTGATTCTGTTGACCTTTTGGGGAAGATCATGTACCTTCTTTGATCTCCTTTGTTGCAGAATATGAATCTTCTTGATCAACGTAATACTTTTTTCCAGACTTATGATTATTTTTATCTGGAAAACCATTTGTTATGTGAGTTTGTCATCTGCGAGTTACATGTGAGAGAATTATGAGAGGTAGATGGCACGTGCTGGTGTAGCCACCGGAAGGCCACCTACGCAGTGTTGGCTTTCCTGCGGGTCTCTCGTGCCAACTGATTTTCAGTATCTTTTCGCATGTGTGATTTCCTTTGTCCCAGGGCACCAGACAGGCTTAAGATTGTTATCTCTGCTTTTTGGATGGATGTTAAAATCCAAAGAATTTAGCTAATTTTCCTTGATATGTGGCAAAAACGGCAACAAAGACCAGCTATTTTGATGCTCTGTGCATTGCTTTCTTATGTTCTCCACTGTCCCCTCGCTGCCTTCTCTCACACCTGGATTACACAATTATCCCTTTCAAATTAGATCTATTTTAGACATTTTAGAAGTGTGATTTGGATTTGATGAATGCACAGCTCTCTGGCAGAATGGCTCGGCGTCGGTGCTGGGGTTGGGCCTGCGGCTCCCGTTTGGTGATCTTCTCACCTGTGTTAGCTCCTACTGCCCTTAGCATTTGCTCATCCAAGAGATGAGGCCCTGCCCTGCCGTGGCTGCGTCTCGAAGCAGTGGGAAGCGTTCCAGCCCTCAGAGCAAGCAGAGTGGCTCGGTCACTGCTCCCCCAGTGTTGTGTGATGAGTATTTGAGCTTTCTTCTCTTCTAACGCATTTCTCCTCGAGATCCCACTTCATTGTGCTGGCTTTAAGGCAGTGACACATTTATTTCTGTTTCTTTGTGGCTGTGAAGGGTGATAATGATGATACTAACAGCTTTCAGTGAAAATGTAACAGCTGCTGGGCAGAATATAGGAAAAAGAGGATGTTCCTCTTCCTGTAAAATGTGCTTCTAGGACAAAACAAATGTTAAGTACTTCTTAGACCACTTTCAGTTATTTCTAATTAAGCTTTTTGGTTGTAGGTAGATTCCAGTGGTCACCCAGCCTCACGTGGTCCAGTTCTTCCTGATGCAGACCAGCAGATCTTGCGAGAACTGATGAGTGACGCCATGGAAGAGATTGATGTGCAGCAAGCCCCTCCATCTGTAAAGCCAAAATCTGATGGTGAGAGAGAGCAGAACTTTTTGCTGGGAGTGCTGCGGTTGGCATTGAGGCTTACATTATTTGTGTGAAATAACAAGGTCCTTATTAAAGAAAAAATACATCTCAGTATTTGTCATTCACTGTGTGTGTCTCTTAGGTAAGTAATACTTGGCCAGTGTGCTGCAGGGAAAATGGAGTAAGTGGAAGACAGAACTGATGTTTCCTGGTAACTTCTAGTTATGTAAAACAAACTGGTACTAAACCATACTGATGTTAGTTTGGGAGGGTTGAGAAATGATATAAGTAAACAGCTCAGGATATGGTAAATATGATATATACTCTTGACTACTGTTCAAAATGGTTGGAATATTTTCATTATACTTTAGTGAAAGTGAGATGAGTTGGCTTTTAAAATGTGGGTAGGATTGAGATGTGCAGGAGGGGAGAGAGAAGCTAATGTTGGTAAGATCTTTTACCATCAACAGTGGTGCAAAATGCTGCTGAAGCCCTGATTACTAACAGCCTAAACTATTCTGGAGAGAAAGTTGCTTAAAGTTGGATAATCAGGGAGGCACCAGACCCCTAGAAAGCCATGAGGGAATCACAGAAATATTTTGAAGCTTTTATTTAAAAGGCATTTTTTCCTAGTTGGATGAATGTAGCTATTTCTATATGTTGGGAAATCTTAATTTAAAAAAATTACTTCATGGTGTTATAAAAGTGTAATGTTAAATATTTTCATTCTAACTTAGAATCAGTTAGAACTTAGGAACCAACTGGAAACTTTCAGATTTCTGCATACTATATTATTTGTTATGAATTTTTACAGCTAACTAATGTAAAGAAAGACTTACTGAGCAGCTGTGATATATAAGATTCTGTGCTAGGTACTAGGCATTCGAAAGATAGATAAGTCTGAGGTGCTGCTATAGAGGGAATTAGAATCTAGTCTTTGGGCCTCTTGAGACCCATAGCATAGCCGGTTTGAATAAATGAATGGAGAATTAGTGATTCTAACATGTAATGTCATTGTGTATCCACATACTCGTTGGCACACTTGCAAGCCTTTGCTAAACGTCCTTTTAAGAAAGCTACCTGAGATGTGCGTGTCGAGTGTCTTGAGCCTCCAAAATTATCCTCTTTTCATTGTGTGGGATCACCGGCCAGGCTGAAGACACTCTCGGAATTGTTGCCACTACCCACTCCACACTCAGAGACTCCTCTGGTTTTTGTTGAGACACTGCTGTAGCTGTCGATAATTTGTCCAGAATGTTTCTTCAGTGTTCCACACACCCCCAGAGAGTATTGTCAGTCTGAAATGCAGGTTAAATGCGAACTCCATTCAACACCAACGCGCTTCTGCCAATTTCCTGAGCTGCTTTTGGGCCAGATGGCTGAGCGGAGACTGTCTAGCTTTATGTGAACATCATTTACTGTTTCCTTAGAGAATTGTAAACTTCTTAGTGTTTTTACTAGCAGTCAAACACTATTACAGAGTCTTGGTGAGAAATGAATGAAACTTCCAAGTCAGACCCACTCAGTGTGCTGTGTATCTGGTCAGACATCTGTAGGTGGTGCTGACGGTTTGGAAGTGTGCCAAGACTGGATGTCATTCTCTTTTTGCCTAGATATTTTGGATGAAAAATCACAGATTCAGGAGCCATGCTGTTCGGACCTCTTCTTGTTTCCAGACGAGAGCGGGCATGTGTCCCAGGGGCCCGACCCCACTTACACGCCTTTCACTCCCCACTTGATCAGTGACGCGGTGAGAGCTGTGCCTACTGAAAATGATGACTTCTGTATTCTTTTTGCACCAAAAGCAGCCATTCAGGTAATAAAAATTGGTAACATTAGTAAAGCCTTAAAATAATGTTTCAGATTGAACTAATCATAGGGTGTTAGAGTTTCATGACCTTTTGCAATACAGTTAAGATTTTGTAAATGTTCGTTATTCTTGACTATCTCTATGTCACATCTCTTAGAGATGCAGAGCAGAATGCTCTCTATTTAAAAAATTTCCTTCAGAGATTATTGCACTACAGATAATTTTTTTTTTTTTTTTTTGTAGTAAGTTAACTCTTCAGGGAAGTGAAATTAAATGGCAGAAAGGATGCTGAGTTATAGGTAGTGGTCCAAATAACAGGAAAGAAATATGTAGTTTATGTGAAGGCTGGTGGATGGTGATGTATTTAATTTCCATTTTAGAATCATGCTCCTATTTTTAAAGTATAAGTTCCTTATTCATGGTAAGTTCATAGTTCACTAATCTAAATGGTTAAGCAATGTTACGGGAACTGGACCTGCCAATTGCCTCTTAAAATACATAGGTATTAAAAATTAAATTACCTGTGGTAGCTTAGTGAGTGTGTGTGTGTTTTACTTCTGGGAAATTAAAAGAGTATCAAAGTAATCAAAATCAGGATAAACCTATTAGTAGGAGCATGGTATTTTGGTTAGTATGATGCAATATGTCAACTTTGGAATGAAGTGATGATTTGAATTAAAACATGCACACACACACACACACACACAAACCCCATGTACTGAATCTATGCCTTTTTATTGTCAAACAAGCCTTAAAAGCTATTTTGTAGCCTGTAAAAAATCCTCGTGAAATGCTCTACATAGAACAGAAAGAGAATTTATTTTATGGCTAAGAAAGCAGGTTATCTTATGTGATGATTAATGTAACAATTATACCTTTTTACATATTAAATTTATTGAAGATAATCAAGAAGTCTCTTTGATATCAAAGCCATAATCAGTGGTTTCTACAGAGATAAAGTCTGTGTTTTTTTTATTTTAGGAGAAGGAAGAAGAGCCAGTTGTGAAAATAATGGTTGATGATGCAATTGTGATAAGAGACAATTATTTCAGTCTGCCTGTTAAAAAGACAGATACAAGCAAAGCCCCGTTACACTTTCCGATTCCTGTAATTCGCTATGTTGTTAAGGAAGTCTCTCTTGTTTGGCACCTTTATGGAGGGAAGGATTTTGGAACAGTCCCTCCTGCTTCTCCAGCTAAAAGTTATATGTAAGTTAATGTTGACTTATATTTATTTTTTTGGTAGTCTGTTGCAGAAAAAAATACATAGATTTTATCATTTTAAGAACATTAATAACTACATATAAAATTATTTAATTTGAATGTTCCTTTTAAAACTGTGAACTTATTTGCATTATTTGTATTTTTACTAAAATGGTGACACGTGATTTTCAGAAGTTTCTGTGTTCCTCACTATGTGGCAGCGTATTTACGAGAGAGATACTCACTAAAATGAGTAAAACCTAAGCCCTGCCCTCCGTTCAAGAGGATGAATGGTTATGGGAGGAGATAGGGCAGGGAGGTGAAGTGCGCGTCCAGAGGCACGTACCAGTCTATCTCCAAATCTCCAGCAGCTGACACAGTTCCGAGCCGAGAGGTTGTTGGAAGTGTGTGGTACACAAGGGCATTTTTTAGGAGTCCTGGAGAGGCACAGCACGGAGGGGGTAGAATGGGTCAGTCTTCCCTGGGTGTCAAGAGGGTCAGAAGAACCTTCACAGACTGGTGTTTGGGGACAATAATGACTTTGTGTTTAGCAGTGTTTTATTTAAGACTCCCAAATTTATTGTAATTCTTTTCTGTATTAGGACTTGTAGGACCTATACTCTCACTGTAAAGGGTTTCTGAAGTGATGTGGAGCTTATGAGGAGTTTTCATCTCTTAGTCCTCTGATAAGAGCTCCAGCACCATAATTCATGTTTTCCCTATGGGTCTAAGTGTTTTTTGGGGAGACATTGCCCTTTGGCAGTGATGAATTCATGTTCTCAATGTCTCTAAGGTATAAAAAAACATGGCTTTGGTTTGTAGTAAAACATCTGTAGCAATGCTCTGAAAGTTCTGTCGTCTTATTTTCTTGGCATATTCTTTGACAAGGATTGTTTTTCATTTATAGAAGTCCTCACAGTTCGCCTTCTCATACTCCCACAAGACATAGTCGTAATATGGGATGTGGTGGAAAAGGAAGAAACCATGACTTTTTAATGGAAATACAGCTAAGCAAGGTGAGCTGGCATCCTGGCAGGAAACATCCAGTGAATTAGGCTCCTCCTTGAAGATTCTTTGGTGACTCCTTTCTTGTTCTGCTGAGTCTCTGCCCTTCGGATAAGAGAAGAGCAGGCTCTTACCTCTCTTCTTGTATTACGAGAAGCCTTACTTTTGTATTCTCAGACTGCCTCATTGAGCAGTGTCTCTGAGAGGAGTAACCATGAGAAGAACCCGCTCAACAGTTTGTTAAAATTCTGGGCGCCAGGCCTGAGGTTGACCCAGTAGCTTTGTGATAGGGCCCAAGAACTTGGATTTTTTTTTTAAAGATTTATTTATTTATGCATACAGAACTGGGGTACAGGCCAGAGATGCGGAGGGTGAAAGGATTCACCAGGGACAGAGCGGGAAGCAGAACAGGCAGATGGCGAAGTACACTGCTGAGGGGAGCAGCGGGCCGCTCAGGAGAGGTCTGCCACACCATGTGGTCTCCTCCGGGGCAGGCGGGGATCGAACTCATGCGGAAGTGGCTTTAGCTTCTTAATGCAGTGCTTTCCCTCGCTGCGCCACCAGGGAGGACCAAGAACTTGGATTTTTAACCTGTCCCCTGGTGATGCCAACACTGCTTATCCCAGGACTGTGCTTGTTGAGCCACTGGCTAGGGTTGCCTGACTGGAGGGCCTGCCCTTGGAGAGCACGTATCTCAGCTCCTCGTTGGATGTTGTAGAGCAGGAGGGAGGACACCAGTGGCACGGTGTGAATTTCCGTCAGTTTATCTGGGATTGTGCCACGTGTCATGTGTTAGGGAACTTAGTGCCGAAGATGTAGTGATGGCAGTTTTGTGTGCTTAATCCCCATCTCCCCTTTGGAAGTTGCAGTGAATCATTTTCAAATGATGTTATAGTTAGGCAAGATCATAATCTTACGTCTTACTCTATTGAGGGTCTTGCTTGAAAGGGATAAGGAACTTTACCAAGGTCAAATAAGAAATGCTCGTCAGGTTTCTCTTCGTATGGTGAGGTGAGTGAACAAATGAAGATATGTTATGTTGTTCTCCGAAGGTAGAATTGAAAGCTAATAGAATTCAGTGAAAATAATGTGATATTTTGTATTTTAAAGAGAAAAATCTAGTTTAACTAAAATGTAAACATCTTCACCCTGCCTTCTCCTTGCCCGTGAAGGTGAAGTTTCAGCACGAGGTCTACCCACCCTGCAAACCCGGCTGTGCGTCTAGCCTCCTCGAACACCCCGTCTCCAGGCAGGTGCTCATCGTGCAGGACCTTGAAGTCCGCGATCGCCTGGCAACGTCACAAATGAATAAGTTTCTGTACCTGTACTGCAGCAAGGAAATGCCTCGAAAAGCTCACTCCAATATGGTAAGCGTTTGAACTTCATAGTTGTTGTTTTTGTGAAAGAGTTGTTCTTATAGCTAACTGAAGAATTAGATTGGGAAAAATTACTGGATAGTTCTCCTCTTTTTAATATGAATCCCTGTTAAATATGCTGCTTAAAGTTTTATGTTGCAAAGACTACTCTGCATGTCGCTTCTAGGGTGCATTAACTATAGTCGCCGAAGTGCTGACACCTGAGGAAAGCCAGTGCCCATTCAGCCTCCCAGACATGGGTGTTGCGCAAGTGAGCTGTTGCCGGAGCATTTGGAGACAAACATTGTCCACGGAGGCTTGGTCTGTCGGTTAGCTGCAGGGGCTCTGCAGAAGCCTCTGAGACAACAAGCACAGCGTTATCATTTGCATTTTTTTCTCTAGAGAGAATCCATAGCTTTCATCAGCCTCTTGAGGAAGGGCATGACCCAAAAAAGTTTGACTTAGTTTTTTTTTTTTTTAAGATTTTATTTATTTATGCAAACAGAACTGAGGTGCAGGCTAGAGGTGCGGGGGAGGGGGATGAGAGGATTCACCAGACACAGAGAGGGGAGCAGCGGGCGGGTCAGGAGAGGTCTGCCGTGCCATGTCGTTACTCCCTGGCTGGGGATGGAACTTGTGCCGCATTGGCTGTGGATAACTTCACAGGGCGCGCTTTAACCTATTGTGCCACCAGGGAGGGCCCTGACTCAGCTTTTAAGGGAAGAGGTTAAACAGTTTGGCCCTTTTTTCCAATATAGGAAAAAGAAAAATTTTTTCTGTCTTGTTTACTTTTCCTTTCGGAAGAAAACAAGTCACAATATGAAGGGGGGAAATGGCCTTTTCTTTCTTTCTCTGTAGCTGACAGTGAAAGCTTTGCACGTGCGCCCAGAGTCCGGCAAGTCCCCACAGGAGTGCTGCTTGCGGGTGTCGCTGATGCCGCTGCGGCTCAACATCGACCAGGTGTGTGCCACGAGTGTACTTGCGGGCTGTGACGCCGTGTGTGGCTCACCTTCAGAGAGATGTGGTGTAGTAGAATCACAGTGTTTGTTATTAACTTTTGTGAGGGTTGCATGGTTAAAGCCAAAGTCTCTGTTGGTAAAGAACAGGGCAAACTCACTAGGTGTTTGGACCTGAACTCTTGGTAAGTAGATGTTTTTAGATGTCACCCTGCTCCTGGTGTCCATGGTGGAGCACTGAATGCTTGCTGCTCTTTCCCATTCCTTGTGCCCATACACCTAATTCAGCTAGCAGAGCTTTTCAGGGAGTATAAAGGCCTCACGGACACATGCGATCACAAGAGAGATGGGAGTATGTTTTAACCACAGCATCTCTGGATTTCTTCTGCTCTGGGCAAAATGACAAAATAGTAACTTGGCAGCAACAGAGCTGTATGGAAAGGCATAAAGAATCCAGTTGCCCATATTAGCAAGCACCCCATCAAATTATTCTGGGTTTTGCTTTGACCCATAGAGCTGTTCAGACACCATGTTTACCTCTTCTGGAGTCTGTATTCAAGGTATGTGAGATATGAGTGGAGTGCTGAAGAGATGGGCTTAAAGTGAGACCTGGGTTTAATTCTCTTTTACTGGTTGTGTGATTTTGAGTAAGTTACTTCTTCAGATCTGTTTCTTCATCGATAAAATGGAAGAAATACTATATGTACCATCAGTTTTTTTTTTTTTTTAGATTTATTTATTCTACAGAACTGGGGTACAGGCCAGAGGCTCAGGGGCAGTGAGAGGCTTCACCAGAGACAGAGTGGGGAGTAGAACAGGCAGATCAACGAAGTACACTGCTGAGGGAAGCAGCGGGCGGGTCAGGAGAGGTCTGGCTCGCCATGTGGTCACCTCCGGGGCAGGCGGGGATCGAACTCATGCGGAAGTGGCTTTAGATTCTCAGTGTTGTGCTTTAACCCGCTGCGCCACCGGGGAGGGCCCGAAAAGTAATTTTTTTAAAACACTAAGTCATATTGGACTGTTAATATATCTTCTACCAGAGAATCTTAAAGCTAGAAATAACTTGGGTGATCAAAGTTTAACATATATAACCAATTTTTTAAAATTAATTTGAGGTATAATTTGCACTTAATAAAATCCAGGTTTTTATATACATTTTGAGCTTGACAGATATATATATACTTGAGTATTTACTACATCAGTTAAAATACAGAACATTTCTATACCTACAAAGTCCCCTCTGTCCCTGTAGTCAGTCTTCACCACCCCAAAGTAGACATGGACCTCATTTCCACCCCATAGAGTAGCTTTTCCTGTTCCACAGCTTAATATAAATGAATTGTATCTGGTTTCCTGTACTCATCAGTAGGACAAAGAGGTTTATCCAGGTTGTCATATATATCTGCAAGCTACTCATTTTTATTGCTGAATAGTGTTCCATTATCTGGAAACACCAAAATGTGATTATCCATTTATTTATTTATTTCCATTGGGGTTGTTTTCTTATTTTTGGCTTTTGTGACTAGAGCTGTTAAGGAATTTGTGCACAAATCTTGTTATGTACATTTGGGCATTATTCTAGGGTATGTGTGTGTACATACACACAGGGTTGATCCACTTGTAACGGTTGTAAGCAGCTCCAGGCAGCTCTCCAGTGGCGAGGCTATAGTATGTCCCCACTAGTAACTGCTTCACACTCTGACCAAACTTGGTGTCCTATTTTACTTGATGCTTATCATGATTTCGCTTTGGATTTCTCTGATGACAAGTAATACTAGCATCTTTTCATGTGCATATTTATTATTTCTATATCATCATTTATGAAATGCTGTGTCCTGCTAGCTTTAAAATTAATGTTGTTTTTGAACAACCCGTTCAAAAAAAATAGGCATAGGAGCTAAAAAGACACTTCTCCGAAGAGGCCAATAAGCATATGAAAAAAATGTTCAGCATTGCTTGTAATAAGGGAAATACAAATCAAAAGCGAATGATATACTACTTTGCACCAGTGAGAATGGCACATATTAAAAGAAAAAACAAGCAACAATAAATGTTGGCAAGAGTGTGAAAACTGGTGCAACCACTATGGAAAGCTGTGTGGAGTTTTCTCAAACTGCTAAAAATGGAGCTTCCATATCTTCCAGCAATTCCACTCCTAGATAACCACCCAAAGGACACAAAAAACAACAATTCAGGAGGACACTAGCACCCCTATGTTTATTGCTACTCTATTTACAGCAGGGAAGATGTGGAATCAACCCAAATGCCCAAAAATACATGACCAGATCAAGAAAATGTGGTATATATACACAATGGAATATTCCTCAGCAATCAAAAAAGATAATCTCATGCCATTTGCAGCAAGGTGGATGGAACTGGAAAAGGTTATGCTTAGTGAAATAAGCCAGAAAGAAAAAGAAAATACTGGATGGTGTCATTCATAGCAGGAGT
>NW_004567114.1:5300010-5331636 GCF_000260355.1 Condylura cristata
ACCAGTTTGCATTCCCACCAGCAGTGCAGGAGAGTTCCTCTTTCTCCACACCCTCGCCAACATTTATTGTTGCTTGTTTTTTTAATATGTGAGATTCTCATTGGTGTGAGATGGTATCTCATTGCGGTTTTGATTTACATTTCCCTTGTTACAAGTGATTCTGAACATTTTTTCATATGCTTGTTGGCTGTCTGTATTTCCTCTTTGGAGAAGTGTCTTTGTAGCTCTTCTGCCTATTTTTTGATGGTGTTGTTCATTTTATATTTGTTGAGTTTCACCAACACAACCCAAATGCTGAAAAATAGATGACTGGATCAAGAAAATGTGGTATATATACACAATGGGATATTACTCAGTAATCAGAAAAGATAAACTCATGCCATTTGTGGCAACATGGATGGAACTGGAAAAAAAAACTCGTGCATAGTGAAATAAACCAGAAAGAAAAAAAAAACAACCTGATGGTTTCACTTATAGCAAGAGTGTAAGGGTGTAAGGGGTCAGGGGAAAATATATATAATATATAATAATAATATATAAAGTAAAAAAGAACATCAACTAAAAGCTGTAAATGAGAGACATTCTGTTGGGGAGCAGAGGGGAACAAGATCAAAATGGGTGGAAGAGCACATGGGTGAAGTGGTGGTGGGAAGTCCACAGGGGTTACAAGTGAGATGAAAAAGCACAAAATGAAAAATAATGTAATTATACATATTTATAAAATAAAAATATGTTTTTTGATGTGTAAAGAGCACAGCATAATAGCATAAATGCTGAAATCAAAAATTCTGAGAACATTTTGAAAAACTGATGATTAATATCCTTTTGTTGTTTTGTGCTTACATAGCAAAAATGGATAAAAGCCACTGCCTCCTTAGTCTTCCATTTAAAGAGCAGATTTATATCTGAAATTGTCTTTTTTGGAAGGCAGTCATGGAATCAAAACATTAACAAGCATTTAAATATCACCACCTTGTGGCCAGAGGATAAAATTTTATATATTAGTATTGTAATAGTTGATATATAGTAATATATAATAAATGTGTATTATAAATTATACAAACTATGTATGTGTGAAGCTTAACACAAAGAGCAGCTCAGAAACCTACTGCCCTACTGCAAAAGCAGGATGTTGAAAGCATCTGCTTGCTTTTTAGTCAGTTTGTCAGCCTCCTATAAGCCATGTTACCTAGAAAAATACTTTCCTGACTTGCATCAGTTATACCCCTGGTAAATTTCACTAGTAGTAGAAAATTTCCTTGGAATTTTCTGTTAAACTTTTGGTGTGCTTACAAATATAGGTGGCCCTCATTCACTTTTACATTGCATCTGCTATAATATTAGTTTAATTTAAAGGCGGGAAGAATGTGGAAGTAGGACAGGCATTTAGTTTGGATACCTTCAGAAATGACATTGTCAGTTTCAGTGAGGTAGACAAAATTGTTAATAACTGGCAAATGTGTCTTGGATGTACAACATCAGTTCAGATCCAGACATTTCTTTTGTAATTAAATAACTTCTGAGTAGACTGCACTGGATAGGTGATCTTACTTACTTTTAATTTTTATTTTGAATATCATGTTCAATAAAAGTGTGTCGAGACAGTAGCATAGTGATGAAAGCAGAACTTAGAAATTAAAAACTTACATAGAGCGTGGTGAGTATCCAGTCGATGCCATCTGTGGTGCTTGTCATTAGTAATGTCGCCGCTGCCGCTGTGGGTGACAGGGAAGGGAGAGGAGGCCCGAGGATGCCAGGAGGGAAAGGGGAGAGCTGGTGCTAGGAGCCTGCTGATGTGCCTTGACTCAGAGAGGCTCCTCAGCTTTGTCATCTTTAACTTTTCTGGGTCTTAATTTTCACATCTATAAATCAGTTTTCTTACAGAGTCATGAGAAGTAACAGTGTGTGTGTGTGTTTATTGTGTGAAATAAAGAGATTGAGGAAGGGCTGTCTATAAACGACGAGTGAAGTGTGGGATGTGCCTGTCTCATAGTTCTAGTGGTAGACGGGCCTTTTCCCTATTAGTTCTGATCACATCTCTTAATTTTAGGATGCTTTGTTCTTCCTGAAAGATTTCTTCACAAGTCTTTCTACAGAAGTAGAGATTCTAATGGCTCCAGATCCAGAAGGTATTACATGTGTTAATGTTGAAAAAGTCTGTAACAAATACTTAGATTGACATTTATTGTTATGAGACTGTCTTTTCATTTATATAGTAAATGTATTTTTTTGTTAAATTACACATAAGCAGTTTCTGTAAATATACTTATTTAGAAGGTAAAAGTCAGTTTTCCCTGTAGAATTATATTTATTAAATGAAATTAGCAAAACAAGTTAAATCTAGATTGATTTAGTGGTTACCCTATAGAAGCACACCTCAGTTTTCTAATGTGCATGTTCTGTTTTCAGTTAAAAAGTCTCCTGGTGCCGATGTCACATGCAGTTTGCCAAGGCATTTAAGTACTTCCAAGGAGCCAAATCTAGTTCTCTCCTACCCTGGGCCAAAACAGCCCCCCCAAGATCCTCGAGTCAGTTCAGTGGACATGACAAATGGGGAGGAGGAAGAGGTCTTCTCAGTGGAAGAAGCATCCTTTAGTGATCAACCTGTGTTTTTTAGGTAAGTTGTTCAATCTTGGTAATGCAATTATCTTAGACTTCTGAAGATTGACCTTGGTGCATTTGTGTAAGTAAGAGGCTATATCGGCTCACCTGGTGTTATTTATGTGGTTTCCCCTCATCTGCACCCTCATTGGCGTGAAGTTGTCCTGGTTCAAGAGTCACCACTCTGCTGATTCCGCGGCAGGTGCTTCCTTTGCCTTCTAAGGTCTTCCTTTTCCTCCTCTTGTCTCTCTTTCCCCAGGCACTTGTTAAGGCCCGTTTTGTACATGAAACAAATTGGTCTTTCTCCTCTTCTCTTTCACACCTCAACTTTGCCATTTCTGCTTTCCCCTTATGGAAGTTTTCTGTCTCACTGCTCTTCCCCACCCCTGTTGACCCTTTGCTCGCTAGCTGAGGCAGCGCCCAGGCCCCCTGCGCTGCCACCGTGTGCTGTGACCATCGCCCCACCACTCGGCTAGCTGGTTGCACTCTGCGCTCATCCCTTGCCCCAGCCCCAGTCATTGTCCCGTCCCCCTTCTTTCCCAACCCTTGGTGGGTGCGCTGGAGCCTTGACTCCATTGGCAAGAGAGCCGAGGGCAGCGCTCTTGTGTCGTGCGGCCAGGAGCTCTCTTCGCTGGTCTCCTGTACGTCCCTCCCGAGGGATATAAGCATCCCGGCTTTTCCCCTTTCCTCTAAGTAGTGGGAAAGGAGAGGTGAGACTCTCGGCATGGCCCAAAGTAGGAAGAAAAGCGTTATAGTTCGATGCCTTGTAGACTGATGAAACAGATAGAAAATGCACTAAGTAGTAAAGAAAAAAAGATGGTACAGAAGAATCAGAAAGGTGCTGAGATGCAGATCTCTGGCTACTCTGAACCTTCCTCCCACTTTATGATTTTTCATTGCAGTCTTAAAGTATTTTTTTCTGCCTAAAATTACAAATGATAATAATTTGGAATATTTGTTTTAAATTTATCACCTATTAATTGCCAATTCTTTTTTTAACAAGTGAAAATATTTTCTTTATTGTTTAATTTTATCCACTTTGACTCAGATATGCAGGCAAAACTATTCAAAATTAAATTGTCCCTTAAAAGCATTTTTTTTGTCTTTGTAGTTTTTTTTTAAATAATGGTTTATTTTACATCATTTTGTGCTTTTTTCCATCTCAGTTGTAATCCCTGTGGGCTTCCCATCACCCAATCACCCATGTGCCATCACCATAGTCCAGTGCACTCTCCCAACCCCTCCATTTTTGATCCCACTCTCCACTCTGCCCCCATAAAACGTCTCTGGTATATAGTTGTTCATTATTATTATTATTTTTTCCTCTGGCTCTTTATACTCCTGCTATTAGTGAAACCATCTGGTATTTTTCCTTTTCTTTCTGGGTTACTTCGGTAAGCATGATCCCTTCTAGCTCCCTCCATGTTGCTGCAAAAGGCATGTGTCTATCCTTTTTGATTGCTGAATAATATTCCATTGTGTATATGTAGCACATCTTTTTTATCAAATCATCTACTTTTGGGCATTTGGGTTGATTACATGTCTTTCCAATTGCAAATAAAGTAGCAATAAACATAGGGGTGGCAGGTGTTTTTTTGAATCAATGTTTTTGTGTCTTTTGGGTAGATACCTAGAAGTGGGATTGCTGGGTCATATGGAAGTTCTATTTTTAGCAGTTTCAGAAACCTCCACACAACTTTCTATAATGGTTGGACCAGTTTGTGTTCCCACCAGCAGTGCAGGGGAATTCCTTTTTCTCCACATCCTTACCAACATTTGTTGTTGCTAGTTAGTTGTTTGAAGATGTGCCATTCTCACTGGTGTGAGGTGGTATCTCATTGTGGTTTTAATTTGCATCTCCATTATTATAAGTGATGTTGAACATTTTTTCATATAGTTGTTGGCCCAGTATATTTCCTCTTTGGAGAAGTGTCTTTTTAGTTCTTCTACACATTTTTTGATGGGATTGTTTATTTTTGTTGAGTTTCATCAGTTCTTTGCATATCTTTATGATCAATCCTTTATCACTAGTTTTGTGTGAGAAATTTTTTTCCCAATTAGTGGGCTGTCTGTTTGCTTTATGTAATGTTTCTTTTGCTGTACAGAAGCTTTTTAACTTGATGTAGTCCCATCTGTTTATCCTTTCCTTCACTATTGTTGCATTGGGTGCTGTATCTTCAAAGATGTTACTGAGGTGTATGTTGTGTCGTATTTTGCCCATCTTTGCTTCCAGGTATTTTATGGTTTCTGTTCTTATGGCCAATTTGGTTTTTATAAGCACTGGATAACCAGCATAAAAGATACTGACTTCTTGTGCTTCTGACCTGAAAGCAAAGGCATTGGACACTTTTAGTCATCTTTACTTAGGTACATGTTAATTTAAGTTAGATTATTTAAAACATTGAAAATAGATTTCCACTCCTACTCTTGAAGGCTCTTAGGGGGGTCCCAGAATCCTGGGAAATTAATTTGAAGTGTAGTTCACATTATGCAATTTACAGAGAGAATTACTGCCCAGAGAGATGAGTTGGTAGCTGAGCAAGGATTCAAACACAAATCTTCTTAATCCCCAATTCAGTGTGTTTCTCAAAAGTGCTGCCATAGTAGTCTTCCCCTTCACCTCCAAACATTTATTCACTCTACAGTTATTTAGTGAGCACTTACTGTATGTACGCACAGTGAACAAAGTGGAGAAAATCCCTCTGCAGCAGGGCTTACAACTAATTAAAATGCATGGTTTGTACCATGGTTATGTGCCATGGAAGAAAGAGAGTGAAAACAGGCAGGCGTCAGGGTGTTGCCCAGAAAACCAGTGATGAATACTGGAGACAAAAGTGGACTGAGAGCCTGGCTTCTTGTAGTTGTCGATGTAAATGCAGCATTTTGTTTTATTGTAGGTTAAAATGAATTTTTGTGGGGTGTGTGAGGATCCTGTATCCTGATATATAGCCATTGACATTATGTGTCTCAAGTTTGAATCCAAGTTTACATCCCAGCGTTTGGAATCCATCTTCTTGTGCTTGATGTTCCATCAGTGTATAATTATAATTTCATTTCCCACAGAATTCCCACTACCATGTCAATAACCTACTTACCAGCATTAATTTTGAGAAAACTCGCCAAAATTCACCATTGTAGGTGGAGTTGCGAGTGCACTGACGAGGCAGTGGAGACACAAAGCGTTTTAGTGACTTGCGCACAGTTGCAGCCTCTGTTCCTCAGAAGCTGGGGTTCACTTCCAGGTTTTGTGACTCTTTGTCATGAGCGAAAAAAAAATATATCTTTCCTTTGTCACTTTTTAGTGATATGATTACATTCATCCTTAATTTTTGATCTTAACAGTTGCTTTTATTAATCTATTCTCTCTGTGAATTGAGAATACCTGCCAGAATAAATTTTTCCAAGATAACATTTATAGGAAAAGCTTTTTTTGTGAGAAAATTTGAATAGATAAAACAAATGCAATTTAAACAATGATTATCTTTCTTTATCTTTAGAGAATTTAGATTCACATCAGAAGTTCCTATTCGACTTGACTATCATGGCAAACACGTATCAATGGATCAGGTTTGGAAACAAATTGTTCTCCACAACTACCTCATTTGTTTTTCTTATGGTCTCATTTTTTAATAATTTCGCTCTGTCATAGTTTATTGTCACAGTTTATGTTTGAAGTACTGTGTAAGATTTTTTATTTAATTTTTTAAGTAAATTATCATTTCTGAAGAACCCATGAGTAAAATTTAATATAAATTATGTAAAGGTTTTTTTCTTTTTTTTTTTTTTGGTGATACTTAGTGTTTTAGCTTCATTAGTGACTAGTGCTTTGACTTATCAATTAACTATTTTAAATGTTAAGTCTCTCAATTTGCAGATTAACCTGGCCTTTGTTAACTTTAAAGGGGACGTTAGCTGGGATTTTGATTGGTCTGGCCCAGTTGAACTGCTCTGAACTGAAGCTGAAGCGGCTCTTCTACCGGCACGGGTGAGTCGGCCACCCGCGGCCTGGGGTGAGGCGCGCCTCGCACTTCATCACACATCATGAAGCAAGTTCCCAGCAGACATGCCTGATTGATTTTACCAGATTGTTTGCCGAGAGCTCATTTTGAGAGAATCTTTACTGACTCTGGGTAATTTTTCTTCTGTGAGAGTAGAAGTAGCTTGAATAGTAGTGTTTCTCAAAAACATCTAGTTATAGTTTTAAATTTTCCAGCATTGTAAATTAGCTTTTTTAGTGATGAAAGTGGTAGTTTACAAGGTAAAGCTTCTTAGTAACTAAGACCCATATGGCAATTTATAGATACTGAGTTAACTCTGTACCAGAGCCTCAGATATTTGAGAAATAAGAACAGAGGAGATCTTAGCCTTACAGAAATTACTAGCCTACGGTTAAATTACGTATATACATTCCTGTGTGTGTATACACATATTTACATAAATACACATTACTATACATATACATGTACAACTCAGATCCAGCATTGATAATGTTTTGTCCTTGCAGTTTGTAAAGCATTTTTATGTAAAAAGAAAATCCCAAACTTACGTAAGCCTGTACATTTATTCTCCTGGCTAAACACTAACAACCATCTGCTCTAGTTTGCTAGGTGTTGACAAATTATTCTCATATGCCATCACTGAATGGCTTACTGACATTAAGAAGAACCAGCTACCAGGAATCCTGGGAGGTGTTGGGCCTATGCATTCACTAGTACAATTAGGTGAGTTTTCATTCACTCAAATAATAATTGTTGACTTGTGATTCGTAACCCCCTGTAGCTACAGAGTCCACATAAGGAATGACTTTTCAGACTTTTTAGAAAACACCCATGAGTAGACACTGCCTTCAGTGTCAGGGCCTAACCCCAGGGTAGAGTGATAGCGGAGATCAGTGCTCTGGACCCCCACTCATTTCTGCGTGTTGACCGTTCCAGTGCAAGGCCTGAAGGACCTGGTCTGGTTACCAATAGAGCAGTACCGGAAGGATGGCCGCCTTGTCCGAGGGTTTCAGAGAGGCGCTGCCTCCTTTGGCACTTCAACTGCCATGGCAGCTCTCGAACTCACAAACAGGATGGTTCAAACAATACAGGTACTGTTCTGTGGCCTACCTTAATCTGTGCAAAGAGGAGGAGCCATAATGATATAAGGAAAATACACAGATGTTGAGAAGAAATGTTTTACGTGTATATCTATGTTTAATAAGTAGTGGAATAAAGCAGTGGAATAATGTCAAGTTTACCTTTTTCAGGTTAGCTATCACCATTAAGATAGCTGAGGATTTAGTTTACGTGGGTGTAAAATAGCTACTGCTACCTCACACGTGTTAGATGCAATGCTGAACACCAGTTGACCTCCAGTTGTTCACAGACTGCATTCTCTACTGACCTAGTAACTTGGACCGTGTTCTTAGGGGACAGAGGGGGATGAGAATAAGTTGACGCAGTCCAGATATTAGTTTTTAATGTATACTTTAATATTCTTGTTGTAATTAATGCTTGTGAAAATCCAAGTGCTGCAGAAGCACCTGAGGTGGGTTACGTGAGTCTCAGTCCTTCCTCACTCCCTGGGCATGACTCTCCAGACAGACCTTGTCTAACTTGTCTCTGCTTTCTGATGAAATGATCCAGGCAGCAGCAGAGACTGCTTATGATATGGTGTCTCCTGGTACCCTTGCTATCGAGCCCAAGAAGACCAAAAGGTTTCCTCACCACCGCTTAGCGCACCAGCCAGTAGACCTGAGGGAAGGCGTGGCCAAGGCCTACAGCGTTGTCAAAGAGGTGAGTGAGGCCTGGAGTGGAGCAGCCAGACCTGTCGTGTTCTGCCTGGCTTTCACCAGAAGAGAGTCACTGATTGGAGTTTGTGATAAAGAAAGCCCTGGGAATGGATCTGGAACTCGTAGCATGTGCACATGTCTGTGAGGGGCAAGGAGAGGGCCAGGGCTGTGGCAGATAGACACGGCACCCAGGTGGGGACTGGTGGGGAGACTGGTTCTCGCTCCACACGGAAGCTTGCGGGGATAACAAAGCAAGCGCCCGTGTGCCTCCAACTAGATTTCATACCTCTCAACACTTTGCTGCGCTGACATCTCATTTGTTTAAGGAGTGTGAATTTTCAGGTGTTTGCTCACCCTGGCTCCATCCCTATACTTTCACACTCCTGAAAATGGCACATTTTTTCTGAACGTTTCTCTGCGCATATCTGCTCATAAGCCAGAGAAACTACTGCAATGCCCTGAAGCCAACCTAAATGGCATCCTGTCGTCTTGGAACCTTTTCTTTTAAGATGTATTCCTGTTGACAACATTTTTTATAGGAGTTCATTTGTATGAATAGACATCATTTATTTTCTAGTGGCTGGACATTGTTTCCGTTTTCTCCCGAAACACTGTTTTAGGAAATAGCTGTCTACATGCACCTTTGTTACCTACACGGACAAGGGAATTGTCCTAGGGGTGGGACTGGTGGGTTTGGTGGTTTGTAGCAGTTTGAATCTCAACATGTATCCGCGTGGCCCAGTCACAGTGGCATCACCCCTGTGAGCTTGCTCCTTAGGGGGGCTGTCAGGGGCCTTCCCTGTCTTAATCTTTTTGACTTTCTTTTTAATATGACACAAAACAGCTTCCGATCATTTTGCTCACAATTTATGGATTAGGAGTTAGGCTTTCCCATCCTACTCGGTCAGTAGGCAGAAGGGCTGAGGCAACCTCTCCCTTTTACGAGAGCTGTGTCAGTGGGTGGCCTATTGAGATGGCCCCGGATATGGCTGGGCAGATAAAGGAAGGGCTGTGGTCCCTTTTCTTAAAACTAGAGTGGCGACAGTAAAGAGAGCTTCAGGCAGACCTGTCCTTAGAGACGCTGGGGGCCATCTGCAGCCTTGTTAGAAACGCGCTGTACATTTGACCCTGGCCAGGGTCGGCAGTGACGGTGGCAGCCCATGGCCACGCGGTGCCTCTCAGCCTGCCCAGTGTGCACCTGTGTGAGCTGTTCACTTAGGTGTAAATTCTTTCGTGCTTACTTTGCGCCAGGTGTATGTGGCCTTTACAGCAAGGTGGTGCTGCCAGCTCACAGGTGAGAAACAGGCTCTGCAAGAGCCATCTCCCAGCGCAGGCCACGGAGCGAGGGAAGGTATTTGGGCGTCCAGCTGAGTGCACTTTCTCCAAACTGGCCCTGTGCAGACTGGAGGGAGGGCGAGAACAGTGAGTGTGGTTCTAGCTGAATCTGACTTCTGGATCTAAAGACTTCAAATAGATTTCCTAAGCGGCGATAAGTGTTTCACAGTCCTTCATAGCACAAAGAGCCGGAGAACACACCCTGTGTACTGCACCGAGGGGCACGCCCTTCAGGTCAGGAACGCCTGCGTCAGGCCTGCCGTGCCTGCGTGGATGTAGATGTGTAGCCCAGGAGGATGGCTGTCATAGGATTGTAAAGGGAGAATATATCACGGAGACTGTATAACCCACAGATGCTTACCATCTGGCCCTTCCCAGGCAAAGTTTGCTGGGCTGCTTTACATAATCCTGTGTCCTGGAGGCCAGGCAGCTGTGCTGGCGGGAGTGGTCAAGTGGGGGTCTGTCAGGGGACACACGGTGCCTGCCAGGCGGCACACAGGTTGTGTGGATGCTCTGTGTTATAAACGGTCATGCTGACCGTTACCATGCTATTCCCTGCTCAAGGGCCCTGTCCACGTACCTTTCCTGGCTGCATTGCTGCCCTGGGGAGATAGCTCTTGCTGAGCCAGAGCTGAGATTTGCATCTGAGATTTGAACCAGGCTTGGAGGTGCATTTTATCATGTGATAAGCTATTACCTATTTGCCACCTGTGAGTTAGGGAGGGAGCTGAGAAAGAAGGTAATGTGGGCAGGGTATAAACTGAGCATCTTCTTCACTGTGTTCATTTTCTCTTGTTGGCTATGTAGAGAGCTTTAAAAATAGCACTTAGATTTTCCCCCCATTTCTGCTGGGCTTTTTCTCTTTTAACTCCCTGTGCCTTTCTGACTTGCTTGTTTGGCTGGGTCAAGATGACATTGTTGGTATCATATCAGAGTGTCGGCTAACTGCTGGGTTTGGATAAGGTTCCTCAGTTTTCCTGGAGTGCATAAGGGACCCTTTTCCTTCCCTGAATACAGCCTCATGTCCCCTCTGGCGTTTCTGAGTTACTGCCTGGTAAAGATTCAAGAGTCATATGAAGTGTGACCCTCACGTTAATAAGCTTGGCTTTCAGTCTTAGCAGTTGCACTTCTCAATATTATGCAGTCAGTAAGAACCATGAAAATATTACCCAACATGCTTCATTTCTAATTATGAAACTTGTTCCTGTTTTATGCTCTCAGAATTTTAATTCAATAACTTGTTCTATTTATTCTGTTATCTTAATTGAATATTCTACAATTATCTTTCTAGAGCATGGCCAGTAACTTAAAATAAATTAATGATTTTCTGAAGCTAAGTAGAATTAGTTTTTCTTGTTATCATTGAATCAGAGGAGCTCTCGCCATTTTCCTTTAGTGATATTATTTATTCAGGAAGCTTTGCCACGTTTGATTTAATTACAGTGATTAATAGCACTGGAAAAGCTACTCTTGGATCATTAAAGATTCTGTAAGTTTCTGTATGTGAATTATATTTTGACTAAAATTTCTACACACAAGTGTTATAACAGATTGCTAAATCTTAATTGACTTACTTTCTCTTATCATTAGACTGTTGTCATAAAAATATCCTGTTATCTCAAAACTAGTTACACCATCATGTTGATTAACGATGAACGTGTGTGTTACAGGGCACTTTAACGGGTCGCTCTGACCGTGGTGCCCCCCGCCTGCCCCGTTTCAGGGAATCACGGACACGGCGCAGACCATCTATGAGACCGCTGCCCGCGAGCATGAGAGCAGAGGCGTCACGGGCGCCGTGGGTGAGGTCTTGCGCCAGATTCCCCCGGCGGTGGTGAAGCCTCTGATTGTGGCCACAGAAGCAACATCAAATGTTTTGGGGGGCATGAGAAACCAAATTCGACCAGACGTCCGGCAAGACGAGTCGCAGAAGTGGCGCCACGGGGAAGACTGAGCTGCAGACGGGCTTCTCTAGACGCGGCCAGCCGAGCGGGCGCCGCCGGCGGGCAGGGCCCCGCCTTTAGCTTTACTGTGCCCATCTCAGGAACAGCGGCGCTTCTTAGTCAGTGATTTCCTATCAGAACAACATGCAGCCAAACACTCCTGCCATTTAGGCTAGTTTGTTCTTGCCTGTGGAAATGTTTGGTGTCAAAGTCCTTAAAGCATCTGCTGCCAAGTTAGCAGGACGCTTGCTTTCTGTACATGGCCGTCATTCTTGTTACAGGTGAGATGGTGTGCAGCCTCCTCTCACAGCGCGCAGGGATCAGACACACTTGAGCTTGTGAAAACATTGTGGCTCTGAGGAGCTGATTGTTCTTAAGGTCTAAACAGAATCACAGCTTTGAAAGTGTCGCTGAGCACGAGCGACAGAAGGCATAGGAAGGTGAAGCAAATAGCTGCTGGATAGACGCCCGTCTGTTGGGCCTTGTGGTGCCCGCCAGCGACGCCGGCCGCCCTGGGCGCTGCCCTCAGTGGGGATGGCGGCGTCAGCCAGGCTCTGTTGTATTGCACTTTATCCTCTGTGTGTGCAGACAAATGCAAGTCAC
Organism: Condylura cristata; assembly: GCF_000260355.1. Taxonomy (NCBI): domain Eukaryota; kingdom Metazoa; phylum Chordata; class Mammalia; order Eulipotyphla; family Talpidae; genus Condylura; species Condylura cristata. The sequence goes on from NW_004567114.1 coordinate 5,312,266, forward strand.
GTGCTGTTTATGTAATTGACAAAGTCTCACAAAATATAAAAATGTAAGTCTGAAAGTTTCTGGCAAAGGAAAGTGGCTCCAATGTAATAGCTTCCATTTACTCTAAGTGTAGATGAAAGTGTGCATCTGTAAGGAGCTGGGGCCCATCTGATTGTTTCTGTGTTCAAATTTGAGCAGGTGCCATGCACACTTGCTTGGAACGTGTGGAAAGGGAGACTGGGAGTGGTTTCTACTCTTAAAATTAACCAAAATCCTGCAGATATGCCCTCGTCATCTATTTCAAAGTACCATTTTTACTTGGTTAACAATGTACATTTTGATAACCTGTCAGGAATGAATAAAGTATTTTTATTTAAAGGTAATGTTTATGCTTCCCCGAGTATTTTGCTTTTCTTAGCGTGCATATGTAGATGCAATACCGTGATCTACCCCAGGGCGCTGGGGAGCACATCCTCCGCCTTTACTGCTAGTGTCGAGCGAGTCATTGCCCAGGGGTGAGAGGGGCCTGCGCCCAGGTGCACGGTCGCCAGCTCCGTCTGGAGAAAGCATGGGGTCGCGCTCACCCCCCACCCCCCTTGTGAGTCGTGCCCGCTCGCTTCCTGAGTCGGGCAGAATCGAGGAGGTGGCTCTGGATTTCAGATCTGCCCCTCAGTTTGGGGTTTGGAAAGTGCTGGAAATTTAGAGATTTTAGTCTCAAAGCTTGCTCAACAAAGCAGCCTGCTTCTCAGGAACACGCCCTCCTCCCTGCTCACCAATTCCAGTATTCTCTGCTTTCCTATAAAGAATGGGGCATGCTGTGTACATTCTCTGTAATGGTGACTCAGGATGAAAGTGTTTGAGCAAGAAAAGTTTTAAGTTTGTTTAATGTTTAAATACCTTCCATAATTACATTTGGAAAAGTATCTTTAAACTTTGGTATTGCCGTGACCGTAAAACAAAGAAAAAAGGTGCTGGGCAGGACCCCCGTTCGCGCCTGCAGCCCTGCCGGCCAATGACTCGGTAGAGACGTTTCATCTGTCCACTCTGCTGTGTTCCTCTATAAAGAAAGCCTGTTTTAGGCCAGAGCCCACCAGAGCCTTGGGCGTTTGCGGGTACTTGAGAGTGAGAAAGTGTGTGAATAATGTGTGGGGTGTGACTGAGTGAGGTGCCCCAAGCTTGGGCCCTGGGGGTGGTAGTGGTGACTGGAGCAGACTTCTTGCGCCTGCGCCTCGCTGGCCCCTGAGCTGGACCCCAGGAGCCAGGTAAGAGGCTGGATCCAGATCTGTCCCGAGTTTGCGAACCCCCCCAGTGCTCGGAGCATGTTGGTCTGTGCAACCACCCTGGCAAGGCGCCCAGGCCACGGTGGTGACCTCTCCTGAGTGGGGCTTATTGCATCCCCACTTTCCCTTCCTGTCTGCCCCCACCTGCTGCTGTTTGCAAGCAGAGCACGCCGCCACAATTTGCCTTTGGGGTAGATGGACACAGACGTGCCCTTATATCACAGCAGTGGGTGTGGGTGGTCAGTAGTTTGGGTGCAGCTGGGATTCCCATTGAAGCATATATCTTTAACATATTTTTATAATGCAGAACTCACTTTAAGGAAAAACAGCTTCCCCAGTAGCACTTCAGTCATCTCCTAAACGCCTAAAATGGCAAAAATACAAAGCCAGTGCTTCCAGCCTCCCACCTGCTGTCACTGAGAAATGCCGTTGGAATTCGAGCAGCATTTCATCGCATTGCTTTCTCAGTTTCCTTTGAAACTGTTCTGTAGACTTGATAACTGATGGTCTCAAAACCACCCAAACTGCTTCTGGGCCAGGCGCGTTCCACGTGCGGCCCGGCTGGGTGGCGCCTCATGTGGCCTCCGCCAGGGCTGCAGGTGGCAGGCAGGGCCCAGACAAGCCCTTAAAAGGAGACTTCCGCACGCGCGTTGAATGCTTCAAGGCTTACCGTTGTCTTAACATTTCGCCTGTGCACTAAGCTGCGTGGGCTGAGACATCATTCAGCGTTGCTTCCGTTGCCTATACCCACTGAGCATTCAGGGAGCGTTCAGGGGGGGCGGCTGTATGCTGCGCCCCTCACGTTCTCTTGACCTGCGTGGACCAGTAGAGAGGGTGTCAAGTTCAAATTCCTTGAAAGTTAGGAACTGTTCAAACACAAGTGATGCTCTTGTACGTGCAAGTGCATCAACTGGACATGCCACCTGGTGTCAAAGCAGGTTAAATGTAAACTCGTGAGTCTGAGATTGAAAGGAGACTACAGAGCATACAGGTAATGAGGGAGAAAAGACTTTTTTTCTTCATTACCGATAAATCGTAATTCTGTTTACTGGAAATTACAGTCTTTTCATATAGGAATAATTGAGCACTTTAACGCCAATTTGTTTTTATCTCACTACTTTTGGGATCATCTAGTCACATGGCTCCTTTTCATAGACTTTATATGCACAGTTCACGTCAACGGTTTTAACCAGGAATACTGTCACGGTGTGTCCGCCTGTCGGGGACCCACACGTGACGGCCTCTGTGGGATACGCGCTGTGGCTTTCGGCTGTTTGTGTTCTTCAGTGTCCGCAGTTTTGAAGCCGTGTATTGGAGTGGCATGCTGGCCTCCTGTGGCGCCTGTCAGCCCCGGCTCAGCACGTTGCCTGGGGAACCCCAGCGCCCTGCGTTTCGGGAGCGGGAATGTGCTGGCCTGGCGCCCTGGCACCTCCGCCCTGGGGTGGGGTGAGCAGCCCCCCATGTTTCTCTTTGCGCCCCAGTGGACTGGTGTAGGGTGGCTTCTAGTTCTGGGCGTCCGTCTCGTCTCCTGTGTGTGACTAGTTTGTCACGCGGGCGTGTGCTCCCATGGCTCCGTGCGGGCACCTGCTTGCCCTCACACTAACGCACCCCCCCACCCCCAATAGGAGAAACCTGCCTGTGTATGCCGCTGTCACTGCTGTCCCCGAATGTTCCTAAAGCACTTATGGATGTCAACACTTAACATTGACTCTGTACCCTTGTTTTTGTGGAAATGTAACTTGTCACATGTGACTTTAAAACGTGAAATTAAGAATATTCTTGAAGAACATTAAAATATTTGCTCTTTGGAGTTTGCTTTCAACACCATGTCTTTCGCCGAGCACTGTTCCCCAAACCTGCTTTTGGGGGTCGGGTGAGGTGTCGGTTCCTGTGATTTGAAAGTGATATCCCTACAGTCTGGACCTTCTGACGGCAAGTCTCTTCTCTCCCGGTCCCCAGGCTGAGCTGGCGGGCACGGATGGGCGCCACCCGGCCCTTCTGGAGTACACCAGTTAGGGACCCTGCCCCTCAGCTTTGGGGCAAGTACAGCTTGTGGCTTTGGCCTTGGGGTCCTAGACTACCTGGTAAACCCCCTCTGCTTGAAGGAATATTTTTACTTATGATAGGAATATTTTAATATTTTTTCTTTTCTTTTTAAAGCTTTATTTATGCATACATAACTGGGGTACAGGTCAGAGGTGCAGGGGGCAGTGAAAGGATTCACCGGAGACAGAGCAGGGAGCAGAACAGGACGACTGACGAAGTACATTGCTGAGGTCTGCCGCGCCCTGTGGGTCAGCTCTGGGGCTGGGATTGAACTCGCACTGAGGCGGCTGAGGCCAGCTTGCAGTGCTGTGTCCTAACCCTAACCTCAGATGGATCCTGACCATCTGAGCCCAGACGCCACCAGGGGAAGCCCCTAAATATTTATTTTTAAAGATAATAAAAGAGACCTGACAGGTGCCACTGGAGAGCCATCCAGTTGGGCAACCAAGGAAAGTCAAGTTCCACTTGGCTCGTGGCTCTGAGGAAGGAGGAAGGGCCGTGCGCCCCTGCTCCCAGAGAGGCGTCATGAGAGCCCCTGTTTTCTGAAAAGTCAAGTTGTTCTCTCAGGCCATGGTTTACCCCAGATTCCGTGCCTACTCTCAGACTCAACAGGAACTTAAACGGCTGTCTGAATTAGTGAAAGCCCTTTATTAGGAAGCCAGGGAAGGCTCCGGGCGACGGTGGCTCTGCCCTCTCACCACAGGCCTCTGCCGTCTCTGCCAGCAGCGGCCAGCCACGGGGACTTTATTTTTTTAATCCTTAAGCTCGGTCTGCTTGCTCCAATTATTTGTTTTTATTTAAAAACCTGGGCCTGGGGCCACCCCAGGGCCTCCCCACCGCCACGGGCTGGGCAAGTTTTGTTGTGTTCTGTGTGTCACAAGGAGGGGCGAGCATCCTTAGGCACTCAAGCATAATCTCCCCTGTCTTAGTGCCATCACCTTCACCACCTTCATTCTGCAGAGGAGCTGAGCAGGGTAAGTGCTGAAGTGCTCTAGTTTAGTCCTGGCTGACAGGTGACCACCCAAATCCTGGCAACCTAACAAAGAGTTTCTCACAGCCAAGATGGGCTCCTGACCTCCCTGTCCCCACTCTCTTGGGACTGGGGAATCATCTCCCGTGGGAGAGGACAGCTCTCTGCACAGCACTGTACCCTCAGAGGCTCCTGGGTGTGCCCTGGAGGCGGGAGATGGGGATGGCCAGCATCTGCCTGGCCACTTTTAGCCAGCCAGTTCAGAATTTGGATCCTGACCATCTGAGCCCAGACCCACACTTTCAGGGCACCCTCCACCGCAGTTACAAAGAGGTGATCCACAGGTCATCCGCACTGCCAGAAGTAGGATTTGTTCTTATTTTTTTTCCAAAATTTATTTTTATTTACTTATACATATAAGAACTGGGGTGTAGGCCGGAGTCGCAGGATAGGGAGTGAGAGGATTCACCAGAGACAGAGTGGGCAGCAGAACACGCAGATCCATTGAAACACACTGCTGTAGGGAGACAGGCGAGGTCTGCTGCACCCTGCTTTCTGGCCGGGTCAGCTTTCTGGCCACAGTGGCTGCAGATAGCTTCATAGTGCTGAGACTTTAACACCTGCCCCACCAGGGAGGCACTGGATTTGTTTTTCTTCTGAAAATGTTTGTTTTCCTGAAGTACAGCAAGGAGCAAATTTAAGCGAAAAACATTTTCAGGGTAATGAAGCAGGGTAGTGTCAATATGATGTCGTGGTCCTCAAAGCTTGCGTACCTATTGGAATCACAGAGCATCTTTCAAAAATCCCAAACCCAGGCCACACCCAGGACTGATGAAAACACAGTTCCCGGGGGTGTATCTTTGAAGCTCCCTGGTGACTCTAAAGTGCAGACAAGTTTGGGAATCACGGGCACAGGCAGTGGCTAAGAAGGACTTTAGTGGGGTTGCCAGGGCTGACCCCAGATGCCACAGCAAAGTTAAAAGCTGTGTGACTTGGGAAAGTTGCTTAACCTCTCTATGCTTGATCGCCCCTCCATAAAATGGAGATACTAAGACGATTGTTACAGAATGTTCTACATGTGTGATGGACAATCATGCCCACGGCTTGGAACAGCTCTCAGATGGGCAGCGTGTCAGAGCTAGGTGTGGTGGCCACTTTTCCCTGAACGCCCGCGGAGGAAGGGCCTGTGGCCATCTCTGGCAGTCGGTACCCAGTGATGATGGAGACACACTAGACAGCTGGCCACAGCAGCCATGTGTGCCTCATAAATGTCAACCGATTTGCGTTGCTTCTGAGAAATGAAGTGGGTTTCACGAAGCCGGGGAAAGGAGCAGAATCCCTGGCCTTGAAATCACCACTTTGTCTCCATGGCCCTCGGGTAGCTGCTTCCCTGGCCTAAACCCCAAGTGGGCGCTCCCTTTGACAGGGAAACGGCTCAAGGCGCATCTTAGCACATTTGGGAATGAAAGTCAGGGAGGGTGCTGGAGACAGTGCCTTCTGCATTTAGAGGCAGCAGAGCTGCGCATGCCTCTAGTAAGACCCTCTAAGGCAATCAGAAGAGGGTAAAACGGTCTTTAGCTCAGCTTCTACCAAGACAGCAAGGAAAACATGACTGCTGGGTGTGAAGTACTAGCTGTTTCCAAAACCCTTCTATGGACAGTGTGTCAGCTGAGATGGAGCCCATTACTTTCGGAGTGTTGGAGACTTCAAGGCTCTCTCTCCAAGGGATGTTTAACATTTCATAGAAGTTCAGCAAGGTGTTTTATCGGGCTGCGTATCGAGAGTGCCCTTCTGCAAAGAGACGGTTTCTCTCACCACCCTAGCCAAACACGATGTGAGGGCATCCACATCACCAGGACGTAGCTTACGATTTCACTGGCAGCTATTGAGAGTAATGAACCTCTTGGCACAGTTCCAGAGACTGGCCACACTCTGGCCGAGCTCCTGGAACTTGACCCTCTGCAGGGGAGACTGCCTCTTGGGACATGGTCTCCAGGCGCTCGCCAAACCATTGGGGTTTGAAGGAAGCTCCACCCTAACATCCCCCTTGAGCAGGCACCCCAGTGCTGCCCTGCAGGTCTCCTCTGCATCTGCTGCAGAGTCCTCCAGGATGTGAGACCCACTTAAAAATGAGGGCGGTACCCACTCACATACAGGGACGTCAGCCAGGTCAATCATTCAAAAAAAAAAAAATCTTCTGCAGACATCTTTGAACAACCCCGTTAAGAGAAATCGCTGCCTTTTGCCATTTGCATGCCTGCGCCCGCCGTGCACAGGAGCTGCAACCCGCTTGGGCGGAAACGTTTGGTGAGACGCGCCGCGCCGTCGGCGCCAGCAGGGGGCGCCCGCCCCTCCCGGGAGGCACAGGTTTAGAAACAGCCCCCTGCAGAGCGGACGGCCCCGCGGAGCCTGCCCACACTGCAGGGGAGTTTGGAAAATTCCCAAGTGCCCTGCCCCTTCCCCAGGCTTGGCTGTGCCAGCTTCCTCTTGGTGGAGGACGCTGCTTACATTTAAAATTAAAATGTTTGATGGCACGATTAATTTTTCCTGCAACTGGGCCGTTTGGTGACACATCGGATCCCTTGCTCAATCCCGGAGCCTTGGGAAAGCTGCCTCTGGAGACGTTTCCGCAGCTCCAAATATCGATACGGGAATATTTGGAGCGTGAGATCAGAGACATGTGCTCAACATTCAGATAAAGATCTTTTGTTGTTCCCCTGCGGTGGTGTGTAAAAGTGAGTCTGGCCTCTGCGGGAGTCCTTCCTCCTCCAGAAAGCGCAGCCCCCAGCTCCCTTCTCCAGGCACTGGGGCTGGGATGGGGCGAGGCCCATCAGCACACTCGGGGCGCAGAATTTGAGGAGGGTGCAGGGCACACCTGCAATCAAGATAAACCACAGTTTAAGACGATGCACATCGCAAAGCAAAGCACTTGGGACAGGGTCGGGTTTGGCACCGCCCCTCCCCCACCTTTGGCTCAAACCCCTCCACCCCCCTCACCCCCCAAGTTCTGCGGGTCCTGTCTTTACTTACGGGCTATTTTGTTCAATAGGGATGAACCTCATTCCTGCTTGGCTCACTCCCCCCACACACACACTTAGCTTCCCCTCCCCCATCGCAAGGTTATCTGTGCAGCGATGAAGGGAGAGTAATGTTGGGGGCCCCATACGCCTTGGCTGGCTGGGTTGCGCCACATCAAAGCTGAGGTTCCCGCAATGAGGAGTCCAGCAGAGGCCAATTTCTCAGAAATGATGTTTAGGATGTAGCCTCGGTTTACAACACTGTGACTTAGGGTACAGATTCACACCGCTAGGGACGGGGTTACCGCAGGCCCCTGCCAAAGCCCCCCAGCCCTCCCAGACAGTGACCCTCCCCCTCCGGCTCAGGTAGCCACTGCTGTGTGGTCACGTCTCAGGGGCTTGTTCGCCTTGCGTTAGTCTGTTCCTTTGCTTTATGTACACGCCCGCATGTAGCCGAAATCATCTGGTGTTTGTCCTCTCCTGACTCCCCCAGAGCGTGGGTTTGGCCAGTGTGGATGGTGCATGCACCTCTCGGGAGCCGGCTCGGAGGCCAGGCTGGTGGTCTGGTGGTGGCTGTAAGTGTTCTCCACTCTGCAGGCAGAAATGGGGCGCCGAGCCCCCCTCCCCTCCCCTTTGTGAAGGTCAACAGTTCAAAGGCTGAAGTGCCACCACCTAGAACCTCCCCCCACCCCCCACCAGCCTCCCAGAAGGCTGTTTTTGAGTAGCTGGATTCCAGCAGCTAAAATGGTTCTTAGCTGTGGGCAGGGTTGGCCCCCAGGGACATGCTGGCTGTCTGGTGGCAAATTTTGTTGTCAGGCTGTGGGATGGTGGTTGCTCTGGCATCTGGGGTGTGGAAGTCCCAGCTGCCACTAATCATCCTCTGAGGCCCCACAACAAAGAACTCTCTGGCCCCAAGTGCCCATGAACCAAAACCCCAGGTCCAAATTCACAAAGATATTATGACTAAGGATTTTGCGAAAACGTCCCCAGGAACCAGGTTTGCATTTCACCACTGGACTTTCATGGTTTTGCCCAAAAGATGGGATTTGAGGCCCTTGTAGGACCAGATGTGTAGATCGATAGGGGTGGGGGTAGGGACATGGGTTCCTTACCCCTGTGATCTGAACCGCAGGAGGCCGGACAGGGAGAGCCAGGAGGCTGGTGCTGCCGTCTTTGTTACTGAGAAGGGGCTGGGGACCATGTGGCATAAGCTTGTGGCAGCCGTGGGCTTCTGGGTTCTTGACTCCAGGCTGACTTACCCTGGCAGTGCTGACAGCTTCTCCCACCGGGACAGAGCCACAAGCACCAGCTTACGGATGCTCCCGGAGGGACCTGGACAAAGGACCTGAGCTCTCCCTGCTTAAGTCTTGTGCTACTGGTCAGCCAGAAAAGGCGCCTTTCTTTGGAGAAGAGTGAGGGCGCGGGCCGAGTCTGGGAGGCGATCCTCGCCACACATACGAGCACCGTCAGGATGAGCTGCATTCGCTGCTGTAACAAACATCACCTGGGTTGGCACAGGCTGAGTTCTCACTCACTGTTTCATGCAGGTGGGTTGGGCCTCTGCTCTGCTCACCACTCAGGGACCAAGCTGAAGGTTTTGTCCATTGTACTGACCCCACCTTCTAGACACAGGACTTCAGGTTTTGCTACAGCAGAGGAACAGAGCAAGGAGAGCATTGTTTGGGCTTCTTCCAAGAAGGGGCACACAGGTCCGTCTCACTGGCCAAGGCGTGCAGCAAGGTCACACTTAGCTTCAACAGTGCAAGGAAATTCAGACTCCCCATGTCCTGGAGGCACAGGAGAACCAGAATTGTCCGGGAGTTGCTGCAGTTCTCTCCTGGAAGAGAGAAGAACTACTTACTTGCCTGTCTCACCACTACCATCACACACACCACCACCAGGCAAAGACCCTTCACTCTGAAAGACAAGAGTTTCTCAGAAAGCATCTTCTAGAGGCCACAGGATGGGGCTAAGTGCTGGGTGGAGAGGGAGGAGGAATGAGCACACCTAGTTTCCAGACCTCACACCCAGCGTGTCACTGGCGATGGGGAAGGCATTGTGGGCCACAGTTTCTCCATCTCCATAGAGGACAGACTGCATTAGATAACCTCCCCCATGTCCTGGGAGACCCCAGAAGCTAGAAAATGTCTTATTTTACAGCAGCCCCCATGCCGAGCCAGGACTGATGCACGTGGGTGCTCACTAGTATGGTCAAAGCTGGGCATGAGTCAGCTGCTGTCTTCCTGCCTTCGGGGAGTTGGGTTAGGGTACCCAAACACAGCTGGTTCCTAGCTGCGTCTTAGGAGCGTGCCTGCTGCACGCTCCTGCCCCACCCTCGGAAGCAGAGCCACTAATGGACAGGCTGCTGATCACAGGTGTGTGAGTGAACCCCACTGAGACCAGCAGATGAAACGCCCAGCTGAACACAGCCCAGCTGACTCCAGGATTGTGAGCTTAGGTGTTTGTTTTGAACAATTAAGGCTTTGTCTTGTTTGTGTGTGTGATGGGGGTTATCTTGCAGCCTTAGGGTGCTGGCAGGCACCCCACCTAGTGGAGCGGCTTTTCTAAGGGGCAGGTCTGCCTCGTGCAGCTTCCAGGGAACACGAACCCCTTTGCCTTGACGTTATTCTTCCAGCTTTTGATTTTATGGGTTGAGAACTTGGGTGAGGCAAAAGCGGCAAGTGTTCAACACCTTCATTATCTTAACTTCAAGACCCACCACGGGTCGCTTCCTCCGTTAAGTCCCTCCCTCTCAAATCCCCCCAGGGAGATCGTCACCCCACCATGATACAGCTCACACTGGGCCAGGATCTCTGCTCATCTGCCTCTTCTGTGTGCAGTGAGCCCCTCAGGGTGGGGTGCTGGAGATGCTTTTGGATCCTGTTACAGTTTCTGACTGAGAGCCTGCAGCCTGGTTGTCTCCTCCAAGTGGCAGGGAGCCCGCATCTATCTAAGTTCTAGACAGCACTTTCTCATGGGACAACCCTCTCTCGCGGGCCAGCACTCTCTCACGGGCCAGCTCCACATCTCAGAAGCTCTTCCTCAAATTAAGCTAGATTGTGTTTCGTACGTGTTCTTTGGTTCTCATGAAGTCACACAAAGTCACTTCTTTCCCTCTCCCCAAGAGTCTTCTTCACAAAGGCATCCTCAGACCCTAACTGAGCCCTTTGCCAATCTGATCCCTTTCTCCTGACAACCAAGACTGAACACAGTATTCCTCATGTGTCCTGTCCAGTATTGAGCACGATGGGCCATCACCTTCCCCATACTCCTACTCCTGCGAACTAGCAGCTAGTTTTGCAGTCACAGCACGCTGAACCCTTGTTAAATCCTGGAGTGATGTCCCCCATACTTGCTGAACCCCAGCTGAGCTTTCTGGACGTTTACTGTCCTCTGCGCGCTCAGAGAGTGGACCTGGTTTTCTGCTCACTGCCTTACATTCAACCCCACTCCCAGAGATTCTCTGCATCATCAATGACGCAAATGTCAGGTCCCCAGCACTCAGGCCTCTCCGCTGACCTCACAGGCTATGGTACCGCTGCAATCTGGACAGAGCGCTGCCCAGAAGTCCATCCACTGGGGAATTTGGGCAAGTCTCTGAGACTCATCCATCTCTGAGTCTCTGTTTCCTTGTCTACAAAATAGAAGGATTCTTGCTTCCCAGAAATTGGGAGCTAACAAACAACAGGGGCATTGCATTTAATATTTTCCCCCCAAACCTTTTATTAGGGTCACATACAACGTATAGACATCCCTGTACTCTTTATTTCTGCCACGGTGACATCTTGCACGCATGTGGTCCAAGACGCATCCAGGAAACGGACACTGATCTGGCCCCTCAGATTCCACTGGGGCTGTGCCAGGGGTGTGCACGTATTTGGAGGTGAGCTGAAGTCCCTTCCAGATCCTAGGAGAAAACGTCCCACCTGCTCCCCATCAGCTCATGACTCACCCCTGAGGGCGAGCATCTGCTGGGTCCATTGCGACATCCCGGATTCTCCCCGGGGATCTGCGAGGGCTTAGTGTTGTCCAGCGCCTGTAACAGAGGGGTGATGGATGGGGGCTGTGGGCGTCGAGCAGCAGTGACCTCACCAGAGCTGGATGTGACTGGGAGAAGAAGGCATGTTTCTCTGAGGGGAAGCGGGAGCCTGGGATGAGGCGGGGTGCGGGAGACCATTGGCAGGGAGACCTGGCCTCCTCAGGTGCCAAGTGCTGCCCCAAGGCGAGGCCCAGCCTCGCTGAGGCCTAAACACTCTGGGTGAGCACAGGCCAGCTCCATGGAACTCAGAAATACCCTGCTCCACCCAGCAGCCCTTTTAACCAGGGCGGGAATTTCTCCCTCTGCAGTTGGGTAACCAGCCTCCCTCCCAGCAGAAAGTTTGGGGGTGGGGGGTGGGGGTAACGGGGTGGGGGGGGAGGTAGAAGTGGAGGGTTTGTCAACAGCTTCTCTCCGGAGGTGGGAGGGCTGGGCTTGTACCTGCCCCCTCAGCCTGACATGCCCCATGCCTGGCTTAGCAGACACCCAGGCGTTAGTCTGCCTTGGACACAGGCCTAAGAGCAGATGTTTTGATTTCTCAGGCCAGCACACTCTTCTAGGGTTTTTTTCCCCTACTCCAGCAGGGATTTGTTATCAATCACAAATATACGCCCAGGCTGAAGGAGAGGGATGTGACCCAGCTCGAGTAGAGTGGGGACAAGGGGAGAGGGGAGAGGGTGGGTGACGGGGGGACGGGGTGGGAGAGGCAGGGTGGGGGGGGGGGGGGTTGGGCGCCCAGACCACGCTTGCCTGTCTTCGACATTCCTGCCTCTCTGGTCTTGTGGCTGCGGGGTTTTGCTCACCGGATACTGCCCCAGGGACTCAGAAACTGTATGGTGTTGGAGGGGGCAAACCGGCTGACCCCAGCTTCTGCTCTATGTCCATGTTATCACTTCCTCGCCCCCCTCCTCCTCACCTACATGTGGACATGAAATAGGTGTTGCAGAGGTGCCCTGAAGATCAAAGGAGGAGTCTGGGTCTGGCCCCGGCTCCGGGGGCCCTGTGGGCTTCTCTCCTTGCTGAGACTCCGGGGCTGGGCTAAATCCAGGTCGCTAGATCCACCTGCACCGAGCTCAAGTGTGAGCAGGTGGGCATGAACAGGGCAGTGGTGTGCCCTGTCCCATGGCCTGGGAGCCAGCCCAGCAGGAGAACCGGCACCCTGGAGAATCGCTGGGACCTCAACTCCCCGAGGACCAGACTCATGTGCTGGCAGGGAGCCAGGCTGTCTGGGCCGCGCTCTGCTCTGCAGGAAGCCCGTGGGTGTGCAGCCCGATGAGGGCCGTCAGTGATGGCCTGGGAGGCCTGGTGACCTTGCTGGCCTCTCACCGTCCATCACCAGGCCCCGGGATCTGGTCTCCTTTTCTTTGAGTGAATCTGGGTTCTGTCCCAGTCCACGCCCTGCTTCCCTGTGCTGGGGGACCGGCCCTGGCACCCTGTGCTGGCTCTCTCCTCCCGGCACCCCGCAGGGCACCATGGACAGCCCGTTCCCACTCAGTTGTCTTCTCTCGAGCCCAACAAGCCAAAGCCAAGGCCACACTGGGACCATTCTCTCTGGGGATGGCCCCTCTACTCCGGGGCCATGTTCCCAGTGAATGTTTCTGCTCTCTGGCCATGACCCTCCTCCTTCCCCACCCTATCATCTAGGCCCCCCAGTGCCTGGCCTTTGCACTCTGCTCCCTTGCTCCCCTGATTCAGCCATTGCCCAGAGTCTGATCAGCACCCCCACACCGTTGGACTAGGCCTTTCATCCAGAACGCTCACCCTGGAGCCACACAACGGGCTGTCTGGTTTGGGCCAGCTGAGCACACGTAACTCACACAGTAGAACCATCCCCAGTCCCCCTGCTGGGTCCCCTTGCCCTGGACCTCAAGCCTCAAGCTCCCTCCCGCTTCCCTCCTCCACCCCCCTCCCTCCTGATCTGTGAGCCTCCTGCCTCCTCTGGGGCTAGTTTGCTTCTTCTGTCAAAACGCTTCTCCCTCTTCTGTTGGGCTAACTGTGCATACTTTGGAACTCAGCTTAAATGTCTCTTCCTCCAGGAAGCCCTCTCCAGCTGCCACCTCTGGACCCCCCGGCTGGGCGCTGGCAGCCGCCACTCCCTGGCTCTCTGCCATGGGCTCCCGGGGGCGGCCCTTTTCCACTCCACCCCGGTTCCTGGCGGGGAGGGCAGAGCGCACACGCTCCAGGAGCCCAGCGAAGCGCCTCTTGTCCCCCGAGTCGCGGCTGTGCCCCCCAGCCCTTCCCCACCCGCATGTCCAGATTCTGCGCTCTGCAAACCAGCTCAGGATTTGTTCCCCTTGCCGGCGTTTCTGACGACCTGGACGGAGTCCAGCCCTTTCTCTTCGGGCGCCCAGGGCACTGACCTGAGGGTTGCTCCATGATGTCTAATGTCTTTGACCGTCTGGTCATTCTGCGCTCTAGGTTCCCCGTGGACAGGCTTTCTGCCTCAGCCATCTGTCCTCCGATCGGTCAGCCCAGATTTGTGGGGGCGCCGAGTGGCAACGGCCAGGGACTTTCCTCACTAGGGACCTGTTTCCAGTGGCTGCTGTAACAAACCACCACCAACTCGGTGACTCAGAACAACAGAAATTTATTATCTTACAGTTCTTGATCCAGAAGCCCCAAATCAGTCTCCTGGGGCAAAAGTCAAGCTGTCAGCACCTTCTGGGGGCTCTGGGGAGAGTCCGCCTCCCTGTCTTCTCACCAGAGCCACCCTCTGTCCTTGGCCCGTGGCCCTGAGCTTGTCTCAGCCGACCTCCGGCTTCTGCGTCACGCAGCCTCTGGCCTCCTTTGGAGAAACTTTGTAGTTACATTGGGGTCACCCAGATCACCCAGGAAGCTCCCCGCCTCCAGACTGCAAGTGCATCTGTAAGGTCTGGGTGGCCACAGAAATAGTCCAGGCCCCAGGGACCAGGTCCCAGCAGTCCTGCATTATCCCACCATCTGCAATAGTGACCACTGTGTCAGAAAGCATGGTGACGGAGCCGAGCTTCTTGGCTCAGCACTGCTTTAACCCCTCCAGCAAAGTTGGAGGATTTCTTTCTTATGGGCTGAGGCCTGGAGAGGGACTCCTTGGTGTCCATTGTTTATAAAGCTCCCAGGCCTTGGTCCTGAAAAGCCGGCCCACCAAGACGTAGATCACTGGGTTCAGGCAGCTGTTGATGAAAGCAAAGAAGCTGGCGAACTGCAGGCCCAGGTCTGTAAAGTTCTCCCAGAAGCAGCTCTGCATGGCACGCACTTCTAACAGGAGCTCCAGGAAGGCACAGAAGTGGAAGGGGGCCCAGCAGACCAGGAAGGCCACCACCAGCGTGAAGATCAGCAACGTGGTCTTGCGGCTCGTGGGGCCCCCGCGCCTGGTCTGGCTCACCTCCCGCTGCCTGGACGCCCGCAGGGAGGCCAGGATGTGGTAGTTGAAGAAGACAATGGTGGCCAGCGGGAGGAGGAAGCCCACCACGGTCAGCTTCATTGTCCGCACGAGGTGCCAGGCCTCGTGCGGGAACCGCAGCACGCAGGCGGAGATATTTAGATTTGGGACAGTCTCCACGGTGCGGAACAGGAACGTGGGGACACTGAGGAGGCCGCCTAAGCCCCAGATGAGCATGCAGATGGCCTGGGCCTGCCGCCGCCGCCGCCGCCGCTGGCTGGCCATGGGGTGCACCAGTGCATGGTACCGGTCCCCGCTGATGGCCACCACCAGGAAGATGCTGATGAACAGATTGGCCTTGATGACGCCATTGACGATGCGGCACAGGGCGTCCCCGAAGGGCCAGTGAAAGTGGTTCCAGATGTTCTCTGCCCAGAAGGGCAAGCCCAAGACAAACACCAGGTCAGAAGCCGCCAGGTTGGCCAAGTAGATTTCGGCCACGTTCAGACGCCGCCGGGGCAGGAGGAAGATGGATAGCACAAAGAGGTTGCCCAGCAGGCCCCAGATGCAGATGGCGATGATGAACGCAGGCAGCACCTGGTACAGCAGGCCCCAGATGGCCTGAGCACTGTCACAGGCTGTCGTGTTTGAAGGCGCCAGCTGGCTCTGGTTGGAGGACCCGAGTGCTAGGATGGTCGGGGACGCCATCCACAGTGACCTGCAACCAACAGCACTCAGTGTAGCAGGGGAGAGCACGCTGACCCTGCAGGCCACCGCTGGCCTGCCGCCTGGCTGGGAAATCATGGCATGCAGGCTCCCAGCCGCGCCCACTCACTCCTGCACTGTCCACGGCCATGCTCACACCCCTGGGTGTAGCCACGTGGGCATCTGTCTGCCACTCGCACGCTCACGCTGGGTCTAACTCCCAGCTCCTCCCTTCCCGCACCACGGACACCTGTTTATCGAGCACCTACACTGTGCCAGGCACTGTTCTAGGGAATCGCACGGGACACAGCCCAGAGTTCTTGGAGCGCCTCGCCCGGCGGTAGCAGCACCCGAGTGTGTCAGCAGGGAGGGCGCAGGGCGAGGGCGAGACGTGCTCAGACTCCAGATAGATTTTGGAGGTCGGAGCACCATGGGTGTCTATCAGGTGCGGACCGTAAGAAAGGGGACGCAGAGGGTGCCGGGGCTTTGGGCCTGAACACCTGGCAATACAAAGTTGCCATCAACTGCAATGGAGGCGGCTGAGTGAAGGTGGAGCAGGGACTGGGGTGCTGGGCAGGGTCTCTGGACAGGGCAGGGTGTATGGGCACACGAGGGCTCAAATGTCTGTCGGGCCAGCCAGCGGGCGTGGCCAGCGGGTGATCAGGCAGACAGTTGACCTCCTACGCATCAGGGTTAGCTGCCAGCCTGGTCTGGTTTCTAGCCGACCCTCCACCTTGGCCTCTCCGCGGCTGTGTTGCTGTAAGCAGAGCCACGCAGCTCAAACCTTGCTGCCCAAGGCCCACAGCACCAGTCTGGTCTAGAGGACGACATGTGGCTGGGTGCTGTGCCTCAGCAGGGGAATAAAGTCACAGGAGCCGCTGGGACGAGGGTAGACAGAGGAGCTCAGAGGGAAGCCTGAGGGTTGTGGGCTGGAGACTAGGTCCCCAAGTAGATGAGGGGATAGGATACTCAGGGCAAACACCCGCCAGGAAATCGTTATTTGCACTTGGCAGGACTCGTCAATGTTGCATCAGCCCTCTGGCTGTGATGAGTTAAAACATGAATATTCAATGACCGAGCCTCTGTTTCCCGAGGAGACAGATGATGTACTTGTCGCAGGCGCCAGGTGTTTGCTGAGGTTTGCATAAGCGAGAGGGCTGTGGCCGCTGAGCTGACTACACGGAGACGCCACGCTGAAAGTGGTCGCTTCAGAAGTTCGATTTCCACTACGCTGCCGAGCTGTGGTTTCACTTCAACGCCCCATACACACCCCAGACATGCGCCTTTTCCCTCCTTCCAGAGCCCTTTAAGTTCCTGCAGCTGGTTCTAGTTCTGGCTACATTGTGCTCACACAGGGATGGACAGGTGGCTGGTCACAGACAGGCACGTGGAGCCAGTGTGAACCAGCACCCGTCTTCCCCAAACAGGAAAACCAGCCACGCAGCTGCCATTCTTTTATCCAGTGTATGGAATCAAAGTAAAGCTTGGGAAGTTTGACCTGCTTAAGGGAACCATTGCGGCAGGGGTGGGAGAGGGAAAGGATGTCCTCAAGGAACTCCACAAGCAGGTTTTATGGACCCCTCCCCCACCCTAGACCAGAGAGACCAGACACCAAAGACTACGAATCCCGTAACATCATCACCATGGAAGGCGGGGGCGGGACCTGAGGGTGGCGTTAAGGCGCCAGGCTTGGTCTAGAGCAGACACGTGGGCCTGAGGGATCCTTGTCTTTTGGCCAGTTTTTAGGGTGCTATTGGGGTCCCAGCTCACAGAACCTGTAGGATGAATTCACCTATTTATCTCTTTCTCCCTGAGTCATTCCTTTCTTCATTTCCCCTTTCTGTCAATAATCCTTTTGTTACCCTTTCTGTGCATGCCTGTGGGTGAGTCTCATTAAGTCCCTTCTAAGCACACAGGTGAGGACCCACAGCCAGGCCACCCACTTCACACTGGGGTGAAATGATGACAAAACCACCAATGTTTGGTGAACACAGTTCTGAAGTCAGTTTCCATGTGGACAGTGGAAGTCAATTTTCTGCACTTCTCTGATGTTAGTACAGGTGAGACTGACGAACTTCAAACAGGTACATGTAAGTTTCAATAGTATACTAATTCGATATCCTACCAGTATAAAATGTTAAGAGACACACTACATTTTGTGATGAAGTAGATATTGAATTAAAAAAAAAAAACCCAGATTTTTTATTTTCCTTGCTACCATCATAATCAGTTTCAGAAGACACTGAGTCTTGTGCCCTGTGATATTATTAAACTGGTAAAACAGATGTCTAAATTTTTGCTGAATTTTTTCCCCAAAGCAATTGGAAATCTTTAATTAAAGTATTTAGTGAATGGAATGTCAACATATCAGCTTTTGCAGCTTTTAGGAGATAATTATGAAAGCAAAGCTTTTATGCAGAAAATCATTGAAATGTATTGCTAAAAGAGCGAAGGAGGAAATGATCTAAAAATTAAGTGATGAGTGTTTATATGGGACAAAGATTTAATTTTGAAATTCTTTTTCTTTTTTTAAATATTTACTTATTTAAGCATACAAGAGCTAGGACATAGGCCAGGGGTGCAGGGGGCGAGAGGATTCACCAGAGACAGAGTGGGGCGCACAACAGGCAGATTCATTGAAATCACTCCCGCTGAGGGGAGCAGCGGGCGGGGCAGGAGAGGTCTGCTGCCCCATGTGGGTCAGCTCCCTGGCTGGGGATTGACCTTGAGATACAGTGGCTGTGGACAGCTTCATAGTGCTGTGCTGTAACCCTGTGTGCCACCGAGGAGGGCCCTAGTTTTGAAAGAAATTTTAAGAGCTTTGCGATATCTCAGCTGTGGGGAGAATCTCTTCAATTGGAAAAATCCACATTCCTGGCCAGAAAAGAGATGGATTTGAGAAAGCCGAAAATCTGCTTTTGATCTAAATTTTTATCTCAATTTGACAGAGCAATCAAAACTTGGAAGTGACTGTGACTTATTATAAAAAGTAGAGCCCCCAAAACATGTTTGTTGTCAACAGGACTGGGGAACTGGAGCAGAAAAACACCTGCAAAAACGCTGGCTGGAACATTTACATAATTCCATACTCAAAGAACTGGGCTCAAAAACAAGCTGCAGCACCAGCTCATCAGCCATGTCAGCACCGCAGAGGGCCCTAGAGGCTTAGTTCAGTGCGCCCTGGCCCCGGAGCGGCCCCGGGAGGAAGCGATTTTGATCTACCACTTCAAGTCGAAGAAAAGACTTTAGGCCTCAGGTGGAACAATTAAGATTAGTGAGCCCACATCGAAAGGAAAACGCGTTCTTCAGTAACGAGCCGGTGCGGTGGGGGAGGCAGCCAGATGCCAGCCTGGAGACTCCCGCAGCCCGCGCCTGCGCGCAGAGCGCCACCTTTTCGCTTCTGTCGCTCATCATCGTTCAGTTCACATGACTACACGTAGGCATATTTATACACAAATATTTACCATCATGTTATAGGTGAATATTTTTGAAGGGATAAAAGATATATTTTATAATTTTCTTTTACTCTACAGAGATATTTTAAATCAAATAAATACATGTATCTATAAAGGCACAATTTGGGGGGAAATAATGAATGCTTGAGTAGAACTATTTTGTAATTCCACCAAAATAATACAACCAGTTTGCTAGTGTAAGGACACACACACACACATTTAACTACCTAGAAGTCCTATAGATAGTTAAATACATATTTTTATAATATATTTATATGTATATTATATTTTATAATTTTATAATATAACATATATGTGTATATATAATATATGTGTTATATATATGTGTGTGTGTTATATGCAGGTGCACTGGGTTAGAATGTCAAATGTGCTTCTTACTTTACAAAAAGGTTGAAAGTACAAGTTTCCCTGTTGGGTCATGGGCTCTGTGCATCTTAAACTTTGTTGATTATTGCCAAACTTCTCTTGAAAGTGACTATATCTTATTTGTACTTTCCTTCC
>NW_004567114.1:5331736-5335114 GCF_000260355.1 Condylura cristata
TATAGATAGTTAAATACATAATTTTATAATATATTTATATGTATTTTACCTCATTCATTTTGTACAGTGTTTTCTCCTCTCATGTGTGGTCCCCACAGAACTCCCCCACCAATTCACTCATGCACCATCGCCATAGTCCCTGAGCTCTGCCCCCCAGTTTCATCCCTCTCCCTGCCCCCCTCCTATCCCCTGCAGTATGCCTTTGATTATAGTTGCCTATTTTATTGTTTTTTATTGTTATTATGTTCCCTCTGATCCCCTATATTCCTCTTATAAATGAAACCATCCTATATTTTTCTTTTTTCTTCTGGCATAATCCTTTCCGGATCCATCTATGTTGCCGTGAGTGGCATGAATTCATCTTTTTGATTGCTGAGTAGTATTCCACTGTGTTAACTACATAATTTTTAAATGCCTAGAGCAGCCCTATTGCTCCATCAGTATAATACAATACAGCCAACCTGTCATTTCAAACCCCAGCTTGTCTTGGCCTGGCAGCCACGGGACACCAATGCTCCCAGCAAACCTGCCTTCTGGGGTGCCCACGGTCACTCGGCAGGTGACTTCTCAGGCATGTGGGATGCAGCATCTCGCCTGAGGCCTGGCCTCCCATCCCTCCGAGCATATGCTGCCCACACTGAGGAAGTCCCTAGGGTAGTTGGGGATCCAGGAAGCCCCCCCCTCCCACCGACCCACATCAGAATATCAGCGCCTCTCTGCCCGGCCCATCGTGGGGGCTTCAGAAAGAGACCCAAATCCAACAGGGGGTGGGTGGCCATGGCAGGCTTCAGGGAACCTGAGGCTCAGATGGAGGGTGGTGCCTCATCCACTCTGCACAGATGGGCAAAGTGAAGCCATGGCCCCAAGTTCACTTGGCAAAAGGAGCCCGTGGGTTCATCTCCAGCTCAGAGCTGGGGAACCCAGGTTTGGGGCTTCGGTCACCAACCTGTGCGATTCTGGGAAGGCCCAGTAACCTCTCTGTGCCTCAGCTCTTCATTTGTCAAGTGGGAATAAGGGTGGCTCCCGTCAAGTGTGGCTGTGAGGCTGGTAGGCGGTCCCCACAACTCCCTCCCCAGGGGGAAGTGCACCAGGCCACCAGGCTACGGGACCACCACCTGCAATGGCAATGACCACAGCACACCCTAGTTCTAGTTCCCGGGGGGTGAGCCTCTCTCCCTCACAGGGCCAGCCCTGGCACTGCCACCCAAGGAGTGAGCTCTCCCAGGACCCAGCACATGAGGGACTAAGGCATTAAATCTGGAAGGCTGCATCTAAGAGGCTGGGTTCTGGCCATGGGCTCTCACTATCTCCTTTCTGGGAGATTCTGCCTGGAAGGCGTGAGAAAGGACTGGAGGAGAGGGGAGGGCACTCATTGAGGTTGGGGTGCCCACCATGTGGTCAGCTTTGCTGCCCCCTCTTTCCTCTCCAGGATGTCCTAGAACATGCAATGGGGGTGCCCCTGTGAGTCTAGCCCCTTCCTGGGGGCTAAGAAGGGAACCCAGGTCCTGAGAGACCACACAGGTCAGTGAGAGGCAGGCAGGAGTTGCCCAGGCACACCAGGCCAGAAGGGGAGCTGTGCCCCAAGGACCTGGGGGAGGGGACATAGGACTGAGGGAGCGGGGTTGGTGGGATGCTGGCACCCGAAGAGGTTCCACCCTAACCTCAGCCCTGTCATCTTCAGGACAAAGGGGACTTTGCAACTGTGATGAAGGGTCTGGCTATAGAAGATTTTGGATATGAAGGTGGGCTCCATGTAGTCACAAAGGTCCTTATAAAAGAAAGGAGGAGGTAGGGGTGAGACAGAAAGAGACGAGAAGACAGTACACAGCTGGCTTTGAAGATGGAGGATGATGGGTCCACAAACCCAGGAGTGCAGGCCTCGAGAAGCCTCTAGAAACTGCAAGAGTCACAGGATGTACTATCCACTAGAGTGTCCAGAAGGAACACCATCTTGCCAACACCCAGGACTGATTTTGAACTTCTGACTTGCAGTAAGCTGATACATTTGTGTTATTAACCCATTAAGCCTATGTGGTTTGTTGAAGCAGCAGTAGGACATTAAGGAGGGGCCGATGGGTGGGGCAGAACTGCGCAGGAAAACATAGGCAGCTGCCAGTGGCCCCAGCAGAGGCTTCTGACACAGCCCATGTCCCACTGTGTTAGTGGACACTGCACTCCCCCCACTGCATGCGGGTCAAGCTGGGCTCATCCCTAAGGGGTCATCTTTGCCAGCTGCTGCCTATGCTAGGGTGAGGTTCACCTGCAGAGCGGCAGGGAAGGAGGAGCCCAGGCAGATGGCTGCAGAGTGAAGATAGCAGGCTCACAGGATGGCCATCTCCAGACACTCAGAACCAAAGCCGTGTGGCACAGCCAATGAGCCAGAGGAAAAACTGATTATCTGACACAGGGTAGGAGAGCCAGTTTTGTTGAAAGGGCACGAAGGGCTCTAAGTGAACCTTGCTTAAAGTAATAAGGGGGTTGGGGTGCATTACAACCCACATCAGGGAGTAGTGGCTGCCATGCAGAGCCCCCCACAGCTCTTGACTCAGGCAACATCGGGGGTCCATGCTGGATGAGGGGTGCACAAGCAGGCACCCAGGATGGCGGGTGGCTACAGGGGTAAAGGCACAGAGTGGGGACCGCTGGCTTGAGTCGAGGCTCATAACACAGAACAGCTGTGGCCTGAACCGGGTCAGCGCATCTGGGCTTCCTTATGAAGGAGACAGCTGCTCAAGTCCGGCTGAGATATTCAAAACACCTGTCATCCCTTACTGTGATTATAATTGCTTCTAAAAGCATTAAATACCTCGACTCAACCTAGTGAAGGAGGTAAAAGAACTCACAAGAACTACAAGATTTATTACAGGACTTAGTGTTGGAGGAGACCTTAGCCTCTCCTGTGCTCATGGATGGGGAGACTCAGTATAATAAAAGAGACTATCTTGCCCAAAATGACGTTTAGATTGAACACAATCCCTATCAAAATCCTGCAAATATTTTTCGAAGAAACTGAACAATAAATACTGAATTTACATGGAACCACAGCTCTCAAATTATAAAGTCAACCTTAAGAAAAAAGGATAGAAATGGAGGTGCCACATTACCTGACTTCAAACGTCACTATAAAGCAACAGTATTTAAAGCAGTATGGCATTGCCACAAAACTAGGTACATGGACCAAGGGAACAGATTAAAAATACAGAAATAAGTCCACACATGTAGCTGCACCTAATCTGTAATAAAACATGTGAGATGATGAAATGGGAGAGAGACAGTCTCTTTAAGATACCTGCACCCCATGTTTATTGCTGCTTTATTTACAATTGGAAAAACATGGAAGCAGCCCAAATGCCCAAAAGTAGATGACTGGATTAAAAA
>NW_004567114.1:5337314-5338353 GCF_000260355.1 Condylura cristata
GGGGGGTGGGGTGGGGGGGAGGGAGGGAAATGCACGGGACTATGGTGGTGGCACAGGGGTGATTTGGTGATGGGAAACCTGTGGGGATTACAATTGAGATGAAAAAAAAATGTGTAAAATGATGTAAAAATAAACTTTTTAATAATAATAATAAAAAAAATATTTAACACACACACACACAAAAATGATGCTGGGAAAATTGGAAAACCACAAGAATAAAGAAAAATAAAGAATAAAGTTGAATTTCTCACTAACCCCATGCACAAAAATAAATTCCAAGTGGATTAAAGATTAAGATATGAGCTGCAACATAGAATACAAGGAAAAACATTGGTGATACCAGAGTATCAACAATAAAGATTATTTTTGGTGATTTAATTCCTATGACAAGAGAACGAAAAACAAGAATAAACAGTTGGGATGGCTTCAAGTCAAAAACAAAAGAAAGCACAAGACAATTACATAGATATTCTGCCGAAGTGGAAAAAACATTTATACATTATCTAACTGATGAGGTATTAATACCCAAGATACATTAAAAGCTCAAAATTCAATGACTGAAAAACAACTCAGTTAACAAATGGGCAACGAATAGAAGTAGACAATCTACTAAAATGATACTCGGAAGCCACCGCTCCTAATGAGACATGCGGATCTGACTGCAGTGAGCCAGATGGAAAAGACCCCAACAGGAGCGGGAGAGGATGCGGAGAGAAAGGGGCCCCTTCACCCTGGCGGGGACAACCCTTATGCAAACAATCCCGATTCACCGCAGAAAACTAAAAATAACATAGGACCCAGCAATCCCACTCTCAGGCGTCTATCCAAGACTACGAAACCATCAACAAAAATTCCCCCAGGTGTTCTGCAGTATTCACAGCAGCATCTTTACAGGAGCCAGCACGTGGAAGCCGGAGACATCTCCTCCAATGGGCAAATCGCGAAGATGGGGTGCAAGCTTACCACGGAAAATCGCATCACCACAGAAGGAATACATGCTCCCACTTGCAGCAAAATGAAGGGATTTGGAAGGACTGTG
>NW_004567114.1:5338653-5345720 GCF_000260355.1 Condylura cristata
TTCTGATCGCACAGCAGAGTAGATGCTCCACAGAAAGCTGTTGCTCTTACTAGCAGTATTTGTTCAGTTTGAAAAACGCAGAGGAGACCCTGGGTGAGTCTGCTCCAGGCGACAGCTCTGTGACTCCCTGATGTTTGCATTTTCGTGTCAGTGTGTGCTTCTCAGGAGACACGGACGCTCTAGCAAAAGGGCCTTCAGAGTAATTTCTGTTCTAAAGCATGGCCGAAGCATCGGCACTGGACATCAGGCCCGGAAGGCACCCACAGGGCCTTCACATCTTCCAGCCCAGGCGACCCAGCCAGCTACTGGCCTTATGGACTCTTGGACTCAGTCCTGGGGGTTGGAGAATCCAATCTGATGTCTACCAATCAGAATTTGTGGGTCAGACAGCCCCATGCATCTGCCTGGCCTTGGCGGGTGTTGTCTCTGGTCCCCTCCCAGATCTTCCAAGCCCTCTCCCCCCTCCTTTTCTGGAAAAGCCACTAAAATCCAAAGTGGGCAAGGGAACACACCCTTCTTAACTAGACTTAGAATTATTTAAAAAGATATACTTACAGAAATCTGAAAATTCTGCAAAATCAGAGGCTCAGGATGACTCTTGTTTTCTTCTATGAACCAGGATCTCTGCCGATATTTAGCTTTCATAAGAGAAGAAAGGAAGCCGGTCACTTATGTGGGAAATGGAGGAGCTGGACGCTGGACAGGGGCTCTAGGAGCAGTGCTGTCTCGGGAGCTGTCTCTCGTTCTGGAAATCACCGAGTGGTCTTAAGTTACATAAATCCCTGCTCTGGTGATGTCATCCAGGGGATGACCCGAAAAGTGAGTTTTTCAGGAAGAAGTGAGCCAGACTTTGAAAAGTGCTTTGCAAAATTTTGGAGTTGGCAAGAGGTGAGTCAGCTAGCTACCATCTCCGCCTTCACCTCGGGACTTGTAGCGGGGCTCTCCTTCCTGCCGGGGAACGTTCTTCAGCCAACATGGCCCAAACAGATCTTGTATTCCCCGAGCGCCCACCAGCCTTGCGGGGGGCACCTGTGACCTTGAGTGACCGCCTCACCTAGTTCCCTGGGCTTCTGAATACAGCTTTTGTGAGAGTGAGCTTGAACATTCAGATTTGGGTTGGAAAGAAGATGGTGCCAAGAATCTGTGTGTGGGGACCCCATTAATCAACCACGTAAAAGAGGGAAAATTTGAGGCATGCAAATTCTGGAGCTGAGTAAGAGCAGAGGCCCCTTTTCCTAATCCTCCCTGGCAGTTCTGAAGCCGGTTTGGCTAGAAGCGTGCAGATAGCAGAAAGACAGCTCAGTGTTGGGGTTCAGACAGGAAGGAGAGTCTGGTGTGAGTGCTTCCACCTTCTTGTCTTGGCTCCTGAAATCTAAGGTGTTCAAGCTCCCCGCTAAGCACAGAACCACCATCCAGCCAGGCTCAGTTCTGGGAAGATGACCCCTCCAGCTGGCCCTCAGCCCTGTCTCATGGGTGCTCCTTTGTGCTTCTCAGTCACCTAGGAGCAGAAACTCTCCCCCCTTCCTACTACAGACGCCTCAGTGGGGACAGACAGGCCGGTCTTCACATTTCCCCAGTAGCTTTTTCCTGTTGCCGGATGCTCATAATTGTGGGATCTGGGGTGGAGGTAGGGGGGTGGTAGGAGGGCAGGGGAAGAACATTGTAAGGATTCAAAGGCTCAGTAGCGGATGCGCATTCTCGGGAGGGAGCTGGCCTTCCCCTCTGTCCAGGAGAGGCTAGGACTTCTCCCCCAGGTGGTAGAGCTCATTTGGGGACCAGGGAAAGGCTCCCATCTCAGTTCTTCCCCATTAGCAAGGTAGCTGGGGTTCCCCCAGAAGATCCCCTTTGCAGAAAGGGCCTTTTTCTCCCTTTGGTGTGGGCTGGACGGTACTCCTCTGGGCAGTGTCTTCCCTGGGCAGAAGCCTGGCCACATCTTGGAGGTCACGGGGCCGGTTCTGCCAGAGGTGGGTCTGTGCTGGGTCTCACCCCCGGGAGGGCAGGCTGTGAGGAGAGCAGTTGTGTATGAGAAGACCACGTGCCCTGCACGCCCCAGTGAGGGCTGAGTAAGTGGCTTCGGGAAATGACTGTGGCAGCCTGGCCTGGACCGTGGGGCCCCACCTTGTGAGTGGGCTGGAAAGTTCTCTGAGGGAAGTGCACATTTTGCTATCTCTCCTCTAGGCAGGGACAGGCCTTGGTGTGTCTCCTGCTGTGTGAGACTTGGTGTGAGTCCATAGCGAGGAAGTAGTCTAAATCTGGGGGTGCTGAGGGCCAGGTGGGGGAACCCCACGTCTGTGATGGACAGCAGGCAGCTCTGCAGGCTGGTTGGCCCTCCCCTCCGAGTTAGTTTGGCGCCCGCTGCCGCCTCCCTGGCTAAGCTCCCTCTGGCCTGAGCCGCACCTGCAGAAAGTCTCTCGGGCACCTGGGTACCTGCGGGGGCGGGGAGGGAGGGCAGCAGCAGAGACGTCGGGACGCATCCACCGAGGTCTACAGCAACGGACTATGGCCATTTTCCTGCTTGCTGAAGCCCGTCTTTCTGTCTGCCCAGCTGCTAAACTCATGTTCCAGAAGCACTTGAATGTTGTCGCCTTATAGGGTGGCGGCCCAACCCCTCAAATTCACAGGCTCCTCCAGGGTCCTGCTAACTCGTGGAGCCACCCGCCAAGGGGTGACCGGGGCTCCTCATGCCTCCTGCCTTCCCACAGGTGCTCGCTGGAAATCCCTGCCCGCCCACTCCTGCCTGACAAGCACCCCTCAGGCCCCTGGGGCTTAGCCCTGGGGCCGCCGGAGCCCCGGACTGAGTGTTCCTCCTTCCGCTCTGCAGGCCTGTGGGGCGCAGGGCCAGCGGGGGCCGGGGAGCCAGAGGCAGCTCCCCAGGGGGCCAGGCTCAGTCTGGTGGACAGAGCAGGCGAGGAGGCCAATCCAGCAGCCAGCTGTGACGAGGGCCACCGCAGGAGAGCGCGCAGCCCCCAAGGGGTGGAGCGGCCAGGGTGAGTGAAGCACCAAGGGGGCCGAGAACCAAGCCCTACAGTCCGGCACACGCACACACGCCAGGCCTGCAGGAGGGGGTCCTGGGCACTGCGGCTTCCGCGCATGACCTGCCTCGGCCTTGGAGCCAGGCGCTCTGGAAAGGCTGGGCCGGGGCGTCCACAGACCAGGGAAGCTCTGAAAAACCCACATAAGGGCCCTCCCTGGTGGCGCAGTGGGTCAGAGCGCAGCACTAAGAAGCCAAAGCCACTTCAGCATGAGTTCGATCCCCGCCTGCCCCGGAGGTGACCACATGGCGAGGCAGACCTCTCCTGACCCGCCCGCTGCTCCCCTCAGCAGTGTGCTTCATCAGTCAGCCTGCTCTGCTCCCCACTCTGTCACTGGTGAAGCCTCTCACCGCCCCTGCACCTCTGGCCTGTACCCCAGTTCTGTATGCATAAATAAGTAAAAAAAAATTCTCTGTCCCCAAGTTGACCCCAGGGCTGACCCAGCCAGGACCAGCACACAGCGCCCCCAGGACGCCTGGGGCCGCACCCAGAGGAAGGGCCCGTGGCAGCGGCAGCAGCCCTGGCCTCGTGTCCCAGAGCCCAGCCAGCGCGCTGCTGGAAACCCCACGCGTCTGTCCAGGCACAGCGACACTAGGAGGGACAGAGGCTGCCAGGCCCCGAGTCCTGCTCGCCGTCTCTAGGGGCTTACCGGGAGCTGCCCGGCCTCCTGCCCTCTTCCACCTCAGACCTTTGACCGGCCTTTCCCTCGGCCTGCCTGGAGCATGCTGGAGCCACAGCGGACGACTGCCCTGCCGTCAGGAGCCGGCCCTGCACGCCCCTCTCAGAGGCGTCCCCTGCAGTAAATCCCTTCCTCACGCTCCTCCTTCTCTTGTGGCCTGTGTTTGTAAATGGCGGGATACAGGCTCATTTGTTCCTCCCTCGTGCCCCGCTGGAAGGTGAGTCACAGGGAAGGCCTTTAGTCCACCTCCCACAGCGCTCCCACGTAGCAGGTGCTCAGTGAGTATTTGCTGAGTGGATGCAGAAGCCTATATCATATGTGACTTGTGGCAACATCAGTAGCTTATGCCAGGGGCTGCCTGGCCGGCAGGTGCAGAGAGGGATCCAGCCACCTCAAGACTCCCTGGGTGAGAGCTGGGCCTGGGGAGGTCTGGGCCCGCTTCCTTCCCCCAGCAACATGTCCTTTCGCCTCTCAGGATGTTGTGATGGTCAGACAAAGGTGTGGATGCTGCTTTATGACCTTTCCCTGGGTGACTTGGCAGAAGGGCCCATTTGCAAAACCTCTTACATAATCTGCAGTCAGTGCAGGTGCCTAGTAGACCCATGAGGCTAACAGGAGGCGGGGCTGGGAGTAAGTTGTGGAAATCAGGGCCTCAGCACCATGAGCGTTTGCTCTACTAGCACGCCGCCCTGAGATGAGAAGCTTCTGTGAGCCCCAAAACTCTACATGATGCAGGAGAGAGCTTTCGCCTTTTCTTGAAGACGTGGGGTCGCCCCAGCCCTCAGGGGGCTGTGACTTGGTGACGAGAGGGCCATCACCAAGGACGAAGCCGCTGGGTCCTGTGTGTGCTGCCCAGAACACGGTGGGCGGGAGGTTTGTGCTTAGGGAGGTCAGGGAGGAGAGGCAGAACTTGGGGTGAGAAGAAACCAGTTGCAGATCAGAAAACCAGTGCAGGCCTTGGACAGGAGAGCAAAGGCCCCGAGGCTGCTCATTGTGGTCCGCGAGGGCCTGAGAAGCAGCACAGCAGTGTGTGTGTGTGTGGGGGGGTGTGGGGTGGGGTTGCTGAATGGGGGGAAGGCCCCCCCATGGCTGGAGGGGTGGGGTGGGTGGGCAGAGCCAGCAGAGGCAGGGTCAGGAGAGCAGCTGGGAGCTGGAGTGCCCAGCCTGAGGGCGTGAATGCGCTTTATCTCAACACTTGGATCCTCATCTTACAGGTGAAGAAACAGAAATGCGGAGAAGGCAGCTGGCCGGGCCCACGTGGCGGGGCGGGGGATGGGGGGGGCCTGGCTCCGAGTCCAGGGAGCCCTGTCTTTTGCCGCTGCCCTTTGTAACGGTCACGGTCTTTCCCCAGCCCACGGTGAGATGCGCTCGCTGACTGTACTGCTGCTCACCGTATGGCACTCGTGTGGCACTCGGATGGCACTCAGATGGCATCCATGACACTCTGGACAAAGGTGGGTGGGTGAGGGAAAGGGTGAGGGGGAAGGGAGGAGCAGGCCATGTGGCCAGGACCCCAGGGTGAGAGGGGCTCCAGGCCTGGGCCCCAGAGCTCCCCGCTGTGATGAAGTGTTAGGTCTCCGTGCCAGCCAGTTGCGAGAAGCCAGTCACAGGAGCATCCTGCCTGATGCCACTTAAGTGAAACACCCAGAAAGACGAACCTGGGGCGGAGCTCGGCGACCACGAGCCGGGTAGGGAGGAACGGGAGCATCTGTTCATGGGTGGCGGCTTCACTTTGGGGGATGAGTGGGCCTGGCCTAGGAACAGGGGTGCTTACACAACCCAGTGGCCTTACTGAAAGCCTCTGGGGCGGGTGAGCTGAGTACAGGCAAACAACAGCTTACAAAGCCGCTATGAAAAGGGTCTCGGGGCAAGGCCCCTGGGAGGTCACGCTGCAGGAGGCATGCCCAGCGGAGCAGGGCAGCGCCTGCGACGGGCTGGGAACAGCCAGGCCCAGGCCCCGAAGGCCCTCATGCGAGGACACAGCTGCGGCCTTTTTATATGATGTCATTTGCATCTGTCTGTTAAGTTCGAGAAGCAGAGGGAGCAGGTGGGCTTCTGGAGACCCCGCCAAGAACACAGTGGGCTTCACAAGTCACTTGCCCCGCCCCTGGCTTCGTAGGGATGCACAAGTGCCCAGAGCCCAGCCCCAGCAGCCACGGTCACCAGCGCCGGCTCCGGCTGGCCGCCAGGCAGCCCTGGGCCTTGCCTGATGGCCCGGGTCAGACTGAGGAGCTGGGCCAGAGCTCCAAACACTCCACTGGGCTTCTGCCCACAACACTACTTGTGGTGACCAAGGATGGTCAGAGCTGCTTTGCTGCCTGGCTGGGCTGGGGGAGCCATGTCCATCTCTGAGCGAGCTCCCTGCTCTCATCTCCAGGGAGCAGCTTCCCTTGGCTCAGGTCAGATATGTGTCCCAGGTCCTCTGTGAGTGAGCTCCCTTGGGCGCTGGTGGGAAACTTTCTGCAAGCTCAGAACTGTGAGGGAGCCAGGATACCTGCTGGCCTCTGCAGGTGCGGGGGCCCCTGTGGCTGGAGAGGAGATAGACCAGCTCATGGAGGGTCTGGCCAGCCATGTCACACGTGTGGAGCTTTATTCCGCGAGTGGTGGGTCTATCGAAGGACTCCTGCTGTTAAGCCCCTCTGGCTAGGTCTCTGACTCTCCCCGGGCCCAGAAAGAAGGGCAGGCAGATAACATTCCTGGCGCCAGCTCCTGGAACCGGCTGAAACTAGACCCTGATATCAGCTTCTGACTCATGACTGAGACATCTGTTCTTGGAAACCGGTCCTTGAGCGCTGTGAAGTTTGTTACTGCTGTGAGGTCTGTTACTCTTTGAATTTGCACCAGCTATGACGTATGTAATGGCCTATATATTCTCTAACATCCCGATGGTCGAGGTCTTGCTCTCCCTGTGTGGCCTGCGAGCCTGCAGGAAAGCCTGACCCCAGCTAGCTGGCTCAATAAACTCCGCTTGCTTGTGCATCTCTGGTCCTGTCCTTGGTCCCGGGAGACGACCAGGTGATTTCGGACCCTCACACTGCTGGACAGCGCCACCCTATCCCACACCACCGTGTCTGTCAGCCTCGTCGTCCCCATCTGCATCCCCCCCCCCGCCTCCATGTCCCTGTCCCCGCTGTCAAGGTCCTCTCCACATGAGCACCATCACTGTCACCATCCCGCGTGGACACTCACACGTTTGGTGCCAGCTCTGAACAGGCTGAGCTGAACACTGTCACACATTCATCCTGGTAACTGGCCCACGGTGGGCAGGTATGTAACAGCATTCCCACAGTTTACAGATGGGGAAATGTACGTGTGAGACAGGAAGCGAAGCCCAAGGCCACACCGCAAGTGGGAGC
>NW_004567114.1:5346292-5393146 GCF_000260355.1 Condylura cristata
GCTGGGCCGTAGATGGGCAGTAAAGTGGAGGCTTCGCGGAAAGGGAGCCCCTGTTTCTGGTGTGGGTGGGGGTGCGGGCATCCCCGGAGGAGACTCAGTAAACAGGTGTCTCTTAGGGAGCAGGGATGAGCGACCGCGGGCCACCGGAGTCCCCGCAGGGGAGTGTGCTCGCAGCGGCGGGTGCCCGGCGGGTCTGGATACTGGAGAGGAAACTCCTGACTTACAGAGGAGGCGAAAGAACCCAGGTTGCACTCACCAACGGTCAAACAGGCCACCCCGGGGTTCCAGGCCCTCCGGGGGCCTAGGGGCCCCTACAGAAGCTGGGTCATGAGTGACAAATGTAGGAGACTGAGAGAGAGAGTCAAACCTTCAACTTTCTTAATTTCTACTTGAGTGTTCTAGAGTGCACGTGGTGATACACCTTGCGAGTTATAAGGGAGAGAAAGCACAGGCCCCGGGCCACATGGGCTCTGCACCACTGCTGCACTGGAAACCAGCTGAAGCGTCCTCCCGCCCCCGCGGCCCCTCCTACCCCCCCCACCCCCGTTTCCAAGTGACAGAGGCAGTGTCCCTCTCAAGACTCGGGGTTTGCGGAGTTGGAGCAAATGAAAGAATTATGCAAACACTCATGCATTTATTACGCTGTGCAGAAAAGCACGTGTTTATGCCACGCACGTATTTCTGCTTGTGCTGAGAGCTTCCTTTTAACACTGTGTCAGCGATTCTGGTCTTTCCCGGGACAGATGTTCTCATGCATCACACAGGCCCCGGGCGGCTCCCCTCCCGGCGACCGACTGATTGTCCTCAGACCAGGAAAGCCGGAGTGACGTGAGGGGCGCCAGACCTCACGCTTCCAAGCCTCCTTTCCGGCTGCAAAGGGTGCATTATTTAGCTCTAATACTGCTTTGGCACGGATTGCCTTCTCCAGCCTCAGTGTTTATTGGGGAGAAGGATGGGTGGTGGGGAGAAGAGCATTGGATGGGGCGGGGGAATCTCATTGACCCTTTTTGTTCTAAAACCCAGCGTTGGACTGGCCAGGGTTTATGGGCTCGCTCCTGGTCTGCTCCTCTCTAGAGGCAGCCGGGGAACAGACGCCCACCCAGGGAGTGAGCCACAGCCGGCAAGGTCCCTGCAGCCCCTGAGCGCCCTGGCTGTAGCCCGGGGTGCCTGCCCTGAGTAAGCCTTGATGCTGGAGCCGTTCTACTGGGTGCAATGCTGGTCATGGGGGGGCAGCTCACTCACTCATGTAGAAAATGAAGAAACAAATTCTTCTGGCTGGACTCGGGGCTGGGGGCAGGGCTGTCCCCTGTCTCTGGCTGAGGACGCTGGTCCAACCGTGTGCCTGCCTCTGTGGGGACCAAAGTCTGCCCTGCCCACGGCCCCGCCCCATGGGCAGCCAACTCTGGCCCCTTTGCAGTTAACTGTCTGGACAAATGACGGGCTGGCAGGCCCCTTGGGGGTAAGTCTCCCTCTCTGTTCAGCCACACCTGACCACCTGGGGTGTGTCCTCAGGGTTTTCTCCTGGTCATATATCCCCAGCTCAGGCAGCCCAGCTGGGAACCTCACTGCCTTGGAACTGCAGGGGGCATGGATGGGGTGCTTGAGACCATCCTCCCCCCTGTACCCCCTGGCCACATAGGGGAGCTGGCCCTAGGTGCTGCCGTCCTCTGGAAGTGAGGGCCTGGGCATTGGCATTCCCTGTGCACATGCGACCGGAATCTCTGCCTCTTACTAAACCGGGGCCTGTGTGTGTGGTGGTGGCAGTGGGGGGGGGGGAGTGACAGGTCATCATGGGGAAGGCCGGGGAGGGGAGCTAGCTTACTGAGTACCTGCTACCAGTCACGCACAGGGAGGGACTTCACACATGCAGCTGTGACGCTTCTCCTCGTAGGGCTCATGTCCACCCTCCTTGTCCCAGGTAATCAACTGATTTGTGTTCTGTGTGCATAAAAGCCCCTCACATCACATAGCACCTTTCGCTTGTCAAAGTACTTCCCAGCTGTGTCTCTGTTAATCCTCATGCATCCCTCTGTGACAGAGGAGGAGACTGAGGCCGTGACAACTAGTTGTTGGCTGAGGTGGGAATTGGTCTCTGCAGGGTGGAAGCCAGGGCTCTGTCTCCCCACGGCATTTGTAAGTTCCTTTAAGACAGAGACGGCACTTTCTCCTTCCGCTCAGCCCTGGAGCTTAGTGAACGGCGGGCGCTGAGTTCGCACTCACTGGGCTTTTCTTTGGCACAGATCTCCTTGTGCGCTGGCGAAGGGAGACACAGAATTCCAGCTCTTCAAGTTCTTACCAGGGTCCCTCAGGGTTCAGCCCTCGCAGATTAGAATCCTCCTCCAGTGTCCTGGTCAAGTGTGTTGAAGAAACTGCCGGCGAAATGCAGCTCAGTTACGGCCCCAAACTGGGCGACTCTTCTCCACCAGGGCTGCTGTGCTGGGTAGGGCGTGACGCGGGAGCCGTTCAGTCACCCCCGTCCCTGCTCCCGGGGTCCCTCTACTCCTGGAGTGAGCAGACTGGCCCGGGGGTGCCAGCCAGTGAGAACGGTGAAAGCTGCGGTGGGGAGCCTTGGGCTGTGCCTGGGAGAACCCCGTCCTCACAGCCGTGCTCACTGCCACTTGGGCCGGGCAGGAGAGACGCTCCTGCAGACTCATTGTCCAGAGTCGCCGGCGGCTGCCTTCGGGGCTGCTCCCCGGGCGCCTGAAGAGCGGCTGTCCACAGAACCTCACGTGTGTGGACGGCAGCCGTGCTGACCCCCGCTCACTGGCTGCTCCCCCCCCACTCCGGCAACCGTTGCATCTGGCGGTCCACCGAGATGGAGGTCCGCAGCGTGCCCATGGAGCTCTCCAGCTGGCTGGGCCTGGACACACAGCCGCCCCTCTGACACAGCCTGCAGAACACCTCCCGCGACTTCTTGCGGAAGCGCTTGCCCACGATCACGTACACCAGCGGGTTGAGGCAGCTGTTGCTGTAGGCCACGTAGGTGGATATCTGCGTGAACACGTCGATGAGGTGCTCGTCCCAGCAGCCCGAGAGGATGTGCAGGCGCAGCAGCGTGTCCAGGAAGGTGCTGACCTGGAAGGGCAGCCAGCAGGCCACGAAGAGCAGCAGCACAGCCAGCACCAGCACCGTGGCCTTCCTCTCCGTCTGGATCTCCTTGAACTTCTGCATCTCGTTGTTGCGCAGCACCTGCACGATCTGCACCGTGCAGAAGGTGATGATGATCAGGGGCAGCAGGAAGCCCACGATGTTCAGGAGCATGTTGGTGAACACCTCCCAGGAGCGGGATGGGTAGATGATCATGCAGGCGGTGACGTTGTAGCCCTCGTCTCTGTAGTCCCTCATGGTCCGGAAGGCCAGCATGGGCGAGCTCAGGAGCAGCGTGCACCCCCAGATCACCACGCTGTACAGCTTGGCACAGCGGACCCCGCGCATCCGGCCCACGGACATGGTCTTCACCAGGGCCAGGTAGCGGTCGATGCTCACCAGGATGAGGAAGCAGATGCTGCTGTAGAGGTTCATGTACACCATGGTGTTCACCACGCGGCACAGCACCTCCCCGAAGAGCCAGTCAAAGTTGTTGGCGATGGTGATGGCCCAGAAGGGCAGCCCGCAGGCCAAGATGAGGTCGGCCACCGCCAGGTTGCCCAGGTAGATCTCGGCCACGGTGCAGCTGCTCTTGTGCAGGCAGAAGACGCTGAGGACGAAGATGTTCTCGAGCGCCGCCAGGATGAACAGCACCCAGAGGAAGGGGGCCTGCATGGTGTTGAGCCAGCCGCCCCACTCGGGGGGCACGCACTCGGAGGGGCTCTGCCAAAGCGTCCCGTTGAGCGTCGGCGCTGGGGAGGTGGCGTTGAGCACGCTGCTGCTGAAAGAAAGTGGGAAAGAGGCTGTTACACCTCGCGGTCACAGGGGAAGGAGGAACAGCAACTCAGGAGAGGGGGGTGGGCCGCCGCCCAGGCTCGCGGGCGCTTCCAGGCCAAGGCAGGAGGGAAGTCAGGCCCTCTCGGTTCAGAGGCTCAGTCCGGGTGCTGGGCGCTGTCCTCGGCGGTGTCCACCGCCAGCACGAACGACCGCGAGCAGTGGACTCTGGGCTCCGCCTGGAAGCTTCCAGCTGGGAGGACACACAGCCCATTCCTCCCTTATCACGCGGCTCCTCCCTGGGAGCGGGTCGTCTTTGGCCTCTCGCGGCCTGGCCATGGACGAGCGGTTGATTAGAAGACAAGAATGATGGCATGCCAGACAGGGAGGTTCCAGTCTGATCCGAGCCACGGCCCAGCTGCCCGGGCCCTGGCTCCTGCTGGCACAGGGCGTCCGTCAGCAAAGGTGAGGATCGGGGTGCGTGACGGAGGGAGGCCGTGACTCTGGTGCCAGACGGGCTTTCTAGGCTCAACTCCTGGCCAGTGCGTTAGCTGTGCGACCTTGTATCAGTTCATTAACTTCTCTGGATCTTAATTAGCCACCTTGTAAAATGGGATTAAGTCTAGTTGTTAGGGTGGTGGTGGGGGATGGGAGGGAATGTGCAAAAAGCCCCGGACACTTGAATCCATCAACGCGGATCATCGGCGGCTTTGTGAGTGAGCAAGACGGCCTGGCCGTCTGCTGGCCCTTGCTCCTGGGTGGCGACCTCCTCACTCTCTCCTGGCTCCCCTTCACTCCGGATGAGACTCAGACCGCGGGCTGGCCACCTTCCAGAGTGCTGTGGGCAAGGCTAACCCATCTGTATCTTCCGCAAAGGGGGTGGTTTGGGAAGGCATGGATTGGTCTGCAATCCAGCTGTGTGGTCTTGGGCAAATTACTTGGCCTCTCTGAGCATCCACGTGGTTTTCCTTGAACTAGAGCGCTACCATCTTCCTGGCCTGCCTGGGATGACTCTTGCGAGGTTCAAATCAAAGAGTGGGATGAAGACACGTAGTAAAGTTGAACGCATACCCCTAGATGCTAGCACTGACTGGGAATTTTCCTAGAGCTGCGGGTGGGGTCCTGTTGGTTACTTGTTGGACAGGCTTGGAGGGGGGGGGGGGGGGAGTGTTGAGCAAGAAAAGATCGGGAAGAAGCTCCTGGTTGCCTGGGAATTCCCAGGAAAAGCCCCTCTGCTAATGGGCCTTGGGTACCACACCACACTCCTCACACACTCACTCACCCAGTGGCAGCTCAGAGCTGCTCCCTGCTGAGCCCCTCCCTGCTGAGCCCCTCCCTGCTGCAGGGAGCCACAGGGCACGGCCCACCCTGCCCCTACCCCAGCTGGGAGGACACAGCCCTGTGTGATGAGGCTGCGGGGACAGAGAAAGATGGAGGTGACTTTGGAGCTGAGTCTTGAAGGATGAGGACGTCTCGGCGGGGCACGAGAGGGAAGGAGGGACGACCAGGCAGATGGACAGCCTGAGCAGAGGTGCAGAGGCGAGAAGTGGCGGCCATCTTCTGGAAGGAGAACTCCAGGCTGAATGGGGAAGTGGAACGTTGCAAAAAGATGCGGCTGAGTCAGGGAATATGACGGTCTCACAGGGTGCTCAGGAGGGAGTGGTGGGATGCGGCACGTGCTCTGGAAAGATCCCTCTGATGGCTCTTTGTTTTAATATGTCCAGCGATGTTTTAACATGTCCCCAAATCCCTTGATGTTCCTCACTTCAACACTGGAGACTGATTCCTCTCCTGGTGAGTGTAGTGGGGCCTGGAGACTTCCTTCCCACCCACGGAGGTGGTGACAGCCATGACTTACCTGCCTAGGGCTTGAAATGCATTGCATCTTTCCTTGACCTTGGGGGAGGGGGCATAGCTGTGGGAGGTGGGGTGGGGAGGAAGGGGGAGCTGCCATGTTGTGAGGATACTCAGGCAACCCGCTGGGGAGTAATCACCTAGCAGGGGGCCTTCTGCCCTCAGGAAAGCCTCTGTTGGTGTTGGCCCCTAACCCCACTTTTGAGTTTTCCAGCTAAGACACACACACACACACACAGGAACATTGCAAAGCGAACCCCACTACATTTCTGAGCGTGGAAGCTGGTGGGCTTCGCTGCAGCGCCCTCTGAGGGCCAGATCTCCCTGGGCAGCCTTTCTGGCCAGCCGTTGGCTCCATTGCCATTTCCACCTCTTCAGCGCCTGGCTCCATGAGGTGGGTTGTTACCTATGGCTCAGCTCTCAGAGACTAACCCCACAGCACCTGAGCACCCAGTTCATTTCCCAGCAAAACACTTCTCAGCCACCAGGGGGCGCCCGGCCCACAGCTGGCTCTGAGAAGCCGGGTCAGCAGAGGTGGTGGGGAGACGCATAATTGGGGGGCCTGTACTTTGTGGCCCTGGCTGGTTGTCTGAGGGCCAGGAAATGGAACTCTCCCTTGGCAAATGTCTGCCCTGCCGGGGCTGCCTCCAGAGACCCGAGTCAGCAGAACAACGGCTTGTCCACCGTGAAGAGCCCTGGGATAATCTACAGAGGTCGGGAGGCCGAGCTGTGTTTGCAGGCTGCAGGAAGAAGGAGCGTGGCTGCACCTTCACGTCCACAGGGGTGTTCGTGAGATGAGAGATTCCAATGGTCCTTGCCCCCCCCCCCCAACCCCCCGATCTCCCCAGCTGCAGGCAGCTCTGCCTTGCCCGGGTGGTAGATCTGTCGTAAGGACAGAGTTCCTCCTATACCAGCTCACTGAGTTCATCACAAGCTGAGTCTCCAAGTGGCTTCTCTCCTTGTGAAGGCAGTTAAGTGTTCTTTCTGTGCAAGCAACCACAGCCCCGAGGGCAGGTGCCTCTCTCAGAGCCAGGACCTCCCTTGGGCTCAGAAGAAACTTTTCAAAATACACCTCTCTTTGACCAAACGTTGGTAAAGGTCTCAGTGGTGGGGGCATCAGCTGCCGTCCGAGGCCTCCGTGCTGCTGGGTCCACGTGCCCAGGACTGAGCGGCCAGGTGTGTCCTCCCGGCTTTGTCCTGGGACACTGCCCACCATCCTGCTGGCCCTCCTTTTTCTCTGCTTCCACTGGAGACCAGCTCCCCACACCCGCCCTCCCCCAGTGTGTCCTGCCAGCTGCTGGCCAGATGTTGTCATCCCTGACCCCGGGGCTGACTTCACAGCTTCCGCTCCTCACGTCTGAGAAGTCAACAAGGCAGAAGTCTAGTGTCTCACAATGACCCTCAGGCTGTGTCCTTCTGCACCTCCTGCGCCCTCCCCCAGGGGTCTTTCCCTATGTTCCTGCAGGCCCGTGGGGTTGACAGGCCCTGAGAAGCTTTGTCTTTGGATCTAATGTTGCCATTGCCCCAACTCTTGTCTGGAAGGTGAGGGTCATGTTCTCCTGAGAATTCACAGGTTGTCTAACCTCAAGGCAGTAAGTGGAGGGATCAGTCAGACTTACCTGAAGGAGGCCATGGTGGGTGCTGAGTCCTCAATAGCAGACAGGAACATCGGTGACTTCCAGGAGAACATTTGGAATCAAGAGTGGACGTGAGGGATGCCCTGTCTGGCAGAGCAAGTGAGAAAAGATGGTTAGACGGGGTGGGACGGGGCATGAAACACTCATGCACACATGTGTTCCCACCAGGGGAGGCAAATGG
Organism: Condylura cristata; assembly: GCF_000260355.1. NCBI lineage: Eukaryota > Metazoa > Chordata > Mammalia > Eulipotyphla > Talpidae > Condylura > Condylura cristata. Next base: position 5,353,826 of record NW_004567114.1, read on the forward strand.
AGCCCTTTGCCTGGTGGATATTGACGAAGCTTCTATTGCCTATGGGGTGCAGGGCGATCGTGGTGAGGACAGGAACACAGACCAGTGAGAAGCCGGGCCTGACTCTAGTGGTTTCTAATGATTGCAGATGGACATAAGTGCTGCGAAATAAAATGAAATGCCCCAGAACAACATACAACAGGCGGTCCTGAAGCAGCTTGGGCAGGAGGTGAGTGGACAGCTATTATGACAAAGGGGGTGAGGGATGCAGGGAAGGGAGGGTGTCTGGCCAGAAGAGCAGCAGGTGCAAAGGCCCTGAGGCAGGTAGAAGCTTGGTGAACGTGTGTAGGACCGGGTGCTTGGGAGACAAGATCGTGTCATGTGTGGGGGGTGGGGTGGGGGGCCATTCAGCGGGTTCTGCCTGTTACCCCAAGCACAGAATGTGGAGGTGGAAGATGATGAATTCCACGGTTTTGAAAGCCCGTCTGGGGAAAGATTGGACGTGGTAGGGTTAGGGGTGAGGCTGAGGTGGGTGTCCAGATATTGTCCAGGTGATACCACCTGCAATCAAGAGGAGGGCTGACTGGAGAGACAGGGTCACAGGCGTTGAGACTGGAACCTGTCTTGGGTGTCAGAGGAATGGAGGGTGCTTCAGGTGGGGGTAAAAGGCGCTGGACGGCTCCAGTGAGGGTCCAGGTTCGAGGAAGGCATCTGGCCTGGAATTGGGCTTTCTCTGATGTGACGGAAGTGAATGGACATTGGGTGTCCAGATAGCATGAGGGAGGCCAGTACAGAAGAGTAATTCTAATCCTTTGTGGGGGTCACCAGGCCTCCCCTGAGCCTCTTTCTGTTCCCTTCACCCCATCCAGGGCACAGCTGCACTGGCCTTGCAGAAGACGAAGCCAGGTGAAGAGAGGGGGTGACATGCCCGAGCACCATAGCTGCTGGCAAAACCTTGAGGGGGGCTGAACCCCTCCGGCGCCAGAACTCAAGCTCTTCCCAGGGTCCCTCGTGACCTCCCGCTCCCGCCTAGGACGCGCGCAGAGGGGACATGTGCATTTGTGTGTGCACGTGGGTACCTGCCTCCCCCGGTCCCCACCGCTCAGCTCAAAGGCCCTTGGCTCTGGGTTTCCAGAAGCCCCCCTCATCTAACCCAGTTGCAGGAGGTGGAGCTAAGGAGTGGATGATTCTGGAAATTTAAATACCGTAGAAAAAAAGAAACCAAGTGGGCAAACAGGGACCCAAGTGGCAGGGAATCAATGGGCGGCTGGAAAAAGTTCACCAGGACCCCGCGAAAAGCTGGGAGACCACAAGCAGCCACGTTCTCTCATTCTTCAAGGAGGGCGATGGGGGAGAGGGGAAATACCCAGAAGATTGGCTTTCCAAGGGTCCCCCCGGCTTGGAAAGACCGTTCAGCAGGGTCATGCTCGAATCTCAACATTCACTGGGTGCCTCTCACCTGCTGGGGGTGCAGTGGGAGATGAGTGAAGACAGCCACCACCCCTTCTCAACACCTGCCACCGCCCGGGCCTCTGGACTCCCTCTCTAGCTAGGTTTCCGCACCTGGACAGTGCCAGCTACCCTCGACCCCCTGCCCTGAGGAATGTCCAGCGTGGCGTGCTGCCCACCTCTGGGTGCACCTGGCTGGGTGGCCCTGGGCCTGGTCCAGTCTGCCCAGCTGCATCCTGACTGCTCGATACTGGCTGTAAACATTGTCCTCAATGCATTTCGGAACAAAGTGGCAGCTTTTCCCTCTCAAGTGTCCAGAGAGCAGGGCCTGAGAGAACCGGAGAGTCTGAGGGTGATGGGAATGGTTCCTCTGGCCTGATTTGCAGCTGACCCTGGTGGTGCTTCGGCCAGTGCTGACCCCGGCTTTTCTGCCATCTGGCTTCCCTGGAGCTTGACCAGCAGGAGGCCCGGGAGGGGGGAGGGGATGAGGCTGGGCTGTGGCCCCCAGCTCCCTCCCCTGGGGCCTGCAGAGATTGGCCCCTCCTGGTTCAGTGCCCACAGCTCCTACCAGGATGCTTTCCACAAGCCTCACTGCCTGGCGATTCTTGTCACCCCCTTTCTGACTCAGGGAGTGACCCCCAGATGCCTGCCCCTGCAGACACGCTTTGGGGTCAAATACAGCCAGGATTATGCGCTTGGGTGTCAGAGGAATGGAGGGTGGCAAGACGCTCGGGCGTGGGGAGCTGTGTATATGCTGGGGTCCCTTTAGCCCTGGGCATCATGCCTCAGAGCTGGGTGGGGGTGTCTGTTGGGAGGGTGGGGCACCCTCGCTTCTGCTGGAATGGATCCTTCTGCTAGGGTTTGGTGGAGATGAGCTGACCCTGAATGTGCCCCACTAACTTAAACGGAAAACGTGCATCATTATCACAGGAGCACCACACACACACACTCGCACCCTGTACGACATCCCTGAGTGGGGTGTAACTCCAGGAAAGTCTGGCTGGATTCAGGGGCCGCCAGGGCCTGGGCCCGCTGTGTGGGGAGAGGGGGAGATGACAGACCCAGAAAGAGCTCAGACGCCAGCCCCCCAGGACTGTGACTAAGGAATTGCGGGTCTTTTGCCTCCAGGCCGTGACCCTGGCTCTGAGTAAGCCTGCTGGCCGGGCAGCTCAGGGCGGCAGCTGGCTCCAGGTTGGGCTCCTCACAAGGAACACTGTTGGGGGGCGGGGGCAGCACGGGGTGTGGTGAGCCCAACCTCCAGCCCCAGACACGCTTCCTGGGGGCCCAGGCAGGTGCCCTCTGTGCCAGGGTGTTTGCTCCTGGCGGCATGAGGGCCAGCAGGCACACAATTCAGCGAGCGCCATCTTTCTAGAGTGAGTTCCTGGACAGTTCCAAGGCAGACGGGACAAGCCGGTCCCGAGTGGCATGCACCCTGAAGTGTCCGCGGCGGGCACAAGGGGACGTTCCACGGGTCGCCCTGAACTGGGAGCCAGAGCTGGAGCCGGGCCTGCTCTGGCCGGAACCCTGCCCTGCGCACAGGGAGGCCTGGCCCTGTCCTCCTCCTCTGTGACGTGTGGCAGCAAAGAGCAGGCCCCCGCAGCCCCCCGACCCCGCCCGGGTCCAGCTCCCAGCCCCAGCCCTGCGGTAGGAGCAGGTGGGTTAACACACCTCACTGCAGGACTTAACGTGCCCGGGAGCGTGAGCCGTGCATCCTGCCCCCAGAGGGCCCAGCGCCCTGGCCACGTGGGGGGGGGTCGGGGAGTCGCCCACCTATCTGCTCTGCTGCTTCCGGGCCTAGACACGGACAATGCAGCTGTATGTGACTCGGGGACACCACCTGCTGGCTGGCCTGGGGGGCCCTCGAAGGCACGGGTTCCGTGCTGGGCCCCAGCGGCTGTTCTCTTGGGTCTTTGGTATCCCCACTTCGGTGACAGTCGCGAGAGGGTGTCCGTCGGTCTGCCCCACACCAGGCAGACCTGAATTTGCGGTGTTTCCTTTCCCGCACCGCCCAGATTCTACAGAGGGCAGGTTGGGGCCACCCTGCGCCCGGCAAGTCCGCTCTCCAGCAGCGGCCGCTCACAGCCCGTCCGTGTTCCCGTACCAAGGCCAGTGCGTGGCTTTCCTAGGGTTGACGCGGGGGCTCCCCAAGACCCGCAGAGCCCGGCTTGCAGCGACTGTGCAGGCGAGACTTTCCAAACCTCTTTCCTTTCCCAAGCCTCTTCCCTCTCCAAGGCAGCAGCTGCTGCTCTTTGCACCTGCTCGCGTCTGTGCAAGTGCCTTCTTTCCTAACACACCTGTCCTTTCAAGATGCAAAAAATAAGAGACAGCCTTAGAGTTAACATATGACTTTCAAACACACCAGGAAACCCAGAGCTTCACGGGGCCCGAACCAACCCACAAGACCTCTGGCGTGCCTGTATCCGGTCTCCTGAGGAAAGGCTCCTGCCCCCTTCCGCTTGCCGTGCCTGCTGTGGTGTTTCGCATGTCCCAGCCTCTTGAGAGCCATCTGCGCCATAAATACTTCAAGGCTCTCAGACCACCCAGCAAGCTGGGGTCAAGGCCAGAGCTCACAGGAAAGAGATCTCCTGGCCCCCGGGCAGGACCCTTCCGGGACACCGGGTCCCTCCAGACGGGGTCCCCGGGTCCCCAAGGCAGCGGCTCTGTGCCAGAGTTGCAGTGGGACAGTCGAAGTGAACTTCAGCCGAGTACACACTGGACGCTGGGGAGATGGGCCCCCTAAGCAGGCGGCCAGGGCCCCAGCAGCTCGAGGCTTTCTCCTTTTCCCCCCTGAAGGAAGGCTGAGCCCTCTGGGGGGTCAACAGCGTTCTGGGAACCTCAGTTCCAGGAACTCTTGCAGAGCTGGATCAGAAGATCCAAGCCCCTCGGGCACTTGGACACTTTCTGGTCTGGAATGTTTTGGAAACATTTTCAGGGGAGACGAGGGGGCCTTGAAAGCTGGGCTCCTCTCTGCAGTAGAGGTCAGGGCTGGCTTCCTGACTGGGCTGGCTCCAGACATCCCCCCTCCTCCACCGCCACCCCAGGTTGGTTATTTAGCCTTAACCCTTTCCTGCTTGTCCTTAAGTCACTCTGTTGTGGCGTCTTGGGCTTTGCTGTTATAGCAAATGAACAAGTTCACTGCCACCCGAACAGCACTCCTCTCCCTGCTCCCCCGCTTTTGGTTTTGAAAACAATACAACCTCAGTGAGGAGCATTCAGAAATCTTACCCCCCCCACCCACTCCCAGGTCCCAACCCTAAACAACTCCTGCGGCCAACCTGTCGCTTTGCGGTATTCTGAGAGTGTCCTAACAAGGGCGTCCCCAGCGCCTCGTGCCTGAGGGCTGTGGTTTGGGAAACTGGCCCTTTATTCCGCCCCTGTCCAGGTCATCACTCTCACAGCACTCCAGGTGCGTGACGCACTCACACATCCCCACGGAGTCCCCACATTTTCCACTCTGCCTTTGCTTGAGCCCCCCTCTTCCCGGAGGCCCTGGTGCTCAGCTGTGGGGGTGCTGGGGTATCAGCACAGGGCGGAGAAAGCCGCACCCCGGGCCTGGGTCGTAGGGGGGCCTTGGCAATGGTGGCCTCCTGTGCAGACACCTGTCTCTCAATTTCACTGGTCACTTTTAGCTCAGGCTCTGCCTGGAGCTGTGAGGGGGACAGCTGCAGTGCAGTGTGTGTGTCCCTGTGTGTGCCCCTGTGTGTGCGTGCACGTGGGCACGGTGTAGGAAGACTCAGGCTGCCCGCCTGGCCGTGTCCCCAAAGACGGGAATGAGCATCCGTGACCCTTACCGCGATCAGAACCTCAACTCTTAATTTAATCACCTCCACTCTGCATAACTTCTCACAGGCTGCTGAACCCCTCGGGGCCTCAGTTTCTCCACCTGTCAAATGGGGCCCACTTTTCAGGGTTGCTGTGAGGTTTAAGAGGTTACTGAGTGGAGAGCATCTCGAACAGTCCTCCACATACTTTAGAGGCTCCACATACTTTAAATGCCAATGTTTCCATCCTCTCTGCTTGTCTCAGGTTTCTGCAAACAACTTTATTGGAGGAAAGATACTGATAAAAAGAAAATGTCCCACTTGCCTTCACCCTCCCTCTTGCAGAGGGGGAAACGAGGCCCAGAGAGGGGACTGCACATCGAAAGTCACAGCAGACAATGCCAGCTTGCAACAAGGGTGAGGACCTTGCCTGTTTCCTCTTGGCGTGGCATTTTGGGACTCTGGTCCAGAGCAGAGTTACCTGGCATTTGGGGCTCTATGGGTCTAGCCCTCCTGGGGACATTATTTGAGGGGCTGTCTTCACAGAAACATAGGGTTCTTGTCCCAGCATCATCCGCCTTCCTTCCCCCCCGAAACCCTTCCCGGGGAAAGTTTCAGGATCCTAGAATACCAGGGTGGGAATGGTTCTGGGCACTTTTGTCAGACCCCTCATGTTTCAGAAGGGGACACAGAAGCCCAGAGGGGTGAGTGTTCTCCCAGCACACACAGCCCCGAGAGGCGGCTCTCAGCCTCGAGACTCCAGGTCTGGAGTCCAGGCTCTGCCCCCTGTGCTTTTATTTTCATGTTCCTGCTGCCCCACCCCCGGAGAAGACAGAGCTAGTTTGTAATGCTGGTTAAAAGCCCAAACCTTACGTGAGGACAGGGATGTCCTCTTTCCAGTTTCCTGCATACATCAAGAGCACGTACATAATTTATGAGGGGAGGAAACACAGATGCTTGCAGAGAGTAAAAGCACCATGGCAGAAAGCAGGAAGGCCGCAGGTCCGGAGGGAGCACGGTTTCCAGAAAAGCAGTTCCCTGGGGCCGTTCGGGCCCTGGGTGTGCGCAAGGAGCTGTTCTCTCTCCCGGGGGCGGCCCCTGGTGCCCAGGGAGTGGGCTGCCCTGCCCTGCCCTGGCCGCCTGCGAGGACCTGTGTGACCTTAAGCCACAGGCCCAGCAGGGTTTTCAAAACAGGGCAGAGGAAGCCACAATAGACGGCAGACAGGCAGAGCGGTGGTGGGTTAAAAACAATCCTTCCCAGTTTTGCATGCATAAATGAAAAAAAGGTTTAAAAAAAATTCTTGGCCCTCCCTGGTGGCGCAGCGGATTAAAGCACAGCACTAAGAAGCTAAAGCCACTTCCTCATGAGTTTGATCCCTGCCAGCCCCGGAGGTGACCACATGGCGTGGCAGACCTCTCCTGACCCGCCGCTGCTCCCCTCAGCAGTGTACTTTGTGGATCTGTCTGTTCTGCTCCCCACTCTGTCTCTGGTGAATCCTCTCACCGCCTGTGCACCTCTGGCCTGTACCCCAGTTCTGTATGAATAGATAAATCTTTAAAAAAAAAAAATTCCTTCTTTGGCCCTGCCCAAGACACTTGCAAGGGCAGAGGGGCCGAGTCGAGAGCGGCTGCTGGGAGCCCGGGTGCCCACCGTGGCACGGGCTGAGGGCTGCCCGAGCCTGCCCTAGGCTCTGCAGAGACCTCTATGCCAGCGGCTGTTCCTGCGGGTGGCCCTCCTGCCCAGCCTGCCACTCGTCCACTGACTTCCAGTGCCTGTCGGCTTGCCACGCTCCGGGGGAGGTGGTGGTAAGACCTGGCGGCAGAGCAGGGAGAACCGGGACAGGTGTCACCTCCGAGGGCCGCCCTTCAAGGCTATTTCAAATGCCACCTCCTCTGAGACGCCTTCCCTGACCTTTAGGCCTGCAGGGCCCCCTCCTGGTCCCACATTCTACAGCAAAGGGTGGGAGGAGAGCTGGCTGGGCCCCAGAGTCCCGGCACTCTGCTCCCTCCGCTTCTGTCGCCGAGTGACATCTGTCCAGGTGTGGCCTTGGACAGACGCCTTGAACAATGTGTCTGGGCTTTCATTTCCTCAGGAGGAGGTCGAGAGGTTATAGTGGTGATTCGGCGACCTTCGCACAGCCGTGTCCCCAAAGAGTAAACCAGCTGCTGTGGGAAGCAGTGGGCTCCTAGCTCTGAGGCCCATGCAAGCAGAGACAGCGGAGTCGCTGACTTTTCAGGGGTTCATCCGCGCGCTCCCAGGTATCCAAAGGCGCTCGCAGGGGTGAGCAGAATGAGTCAGGCTTCCAGGATCCCCTCCGGGCACAGCATGGACATGCCTCCCTGCCTCTGAGCGCCCACAGTCCCGACCCAGCTGCCAAGCCCGCCCCGTCACAGCCACGGGCAGGTCAGAGTGTGAAGGGCCAGAGGCACAGTCATTTCCCATTTGTCCACACGTCTCTAGGAGAGTTACAGATAGAGCCCTGCAATCTGAGACACTGATAGCACCTCCATTTCTCAGATGAGCACACGGCGGCACAGCCAGCAAAGGGAGCATCTGGCCCAGAGCCCCTGCCGCGGGAGGTGCCCAGCTTCCCGCTCGGGAAGCCCTAGGGGGCTGCTCCGGGGAGCTCCGTGCCTATCACGGCTGCAGCAGCTGCCACCTCAGCGGGCGTGATGCTTACTTCACACCCGAAGTGCCCCCTCCTGCATGACTTCACACAGCTCTCCGACGCCTGCCACTCAGCCGGTAGCCATGTCAGAGCATGCCACGAGAAGACAAGGACTTTTTCAGAACACAACCCATAGTCACCTCTAAGTGGAGACACCGGCCACCCTCCGGTTCCCAGCAGTCCCTGAGGCTCATCACCACGAGGCCCAGCAGTCCCTGAGGCTCATCACCACGAGGGCAGCAGACAGCTGCTGTGCTAGGGTGCCCAGACACGGCCAAGTGGCGTGGCTGGGGACAGTGGCACCGACTCTGGGAGGCATGGACGCAGGAGCCAAGGGACTGTGGCAGCAGGGGCAGCAGGGAGCCAGGCCGGGAGGGGGAGGGGTGCGGAGGGGGTCACAGGCGCCACTGGAGAGGCAGCGGGAGGTGGCGGGACGGTGGACCCAGGCCGGAGCGTGGGCGCCCTGGGGGTCTGTGTCGCGTGGGGAGGGGCGCGGGAGGCGGGCAGAGCGGAGGGTGGGCTGGGGCGGCGTGGGCTCTCAGGTGACCCCAGCCTCTCAGGGCCGACAGGAAGACCCGAGCGGCTTCTCCTTTCTGTTTCTCCTGCCACAACGCTCTGTCCTTCCACTGCCCTTCGTAGTCCTGGGGTGGAACGCTGACCGAGGACGCTCCCCTCACCCCAGCCCAGGCCTCACGCGCCGCTGGGAGCACCTCAAGCCCCTGGCGGGGTAGACATCCCACAGACACTCTCGGAACCTGCGGGGTTCCCTGGGGGCCGGGGCTTGGCCCTGAGGCCCCCCTCCCTGCCCTCCGCCCTCAGTGACCTGGGCGAGGGTGGGCTTCTGCGACCGGCCGGCGCGTTGGGCCGCACTGACAGGTTGCCTGGGGGGTCAGCGACCCACACTCCGTTGCTTCCAAGCCCGGCGGGGCCAGTCGATGGAGCCGAGGCCCGGACCTGCCTCAGGCCCACTCCCAGCCAGTGTCAGGTCCAGCTTCAGGCTCCTCTAGGAGCCTTCCCAGCACCCGAGGCTCCAGTTAACTTGGACAGCCCTCTGTGGCCCCAGTGTGGCTCTCTGCAAGCTGCCTGGAGACCCCTCTTTTAACTGTCTTAGCGAGGACTCATGGACTCCTCACTACAGCTCGGGGATGCACCTGGAGGCCCCCATTTCACAGATATGGAAACGAAGAGGGGAAGAGTGGGTGGGGGAGCAGGCAGCTGGGCGGGTGGAGCCTGGGAGCTGGAGGCAGGGGGAGAGGGAGAGGATGGGCAGGCGGTGTGGGGTGGGGGATCCCAGCAGGACCTCATTTTAACAGACAACAAAGCAGGCTCCCACCCAGCCTGGGCTCCTGAGCGTTTTGGCTAAAAGTTCAGGCAAAAGGACTGGACCTAGCAGGTCCCCGGTGTCAGCTTGGCGGGGAGGGCCAGCGCCCAGTGTCCAGCACTCTCAGTGCAAAGCACCTGGTAGAGCCCCAGAAGATTCCCAGCTGACAGCAACTTGCCATTTGGAGACCTTTTAGTCCACCCCCACCGAACAGGTGAGACGAAAGCCGGTGAGGGAGGGGTCGTGAGGGCCCTGCCACCCGCCCTCGCCCCACCCCCACAGTGCCCCCGCACCTGTAGCAGCCTTCGAGGCTGGGGGCCGCCCTCCGCCACCCCATCTCGCTGCAGAGAGCTCCCTGGTGAGTCCTTCCCTGAGCCTGGAGGCCCGCAGGCCCCTCTGTGTCTGCCTCAGGTGAGGCACCAGGCTCAGCCAGGGCAAGTGATTTCCTCGTGGTTGCAGATGCCTAAGTGGGCCCCAGACGCTGCTCCTGCTCGCAAAGACACTGGCAACAGGAAGAGACAAGAAGGAGCCACGTCCGTCCGCTGTGGTCAAGGGCCGGAGGCAGGGTGGCGGAAGGGGCCGTGCGCCCCTGTCTGATGCCACGTCTCAGGGCCGCGTCCCATAACCTGGGGGCCCCAGGCCGCCGTGGTCTGCTCCCTACTTAGGGCCCCCCCAGCTGGCTGGCGCCAAGACTCCAGCAGCCTGGGCCACTCGGAGGGCAGGGAGGGCAGGGCGCTCATCTCCTCACGCCCCCTGAACTGGCACTTTGGCAGGGGTGGGGGGCGGGGGGGCGCCAGGAAGCGTGCCTGGGCAGCTGTCCCTTATTGGGGAGCGGTGCCCTCAGATACCCAGGTGGGGCCAGCCCAGGCCAGGCCCACTGGAGCAGCTATGGCTGTTATTGTCACTTCATCATCACTGCTCTATTAGCAGCACTCTGGCCCAGACTCGGTGTGCGTCAGAGCACGGGGCTTCTCCCTCTGAGCCTCAGTTTTCTTATCTGCAGGGCAAGGAGCAGGGTCATCACACAGAGGATCTTGTGCCATCTCCCAGCTCTGAATCTGCGCCCGGCAGCTTTCTTAAATGTGTGTGTTCTGGGCCCAGCGCCACGGCCGTGGCTTCTCCAGCGACACAGTCCAGCACCGCTGTGGCACGAACATTTACACAGAGCACATTCTTCACATGGCCCCGAGCTCCGGGCTCCTGCCCCTGGCGCCCGGGGCCTGGCTCAACCCAGCCGCTCAGGGAAGGCCTGCTGGACTGGGCAGGTGGCGCCACATTCCCTGACTCTGGGCTTGCCAAGTCCAGCAGTGGTCTGGTTATTTGGACCAAGGGCCTGAGAGTCTCTGGGTGAGCCCTGGGCTGTAGTGACAGAGCAGGAAGCCCAGGCCTGGCCCCTGCCTTTCTGGGCCGAGACACACGTTACATCTGTGTGATGGGAAGGGAACTTATTAGGACCTGATGTCCTTAAATTCTCTGTCAGAGGGATACACTGGGTGTGACGTTCTGGGATTTCAGGGTGAATGAAGGTCAGAGAGGGTGCAGGCCTTAGAAAGAAACTCAGCTCCCGAGTGCAGAGTTTAGCCTCAGACGACTGGAGCTGCTCTGCTCCCCTCCCACCCCAGGCTGCCCTCTCGGGGGTCTGGGGCAGGGGTGGGGGTGGGAGGCCGGGGACAGAGGAGCACTGATTTCTCTGTTACGCCACCCTCCAGCTCAGTTGTTTCCAAGATCTTGTGACCAAGTTCTGGGGGGTCCGAGGCCTCTGCAATTCTGTCTGGGGGTGCGGGGCCTAGGTTATCAGTTCAGGTGCTAAATCCCGTGGAAAATTCCACCTCCTGAGCCAGCATGGAGAATTCTGAGGTCCCTGAATTTGCCTTGTCCCCTTGTATCTCATAGTTTGGGAACCAGGATGAAAAACCTCTGAGGTACTCCCCCTGGCCCCCCGTGAGTCTAGGCCAGGCAGAGACCAGGTTGAGGCCAGGCCCAAGCTGCCTGTCTTCTCACATACTCTGCTCCAGGCCGCAGGGGAAACAGGGCCCCAGCTGGTGCACCTCTGCAGGGCAGGCCCCTTAACGTTTCTGAGCCTCAGTTTCGTTATCAGTGAGATGAGGCCCGTGACAAGTAGATGCATCAGTATTGGAAAGTACTATTATATTAGCAGGAGTTTCCTCCCGAAGACCCCTGGTCCCGTGTCTGCAGGGAGTGGCTCGTGGCTGCCTGGGAGGCCTTGGAGCCAAGGAACATAAAGATAATGTGATTTACAAGGTGGAGAACGCATGGAGGCAGGAGAAGGCGGCCGGATGTCTCCTCCGAATAGATGAAGTTAGGAGGAGAGAGGTGACTTCCCAAACTGGCTCGGAAAATTCAATTTGGGAAGCAAAACAAGAATTTAAAAAATGCCTTTCTAGGCAAAATTGCTCGGTAATTCTCAAATTAACCTAGAGGACAGGAAAGGCTCCTTGCAGAGAGAGACTCATCATCATGTGGAGGAGGGAGAAAAGGAAAGACCAACAGGCATAGGGGCTCGGAGTTGTTCGATGCTGGCCCCAATGAGTGGCCAAAAAGGAGAGAACACAGCTATGCAGAAACAAGACAAAAAATTGGCCACTAAACTGGATGTACACCCAGAAAAATCTGGAAGGCAAAATACTAAATTGTTAGAGTGACTTTGAGCACCAGAGGCCGGGCTGCTTTTCTGTTTCCTTTGTTCTCTGACACAGCTGCCATGTGTTGCATGAAGAGTATAGATTGCTTTGATAATAATGATATTTCAGCAAGCCAAGTATATGTTCTTATTTTTTAGAAATAGGGGATGAATTATGTGAGAAGAACCACCAGACAACCAAAACGCCAAGGTCTTTGAGCCTTTCCTGGTAAGTAAACACGCAATTGTGCTTTTATTTAAAACGAGATGCTTAAAGTGTCTTCAGACTGTTGCTTCTATGACGACTGTCCTGCCACCCACCAGCCCCCAGCCAGTGGGTTTGCAACAGGGGGGTCCCTAGGAAGAGGGGAAGTTCCAGGTTCCCTGTCCCACCCAGAAGGAGGGTGGAGCTGAGCAGAGGAAAGAAGAAAAGAGAAGGAATCTAGAGAAGGAAGCAGGGTGGAGAGCCAGGAGGAGCCCTGAGGAAGCCACATGGAGCATGTGATGGAGAAACCGGGCTTGTTTCTTGGCCTTGGACTGGCTGAGGCAGACGTGGGTGAGAGACCCGTGGGGAGGTGACTGTGGCAGCGTTTATCTTGATGTTGATGTTGCTCTTTCCCTCCCAGACTTGTCTGGCCATTTCTGACCCTTTTCCATGGGTCCCGGCCAGAAGGTGCTTTAGTCTAGTGGCAGCTTTCAGGCCTTGCTCTGGGCCGATCCCTTTTGGGTGGACTTTTGCCCACGAGGGGACGGGTCACTTCAGGTGTGTGATTTAGAAATTATTCTTTGTCTTTCATATTGTATACTCACTGTATTAAAGTTCCTTTTCATTAAAGTCTTATATGTTTTGTATTGATGCGGCAGATGGCAGGACCTATTTAGAGTAGGCAGCGGGGGGTTCAGCGGTGCCTCTCTTCCTATCCTGTAACAGGTTCAGTGGTGTGAGCCACCCAGGAAAGCAGTGAAGAGGTCACAGCTGGCCTCCGATGAGCTCTGTCTCTTTAGGGGCGCCAACCTGCTTAGCAGGCACATTTGGGGGAGAGCTTCTGAAGGATAGGCCTCCCCAAAATAACTCATTTTGGCAAGTGAGTTATTTTCATCCTCGTCAACTGCACCCTGCAGGCTGAAGAAAAACTTTTACCACTTCCTTAACTAGCTGGAAGAATGGGGGTCTCTGCCAGAATGAGGATTTTGATCAGAAATAACCTTTCTACCTGGATAATCTCTTTAAATTGTCAGACAAGCATTCCATCATGGTCGCAGTCATGGGAGTCCCTCCTGCTTTCCTTGAAGCCCCCGGCCTCTTAGCTCAAACATCTACCCCCATTTTTGCCCCATGAACCTTGGAGTCCACATGTCTGTGTCAATGCTCCTTATGCATATAATTAAATACCCCCTCACTAATTTGTGACATCGATTGCATTAGTCAACCAACCCAAGGAAAATCCAGAGGGGGAAATTTCTTCTCACTGACTCTTGGAGAGTCAAGAGCACCCACAGGTGGGGCTGAGGCACACTTGTAGGTGACCCTTCCCTGGACACACACCTCAATATCTGCAGGTACAAAGTAGGGTTCACATTCAAATGCCCATGAGGCCTGCAAGTGAGGGGGCAGAAGGTAAGAGCTGGGGTGCAGGAGCTATGGGCACCTGGAGAGCCACCGACTCCCCTAAAGGACCGCTGCACTTAAGGGTTGAGCTAAGGGCTGGCCCTCCCTGAAGCGAGCTTCAGCCCTTCCAGAGTTGCCTGCATTTCAAGCGAGACTGAATTTTTTAGATCATATGCCCCAATTAGAAAAGATCACGCTCTGTGCCCTCCCTGGTGGCGCCTCAAGCTAAAGCACAGCACTCAGAAGCTAAAGCCACTTCAGCATGAGTTTGATTCCCGCCTGCCCCGGAGCTGACACACAGGGTTTGGCAGACCTCTCCTGACCTGCCCGCTGCTCCCCTCAGCAGTGGACTTCATCAGTCTGCCTGTTCTGCTCCCCACTCTGTCTCTGGTGGAGCCTCTCACCGCCCCACACTTCTGACCTGTACCCAGTTCTGTGTGCATAAATAAACACATCTTTTTTTTTTTTTAAAAAGCGAAGATCACTCTTTAAAGAAATAGTGGGAGGTCCTCTGGTTAGATCACCTGTGAGCCTGTTGGCTGTGTGCTCTGAGACCTGCATACAGAAGAATGAACAGAGGAGACGTGCCTCGGCAGAGGTGGGGTGTGGGGGGTGGGCCGCTGGAGTCCTAACTGGAGGTGAGATGTCTCTGTTCAGAGGCATCCTAGTGGCTCGGAGAGATTCCTGGGGGGTTAAACCCTGACCAGGCAGACCTCCCCTCCCTCGCATCCCCGCGAAAAGCCTGGGCGTGGGGCCCTCACTAGGGCTGCGGGCCAGCTTGCCCACCAGCTCTGGTCTCACAACCACATCCCTCCTCCTCCCGGTTCTCAAAGTGTCAGTTTGCATTTCCCCAGTAAAATACTAATGATTTCCTTTCTGCTGAATCATTTGGTTTTGTTGCTATTATTTTCTTTCTTCTACTTTTTTGTTCATTTTTCGATTTCTTGAACTAACATTTACTTCATGAATTGTGATCTTTATTGTTTAAAAAATAAAAACACTGATGCCCTTAGTTTTCCTGTGAATACAGCTTTGGCCATATCCCAAAGGTTTGATTTACAGTGTTCTCATCCCTTCCCAAGTGCCTGTAAGTTCAGTGTCGATGATTTCTGATGGATACGTTTTAAGAAAGAATATTTTCTAAAATTTTCGAGTGGTTGCTCAAGCCCCACAGTATGGTCAGGTAATCCAGCCTGTACAAATTCTAAGTTTGGGATGATAGTGAGGCGTTCCTTAGGGCCTCGAACATAGCCAAGTCTTGTATATATTCCTTAGAATATATATTCTTAGTAGAGTACACAGCAATGTATAGGTTGCGTATACTTCTTCATATGTTTATGACATTATATATTCATTGTATACATTCCCATATAGCTGCTGTTCTAAGTTTTATCTTCAATGTTTTGATGAACATCTCATAACCTATATCATACATTACAGTTATCACCTAATATTTCATTTCTTTCTCTGTTAAGCATCCTTTTAAAGCAGCTATTAAGCTCAACAATTACAACTGTTTCATTCTCCATAACCTTCGGCTTTAGCTGGTTTCATTGTTTACAATAATTTTTCCTCTAACAAGTTTTGCCCTTTCTTGAATTATTCCACTTACTGGAATAATGAACCCGGCATTCATTATTTACTACACTGAATTTACTGCCATGGGGATACCGACTACAATGAATTAAGCCGCATAGACACGTCTTAGCCCCCCAAGTTTAGGTGGGGATTCGCCCTGCCCCCCACAGACGCTCAGTGAATGGTTTCCTCAAAGAGCCCAGAGCAAGCCCAGGCCAGCTGGCCTGTACCCGGGTCCCTCCTGTCCTCGGCCGGCTGTCTCTGTCGAGCTGTCTTTTCTAGACCGTCACCTAGTTGAAATCATACGGCTGATGGACTTCTTAGATGGTCTTCCTTCGCTTACTGACACACATTTCATGCTCCGAGAGCCAGTAGCGAGACCGGTGTTCATCCACCCACCCACCCACCCCCACCCAAGTGTGTGAAGCGCCTCCCCTTCACCTCAGCCTAGGAGACTTAGGACAGCCTCCCTGCCCCCACCTGATGGCCTGTTGGGGGATTTGTCTTCTTATTTTCACATCAGTTTCCTTTGTTTTTATATTATAAGCATTTGCAAAGGGATATGCACTTTATGATAAAATTCTAATGTTTAGAAGCCCCCCGGCCGCCTGCCAACCCCCCTCCCCTCCCCCCTCCCCCCAGGTGGGTGTGCTGTCTGTGGTGTCTCCGCCTGGGCGCCTCTCCCTGTGTTTGGGAGTAGATGTTTGTGTCCAGGAGGTGACGCCAGCAAGTCACCCAGACACACTGCCTTTCACAACCACCTGACCCACCTCCTTGTTTTAATGGCTTTGAGTATTCCAGAGTGGGCCAAAGTCACCCCCGCCGCAGGGAATTCCCAATTTTATTTTCGGTAGTTTCCAACTCTAGTATTTGCAGATGCAGGAAACAAAGCTTGAGGCTTGGTGCCTTTTCTAGGTCTACAGCAGGGGAGGGGTGGTGGAGACGTCAACCCTGTGGCTGGCTATGGGTTGTGGGGGGAGGAGGAAGGGGTGGAGGAGAAAGGAGGAGGAGGAGGAGGGAGGAGGGGGAGGAGGGGCTTCCACGGAGGCTCTGGATCCCAGAACACCCTGTTCATTGGACCAGCCCCTATTTCCCGCTGTTGGGGCCCCCTGCCTGCAGGCCTTTGCCCTGTGTGGACACATCAGTGCCACCTTTCCCCTGGTCCGGCTTCCTCCCGCCCTGCCATGGCCCAGTGTCCTGGCCATTCACATCTGTGTGTGTTCAGCCAGAAGGGACCCGAGAGGCCCTTCCCCACCCCTCGCTCGCTGGGGGCCCGAGAGCGGTTCAGTGAGGGGTGACTTGTCCAAGGCACGCCAGGAGGGGTTCCGGGCGCCTGCCGAGAGGCGCAACCTCAGACGCCCATCCTGCAGCGCACGTGCTGAGCGGGCCGCTTGGGCCCGGGGCGCCTGGCCGGGGCGCGGGGCGCTGGCTGCCTGCCGGCTTGGCGAGCTCTGACCCAGGACCTAAGGCTTTGAAGTCGCTGAGCGCCCTCTGAGTGCCCAAAGCACGAAGCCCTCCTCTGTGTACCTTTGCTTTTCTTTTTTAAACAAGTGATTTCTGAGGCGTGAGGTTCACAGAAAAGTTGAGCAGAAATTACAGACTTTCCTTATACCTCTGCCCCCCCACCCCAAGGAAAACGTCCTCTGCTCTCAAGAACCCGCAAGCCCGTATTTACTGCAATGATGAACCTTCATGGCGCACCGTAGTCTCCCCAAATCCAGCTCACTCTGGGTATCGGGCAAACATTTAATGATGTGCGTCTACCCCCAGCACCAGGCAGTCACTTCACCGCCTTCCACATCTCTGTGACCTGCCTGTTCATCTCTCCCTCCCCTAATCCCACACAGTGATGGCGACCACTGATATTTTTACTGTCTCTGTAGTGTTGCCTTTTCTAGAATGTCATCTAGTTGAAGTCAGACAGAATATGCAGACTTCTTAGATTGTCTTCTTTCACTTACTAAAACAAATTTCATGCTTCTAGTGTCCGTTGTGTGACCAGTATTCACCACCCAGCCATCCACCATCTACCCATCCACCCACCCATTCATCCATCCATCCTCCATCCATCCACCTACCCACCTACCCATCCATCCATCCACCCACCCATTCATCCATCCTCCATCCACCATCCACCCACCTATCCATCCACCATCCACCCACCCATCCATCCTTCACCCATCCATTCTCCATCCATCCACCTACCCATCTACCCATCCATCCATCCATCCATCCATCCATCCATCCATCCATCCATCCATCCATCTGTCATCTATCCACTCCTTCAGCAACTAAGGCCAGAGCCTGCTTTATGCTGGGCACAGTGTTTGGTGCAGGGGAAGCTCTATGAACGAAAAGACACCATCCCTGCTTTCATTCTGAGACTCAGAGGACAAGGTCCTTTGCCCTGGGGGCCCCTCACCACAAGGCAGCAGAAGCGAGAGGGGTAGCCCCAGCCCCCCTCTGACCTCTGCCCACCAGCACGTGAGCAGGGACCCCATGGCACTGCTGCTTCCTCTGTGTGTCCCCCCAGCCAGGTCTCTGGCGTTCAGTCTAACTTCAAGTCCTTCATCTCACCATCCAGCCTTGGCCAATCCTCTGAACCTTCCCTGTTTACAAACGACGGAGCCTGAGTCCCAAAGAGTCTGACGCATGTCCCCAGATGCTAAGCAAAGAGCTTTGCTGGGGTTTCGAAGACTCAGTTTCCCTGTCCGTATCGAGAAGGTTCTGGAACATATGATGGCGGATGTTTTGTGGGTTCAAGGTAGAACTTGGATGAGACTCTGAGGTCCTGCCTGTGGGGTCACATGGGCGCCTTCGTGTTTTCAAAAACACTCTGTTTTCCACTCTCCCCTCCGGCACCCTCTGCACGCAGAGAAAAAACAGCAAACTCTTCCCTCCCTCTCCTGAGGACGGAGGACTCTGCCTGTGAGTCGGACCACTGCAAGATCCCAGGAGCTTGCTGGGGTGCACAGGGGTGGCACCAGAGCTCTGAGGCTGCTCATTTGGCCCCCTGCCTTCTGAGCCTGACTCTCACTCTGAGAAAGAGGGAGGACTGGCCCAGGGCCCCCACTGCTCCACCCCTGGCCAAAACTCCCACTTCCTGTGGGCTGGCCCCTTGGGGCGTGACTCGGGAGGCACATCCTAACCTGCCTGGGAGCCACGCCCAGCACCTCCCCGACCTGAGGGAGCCTACTCAGGCCACCATTCACCTGACACCCTCGACAGCCACCGCACCTCATCTGTAGGGCTCAGGAGATGGGGAAAATCATTTGCTCAAAACCGACACCTGGAGGATGAGAGCAGGCTGACCCTGCCCAGCACTGGACACAAGGCACGGGTTCTGAAGCCCCTGCCCCCAGACAGGACAGCAGGGCACCAAGGCCCACACCCGCCTGAGTGCCACCGGTGCCACCACTGCCCGTCACCTGCACTCACAAATCCCCTGCTCTGTGGCCGGCCGCCACCGCTGGGTCACTTTGCAGACAGACGCTGAGGCTCAGAGGGGTTAAGTAACACATCAGGGGACTCAAGAGCCCAGCTGTGAATGCAAAGGCAGATGCCAGAGTCTCAAGCCTACACCCTCCCTGGTCACCAGGCTCTCTGCTGGCTGTTCTCGCCCGAGGTGTCCACCCTGTCTCCACAGATCAGCTCACTGCTGGCCCACACACAGTGGGCCTGTTTCCTCTGTCGCCTCCATTCACGGAGGAGACAAACCAGAGCAAGCAGGACAGTCGAGCCTGCGGGGCGCCCTTGTCACTTGCCGGGACTCGGGCAGGAAGTGAACCCTCTGAAGTACTCCTAGGACCCAGGCAAACTTCTGCCCAGCCTGGGAGTTGGCTCCGGTGCCACCCGCCCGCCTGCCCCCACCCGGCCCTGCCCCGCACCCACCTTGTCTGAGAGAGCCTCGGCCGCGTCCTCCCTGCGTGCGTCCAGCCGTCCAGGGCTGCCTTCCCAGTCCCACCGCCAGGGCAGGAGTGGCGGGACCAGCTCATCTTTCAAGGGCTGGGCAGTGATGTCATCGCCTCCTGGCACTTCCTCCCTCCACCTCCGAGCCTCTCCGCAGCCCTTTCCAGCATGCCCTGCTGAGGCCAGCTGGCACGCTGCCATGGGGGCTCCCCCTGCCCTGGAGCCCGCATGGGGGGTGGGGGCCACCCAAGGCGCAGCTTCCCAGTGACGCCCTGTATATCAGATCCTGTGGTGAGGGCCTTGGGCCGGTGATTTAACCTCTCTGAACTTTAAAATGTAGCCGATCGATCATGAAAATCTCAGAGGGGATGCGGTGAGGATTAAGGTCCGTCCTGACGCAGGTAACTCCTCCTATGCCAGGCACTTTCCCTTGCCCAGGGAAGGGGCCCAGGGGGGCCAGGGGGACTCTCGGGGGACCCAGGGCTCCAAAGCCCTGGACCACGTATGCCCTCGGTACCACCGGGCCATACTTGTTCTCAGTAAATGAAACAATGGGTGTGAATAGCAGGTGCATAGCAGCGCAGCGGAGGTGGAGGTCACAATACCAGGTATCTTCAGCTGGCACTAAGGTCAGCAGCTGGCATGATCCGTAAGTGAATACGCTTGTCTAATATAACACACACGACTTATCATTCACTTATCATTCCCTCTGTGGTGGTTTTGTGTCTGTATTTAGGCATCAACAGAGACTGGCCAGCTGGCCAGATAAGAGTTCTGACTTTTTATGCCTTGTTTGCTTCCCAAGGGAGAAGGGTGGGGGAACGTGGAGACATTTTCAGAGTGAAGCCCTTCCCTGTGCTGTATCGGGTGATGCATAGCGTTAGCACACCCCTGGGACACATCCTCTTCCTTCTTTTTTCATATTATGTTTATTGAGCTTGCTTTGGCTTACAATACTCTATATGAGTTAGGGGTACAGATTCACCCCTCCCAGACATGCTACCACATCACGCCCGCTGCCAAAAGTGTGCCACAATTACCCTCCACCATAGTGTATGGCATCCCTGCTCCCTGGCCCCTGCCTCGTCTGGTAGCCTAAAATCTGCAGTCATATTTCACGGGTTTGTGTTGGATTATTTTTGCCTTTTGTTTTCATTTTCCCCTCTATCTCCCACATACAAACGAAGTAATTTGGTGTTTATCTTTTCTCCTTCTGGTTTATTTCACTTAGCATAATCACCTCCAGTTCCACCTATTTTGTGGCGAAAGGCAACAGTTCATCTTATTTATGGCTGAGTAGTATTCCACTATATATACATATCGCATCTGAACCCCTCAGCTGTGGTTGAGCACTTGGGGTGTTGCTTGGCTTGTAAAGACTGTTATGATGATCACAGGAGTGCATGTGACCTTTCAAATGAATGCTTTTGTACTTTTTAGGTAGATATCTGAGTGGGTTCCTAGATCATATGGCAGATCTATTTTTAATATTTTGAGAAACCTCCGCACTGTTTTCCACAGGGCTGCATGGGTTCACCCTCCCACAGACAGTGTGCAAAAGGCTTTTTTCTCCACATCCGCACCAGTGTTTGTTTTTGGTGTTTTTGATCTAGACCGTTCTCGTGGGTGTGAGGTGGTGTCTCACTGTGGCTTTGATTTGTATTTCCCCCAGAATAATGATGATGAGTATCTTCTTGAGCCGCTTTCTGGCCATCTGAGACCTTCTCTGGAGAAGTGCCTGTTGAATTCTTCTGTCCATGTTTGATGGGGTTCTTTGTTTTCTTCTGTTGAGTTGTATGAGTTCTTTCTAGACTCTGGCTCTTAGCCCTTTCTCAGCCACATAGTGTTCAAATCCCTCC
This sequence comes from Condylura cristata, assembly GCF_000260355.1. Taxonomy (NCBI): domain Eukaryota; kingdom Metazoa; phylum Chordata; class Mammalia; order Eulipotyphla; family Talpidae; genus Condylura; species Condylura cristata. The sequence continues at coordinate 5,374,601 of NW_004567114.1, forward strand.
CCTCTAGTAGGAGACATGTAGCCATTTCTTTGGGGATGTCTGGAATGGTTTCCTTCCACGTCAACCCTGATCAGCTTTCTTGGCTTCCTTTTGGAGACTTACTGACAATCCACAGCACTTATCATTCCCAGAAGCTTAGAAGAAGGAATGTCCAGGGGCCTTTCATCAAAGCTACTTTTCAATTGTCTTGAAATCTTTCTTTCAATAGTGACCACATAGGTCTCATCTACTGGGGGAATCAATAGGAGGGTGAGACCACCACCCCTCATCTGTCTCCCTTCCCTGCACTTTCTCTGAACCACGTCTGTGTCCTGGGGCGTGTGCCTAACCCCATCACCACGGAGGTGGGGGACTGGAATCTGACAGTTTTGGGAGACTGAGGTACAGACTGGCTCGTCTGTGAGCTCAAGTCCTGCACTGACATGGCGCTCAGTTGACTCCTCACATCCTGACCCTTCTACCACATCTACCACCCTTCTTATCCTGAGCCCCGACTTTCCAGGTGGGGACAGGGCTCTGAGCAGCTGCCAGTGCCCAAAAGCCCTCTGAGCAGTGACAGGCCGCCACGTGTGCTTTCTCCAGGGGAGAGGAGCTGTGTCTTCACCAAGTGATCGAGAGGGCTTGCCTAACAAAAAGTTCTAGCTTTCACCTGAGTGTCCTTGTGTTGCACACTGCTCTCAAGAGAATCTTCTGATCTTATGAAGCAATCACCCACGCTGGCATGAAATACTGACATGTCCTTATTCATTCACTACCCACCCATCCACCTTCCTGCCCGCCCACCCATTTATTAGACAACCACCTAACTGGGCTGTGCATTGCGAGGCAGAGTGAGTGACTACAACTCACACGTGCCAGGAGGAACCTAACGCAGAGACGGGCTCACGGCTATGGGCAGCATCCAGGTGGGAAGTCCTTCCCCAAGGAGTCCCTGTGAACGCAACAGTAGCCCATGTTGATTTATTGATTGATGTCGATTCTCAGGTCTTTTGCGTTTCTTCATGTTGCTATGGAAAGTTTGGCTAAACCTTCCCGGAAGACCCCTATCGCCACCGACTTATTCAGCCCCTTGCCATCCAAGAGACTCGATGGGGCTTGCCGGCTGGGGGTGGGGAGCTCTGTCCTACCTGCACTGGGAGAGACTTAGAGGAGGGAATACGTTATCCCTGCTAACCCCAGTGGCCTCGCCAGCCACCTGGCCTCACAGGCTTTTCCAGTAGCCCCTCCCAGGGTGCCGAAAGCGTCAGAATCACGTTGCACTCCAGGCTTTTGCACGTGATACAGTCGCTGCCTGCAGCTTTTCCGATGCCCCTGACTGACATCACGTCTTGTCTGCTCTTGGCCTGTGCCCCCACCAGACCGTGAACTCCTCGGCGGGAGCCCCTGTACCCAATCGTTGCCTGGCATCCAGCACGTAGCCGGCACCCCGTGAGCACCTGCCGATGGAGTGAAGACACAGCCCAGCCTATGGGGAAAAGCCACGAAACCTAAAGTCCCTGGGGGTGAAGAAAAGCGCACTCAAAGCATAAAAGCGGATCATATGTGCGTGTGTGCACAGGCCTATGAATGTCTGCCCCTCCACCCTAATGTTCCGGAACATTCCTTCTGTTGTCTACATGAGCTCCGGGGCTGGAGCTCACGGGACCCCCCTGGGAAGGCCATTTCTACTGGCCTCAGTACTGGGCTATGCTTTTGTCCAGAACTTCCAGGTCCCCCCCAGAAAGCCAGCTCCTGTCCTCTGTCAGCCTCCTTGCCAAGGGCCGGTCTGTCCCACACGTCTCAGACACACCCGTCCCTGAAGCCTGCAGGGTGCGTCGAGAGTCAAGTGAGATTTTGATTTATAGCAACCGTGAGAGGCTGTCGTTTGGACTAGCAGGCAGAACGCCCTACCTGGAGCTCACCGGGCGCCTTCCTGGGCCCTGGCCTCCTCCCAGTCGGCTCTGCCAGCGCTGGCTGCCCACCACCCGGTGAGGATGGGTGCTCTGGTAGAAGCAATTAACTTCCCAAGTAAAAATGAGTGGATATGAAAATACCGCCCGCAGCTGCCGTTCCCTGGGGGTGCAGAGAGCGCCCCGCACGCCAGCGGACGCCAGCAGTCGACGCCTGGTCTCGTGGCTTGCACAGACATGTGGATTTCATTCTTGCCGGGACTGTGGAAAGGCTGCGAGAAGCCCATCTGTTTGCATTTTACTACTACTATATTTGAGATCAGATTTTTATTGATTTCCCACGTGGTTGCTAAGTTTGCTATGTCGGGAGCCTCGCCCGTATCTCGCCCACCCCCTACCTCGTCCCCCACTCTCTCCTCCGTCCCCCCAATAGCTGCATTTTTCAGGATTCAGGGCTCTTTTTGTTGTGTTTTGCCAGTTTGTGGTTTGCACTGAATGTCTTGATATGGGCTCCCCCTGCCCCCCAGTTTCCTTCTGATTTGGTTCAGAGGGAGCGGGAGCGGGAGCCCTTGCTAGTCCTCTGCAACCGTCACAGTGGGGAGCCGGAGCCAGGCTGGGCGCGGGAGGCCTGTCCCTCTGCCCATTTCCCTGCTGACCAGGGAGAGCTGGTGCTGGGCTCGGCAGGTTGACTTCACGCAGTGTGGTGGACGGAGCCCCGGCTCTGCCATCAGCCTGGCCGTGGTCCCTCACTCTGTCCTCGGCCCTGAGCTGTGGCCAGTAGGTCTGGAGAGGTGGTTACTCACTTCCTGCTGCTGGGGCGGGCGCTGGGGGCTTCCGAGACTGGGAAATCCTTAGGGCGAGAGGCGGAGGCTGGTTCCTGGCACCCCTAAGCCTGTCTCCTCCTCGAACTGGCTGCTAAGCCAGGATCCCCGGGGAAGTGGCTCTGCCGACAGGCTCCTCTTTCCTCCCGCTGGGCCTGGGCTCCAGCCTGGGCACTGGCTGTCTGATGAACTGGCCTGGAGCCCACCAGGCTGGCACAGGCCCGGGCCCCTCCTCTCGCTCCACTGCCTCCTCCTCTTTACCAGGAGACTGACGCTCAGAGAGGGGACTCACTCCAGAGAGCAGTGGAGTTGGGGTTCTCTTCACAGGACTAGAAGCACCACTGTCCTGCTGGGCTGCAGGCGGGGTGACTGACTGCAGTGTCAGGCTATGCGGAGGGAGGGCCAGCTGCACTGATCGCTCACCCTCCCTAGCCTATTGATAAACTCTGGTCCCTCCCCTTGGCTACCAGAGGTAGTGCTGTGGGCCCTATGCTTGGGGGTGGGGGGTTGGTAGGGAGGGCTTGGCATCTTGGCACCTGCGTAACCTGGCTGAGCCCACTGATGCCATATGTCTGCCCATCGATGCCTTCACCAACCAGGTCTCAGCCTCTGTCGACGCCTGCCAGAGCCTGAGCTGTGCCCTCCCGCCTCCTTTCCCCTCAGCCCTGCAGACTGACTCCATCTGCCTCCAGCCTAGCATGCACCTGTTCGGGGGGCCCCAGTTCTGTCTCTAATGCTTCACTTGCTGGCTGTGCTCCTGGACCCTGCCACTTTTTATTGCGGTGACTCCATGCCTTATGTTAGGCCCTTTAATCTATCAATTTCCCTTCCTGCATGGAGACACTCACCCTGCCTCACGAGGGACCTGAGATAAGACGTTGCCCTGCGCTGTTAAAGCAGCCGGCACACCGTGGGGTAAAGAGCAGAGGCCCCGGCCTCGACTCCCAGCTCGGCACTGCCGTGACAGCTTTAGGGACTAGTGCAACTCTCAAACACCAGCACCTTTGTCCTCTCTTCTCAGAGTGTGCATGTGAGCCGTCTCCCTCATCTCCCTTAAACAAACCGAGGTGAAGTTCATGCAACAAAACAAACCATTATAAAGCCTGCTGTTCCGGGCCATTTTGGACATTGGCAGTGCTGTCGGCCACCACTGCTGTCCCCTGGCACGGCCACTCCATCCTCTCCTTTCCCACTAGTCCTGACCACCATCCACCTGCTTCACATCTGAAGATGGACTTATTCTGGATTTTCACACCAATGGAATCACACAACATGGGGCCTTTGGGGTCTGGCTTCTTATATTCAGTGTTCTTAGGTCCATCTAGTCTGTAGCCAGTTGGTGCTTCACCCTGTTTAGGGGTGAGTAGTATTCTACCATCTGCACAGACCACATTTGCTTACCCAGTCACACCTGTGCACTGTGAGGCCTGTTCGGTGAGTTCCATGCTCGGGCAGTGGCCTGGGCTCCTGTTTCAGCCCTTTGGGGGATGTGTCAAAGAAGTGCCCACATGTGCAGTCACACACGGCAACAGCGAGGCGTGGCCCGACTGTTCTGCCCAGTGACACCCTCTCGCTTGTTTCCACTCACAGCCCGCTGGTGCTGTGTAGGGGTGGGGGAGGAGGGGGGAGACCTGGCCTGAGTTGGGGCCAGTGGTTCCGCTGAGGCCTTGGGCAACCTCCCACATCGACCGCAGCAAACTTACCCTCCCGGCGCTGGCCAGAGCGCTGGCATGCTCAGCGAGGGGCACCCCATGGGAATTTTCTAATGAGGTGGAGAGATTGCATCACCTTCTGGGGTTACCCAGCTGACCAGGCCGTGTTGTATCCAGGCCTTGCCCCAGCGCTCTGGCCTGTGCTGCCCAAGAGGCGGCCCCAGGCAGCCAGCCTTCCCCACGCGACCTCCTAGTGCCAGCTAGAACCAATTGTAGCCAAATTCCACCCCCAGCCTCCCAGGGAGAGGGAGCAGCGGGAAGGCCACAGTCTCCGCCAGGCGCCCAGCTCAGGGCCAGCCTGCTGCCCTTCGTGGCTGAGCGGTTCTCCTTCAGCTCTCCCTGGGGGCTGTTTTCAGGCCAGGCCCCGCCCTCACAACAGCTCACAGAGGCCGAGGCATCCTGAGGTGGGGTGGCCTCCACCGCAGAGCCGGTCAACCAGGGCTCCTGACTCTGGGCTCCAGAGCCAGGCCCCGCCAGGCAGGGTCCAGGTGTCCCCTCCAAGCCCCTGGTGGGGCTCGTGTCTCAGGTATCCAGGGAGGAAACCGAGGCTCTGAGAAGCAAGCTGTCCAGGCCGGCAGCAGCTCCACACGGCCCCCTGTGCCAGCCCTCACTGCGAGCCTCTCTCAGGCCCCTGCAGGGAGCCCCCAGGCTCCCTCCACCTTCATCCCTCTGCTGCTCTAAGGATTTTTTGCCTGCCATAAAGTTCACTCTTTGTAGTGTCTGGCCCTGTGGGTTCTGATCAAGGTAAAATCGTGGGTCCACCATCCTCGCCCGCCAGAGTGAAGCCCACCTCCGTGCGGCCTCACTGCTGTGGTCAGCTCGCCCGGGGCCTGCTGTCCAGCAGCTATGATCTGCTTCCTGTCCACGGGACCCTTAGGAAGGTAAGTGCCCTCCTGTGGCTTCTGCATCTACAATCAAGCTCAGCTCTAGGCCTCCACTCTCACCTGTGCTTCGCTGCCACGGGACATTGGCATGGCCGACTGCCCTCTGGGTCAGTCCTCTCCTCCCCAACTGCAGCCTCAGTAGCGCCTCCTCAGGAGCCTGGCACCCTGGCTCAGGGCGCCTTCTGCTCCCGCCTGTTATTCCGTGTTTCCCTGGGGGCTTTCTATGGCTCGTCCGTCCCATGAGCACTGCGGATGTGCTTGCTGGTGTGTCTGCGGTGAACTTGTGGTCCGTGAGGGCTGCACGTCAGTCCCTCACACACAGGAGGGCACACAGGAGGTGTTCAGCTGGATACCGTCGAACAGATGGAGGCCAAAGGTGGTGGTGAACCCAGTTTCTCTCTGCTCTCCCCATCAGTCCCAATTCCATTTCATCTTGTGGCCACTCCAGAATTCTTTTTTTTTTGTTACTATAATAATTTATTTTTACATATTTTTGTGCATTTTTCCATCTCAGTTGCAATGCCCTTGGGTTTCCCATCACCAAATCACCCATGTGCCCTCACCATAGTCCAGTGCATTTCCCTCCACTCCAGAATTCTTACTCGTCCGTCTGTCCACCCATCATCCCACCCACCTGCCTGTCCATCCAACCACACAGCCAGCCATCCGTCCGTCCGTCAGTCCATCACCATCTATCCATCCGTCTTTGTGCCCATGTGCCAGCCTGTGCTCACAGAGCTGGGGAGATTTGTCCCTGCTAGCTCATTGCCAAGATGAGAAACAGCCTCGTGCCTGGGTCAGACTGCCCAGGGAGGCCGTGTGTCCTATGGCTGGCTCCCCCTCCCACCCCCACCGGAATGGCGTGGGTCTAGTGTGTCTCCACGAGTCACAAAAACATGCTGGAGATGTGAGGGAGGAGTGTTCTATAACAGGGGTGCTCTGACCTCAGGGGGGCAGTAAGCCAGCAGGCCTGGTGTCCCACTCCATCCCTTGGCTCCCCCTTTCTAAATACCACCCCATCCTGACCCCTCAGGATGTTGGGATGGGAGCAGGATCTGGAGTTCCGTATTGCCAGAAATAGACGAGGGCCCTCCAGAGGCAGAGACCGCGTGGGTGGTGACGGGTCACCCTTCCGGGCACAGAGCTGCTTCTATTCCCAGACCAGGGTGAATCAGAGAATGAGGGAGTGAACTTTTCCTTTCCTCGAGGTCACCTTTTGTTGACCCCAGGGTTGATCTGAGGCTATTTTAGCAAATCTGATGGAAGCTGGGGTGAACGCTGTCAGGCCCTCCAGACGGACACGGTGCCAGCTCGTGGAAAGAGTGTGATAGATGCTGGCGGGCTGCGAAGCACATACAGCCCTGCTTGAGCACACAGGGCAGCTGGAAGCTGCGTCACGCAGAGGGCGACGCGGGTCTGGGTGTCCAAGGCCATGAGGCCCAACTCCAGTCTCGGGGTGGGTACGGGCCACCCCAAAGGCACCCTGTGTCCATGCTGTGTCGCCCCCGGCACAGACCGCGCTGAGAGCCCACAGTCCCCATCTCCCCCACGGCCCAGGTCAGTCCCTGGACGCCGGGCCACCCTGGGGCCGTCGGGGCGCTGGCAGCGGGGTGCTGGGGAGCTGGCTGCAGCAGCGTGTGCTCCTGGAGGGTCCCTGGGGCGCTCACCTGCTGCCTTCTGATTCACAGGCCCATGTGGGAGTGACCCGGCGGGAATCCTGGCCACGGGCCTGCACCCCCGGGCAAGACCTGACCATTCTCCAAGACTCCTTGGTAAGAAGCCGCACTGACCGTCAGGGGAGACCAAGGAGAGCAGCCATGTGTGTGACACCCTGGGGGACACCCCACACTTGGGCCAAATACTACCTTATTGCCAAGTCTGGGCCTTCGTGCTGTTCCCTGCAAGTGATCTTCACACCCACCTTACATGTGGCCACTTCCTCCTCCTGGCACGTATCAAGGGCAACACCGCCTCTTCTGGGCAGCCTTCCCGGGTGCCTTCCCGGAGCTCCTCTGAGTGCTGGCTGGGTCCCTGGGGGCACGTCCCTTGGTCAGGGCTGACCTAGGGACGGCTGCTGCCCACCCCAGGGGCCAGCTCGACAGACCTTTGTCTCACACTTCCGTGCCGCCCAGAGCTGGCCCTCTGAGCTGTGCCCTCCACCCCTGCCAGGAGGCCTTGAAGGACGGCTTCCCCACGCCACCAGGCTGACCCGGCTCCGGGACGCCCAGTGGCCGCCAGCACAGCCCCCCTGGGCTCCAGCCCCCCTGGGCTCCAGCCCCCAGTTCTCCGAGTAGCTTGTTCCTAGCGAACCCCACTCTCCCACTCAGACCACGTACACATCCTGCCCTGACTGAACCGCAGACTGGCCGAGACCTCTTGTCCCGAGACCACCTGCCGCCTTGCTTCAGCCCTCCCTTCCGCGCCCACGCCTCAGACCCCAAAGCCACACCTGCACTCGGGGCCCGCAGCTCACGGTGCGCGGGGTTTAAAGGAACGCCAGTGAACGAACGCCCCACTCTGTCCCTCTCGGGGCCTCCGCCCCCGACCGCGGCCCGCAGCCTGCAGCCATTGGCCCCTCCTGTTTTTCTGGCCTTGCCCTCTGCCCTCCACATGGACGGTTCTGATGCTGTCGACTTCCGCCTTTCCATCCCAGGTGCAACCCTCTGCACCCCCCACCCCCGTCTCTGTATGTACCCCCCCGGCCAGGTTGCCCATCAGTTCTCAAGCTGGGACACCTGTGGCCGGACAAGGTTCTCTGGTTGTGTTGTTACTGGGGAGTCAATTACGATTAGGCTTTGTGGGTTCCCGTAACAAATGGCCACAAACCGAGGACCTGAAACCACGGTGATGTCACCGCTCACAGTTCTGGGGACAGATGTCCCAAACCCAGGTGGCTAGTTTTTGGTGCCTCCAGCACCCTGGGTCACTCTGGCCACATCACGACCTCTGCCTCGTCCCAGCCTCGTCCCCGAGCGTCAGCTCTCCCTCCTCTGGGGCACTTGTAATGGGAGACAGGACACATTTGGCCAGGCAGAATAATCCGGTCATTTTCCCCCGTCTGCGAGACGCTTTTCCCAAATAAGGTCCCGTCCCCCGATGCTTTGGTGAGTCCCTCCCTTTGGTTGGCTTTTTGTTTTATCTTTCCAGAACTTCTACTTCTTAGAACTTGAGCCTTCTGGATTGAGTAACCTATAAACTTTTTTTACTCCTGTTCTTATTTTTGTTGTTCTTTTGGGCTCTTCCTTAATGTTATTTTCCCGCCCTCCTTTTGAACGTTTAAATGTTGGTTATCAGGTTTTCAGCTTTATCGAGGCTTCCTAGCCATGGCATAGACTGGGCACATTCAATAGTTTGATCCGTTTTCACACATGCAGGCCCTTTTGGAGACATCTTCTGAGTGCAAATTACTTGAGGGGCCCTCTGAATCCCTCACCCCCACCTCCACTCGCTTTACTTCTTGTTGTTACAGGTTAGTTTATGAGTTTTATAAAAATGGAATCATGCAACGTGTCTTCTTCTTTTCCCTGACTTTTATGAAACATGATCATTTCAAAATGCACTCATGTTGCTGTATGTACCGTGGGTTATTGTGTTTGGGGGGTGTCGGTGGCCATGCTGTGATGAGCTTGGGGGTGATTACAAAGATGCTGCTGGGAACAGCCACGTCCAAGACGTTGTGTGAACATGTCTCCTGTCTGCTGGTGTAGTTGGGTCACAGGGTAGCACCACACTCTACTTTTAAAGAAACTGCCAAACTGTTTTTCAAATTGCCTGTATATTCCCACCAGCAAGATACAAAAGTTCTAGTTGGTTCAGTTTTGCCAGGACTGGGCAAGGTGAATCTTTTTAATTTTAGCCATTTTCAATGGGGCATTGGGGTGTCTTTGGTTTGAATTTACATTTCTCTGATGGCTAATGATGTTGAACATCTTCCCATCCCTTTTTTGCCATCATATGTATATATTTGGGGTGTCTAGCTCTGACCTGACAGTGGCCCGGAGCACAGCCTGCATTAAGCTCATCTGCTTGGGAAGTGGGGATAGAAGGCAGTGAGGGAGGTGAGGTGCAGGGCAACACCCCAAGTCCTGTGAGGATGCAGATCAGATCCACAGCACCGATCTCAGCTAAAGGGACAGATGCACCAGGCGCAGGTCTCCTCCTCACCCCCAAATGCTTTTAAAATGTTAGTGGAGACACATTACCCCCAAAGGCATCCTTCTACAACACGCTCCAGTACTACACACACACACACACACACACACACACACACACACACACACACACACACACACAGTTAAATGGCTGTTCAACTCTTTTGTCTGTCTTTTTAAATGTTGTGAGTTCTTTATATATTCTAGATACAAGTACCATGGGCGCTAGCTATGTACAGTCAGGCGTCAATTAATGTTTTTATCAGTGATGATCTACATAGACCTCAGCGGTCGCAGTAGGCTGTAGCATCCAGCCAGGTGTGTCCTGGGCTCTCCTCCCTGGGTCTGTGTACTTGTGCCCTGTGGCGGTCACAAGACAGTGGGATCCCGAGTGACACAGTTCTCAGAACGCAGGTCCATCCTTAAGTGTAAGTGTACTTTGCAAAGATTTTTCTTCCAATCTCAAAGATGACATTCTTAATCTATAAGATCTTCATTTATCCCTGTTTCTATTTTGTAGCACCCTGTTCTTGTTGAATGGATGTCATGTTGTACCCTTATTAGGATTATTCATTTTAATTTAAAAAATGTCCTCTACCTTCTGCGTTGTTTGTTCTTGGTCTCTGGTTCTCTTTGCGGTTAGGTGAGCGGCCGTGCTCATGGCTGAGGCCCTGCCGTCTGGTTCTGTTGAAGAGTGAGCTGCTTTAGGTACTGCATACATACCTGGGCTGGCCTCAGTGACACGTGTGCATCGCGGAGGTTGCTTTGGGGAGACCCTTAACTGTCACCAGTCACTCGGTGGCCCAGAAGGGAGCCCCGCCATCCCTGCCTGGGGAGGCTGAGTCTCACCCTGGCCTTCTGGGGACAGTGTGGGGAGGGGTCAGAGGGAGCCAGTGTCCACTGTGCTAGGTCTTGCTGCCTCCTGTGCTGTCTAGCTTCATGCTTCTCTCCTACTCTCTCTTACTAATTTTTTCCCCAGAGAACAAACCTGTCTTGGTACTAAATGTGGCATGTGAAGGGAGGAGAAACTGCGGTGTCAGAGGGGGGACTTGGAACCCCACCATTTTGCAGAGAAATTTTCACCCTCCTCCCTGTTGATCCTGTGTCTAACATGTGGTATCCGGTACCTCAAGACACTCAGCCCCCTGGGTTCTGTGGTCCACTGGTATGTTTTAGGGTGCTCCTCTTTGTCTACTGGAGAAGCACTGTCCACTCATTTTGATTCTTCTGCTTTTCAAGTGCCAGCTGATCCAACTTGTTGTATCTCCTGCTTTCTTGTTCTTGTAGAGGGATGCCTTTGGGGGTAATGTCTCCCCTAACATTTTAAAAGCATTTGGGGATGATGAGGAGACCTGCGCCTGGTGCATCTGTCCCTTTAGCTGAGATCGGTGCTGTGGATCTGATCTGCATCCTCACGGGACTTGTTGGGGTGTTGCCCTGCACCTCACATCCCTCTTACCAAGCAGTGCCCCAGGAACCCTGTCAGGTCAGAACTAGATACCCCATCAGGGCCTGCAATGCTGACAAGAGTCTCCTCTGGGTTCCCATCTGTTGGTCTTGCACCACCCAAAACTTTCAAGCTCCCTCTCCCCTCTCACCCCGAGTGAAGCCTCTCTTGATATTTGACAAAGTCCCAGGAGGAGGGTCTGCTGTTTCCCACCACCCAGCCTTGCGACCACCCTCTCCGACCGGCCTGGATGTTATCTTGGGGTCACATCACTCTCCTTCTAGCCTGTCTCCACCAGCAGCCTGGTAGCCCCCACAAACACATCAAGCAGCCTCGCTCTTAGAACTCCCAGTACTCCTCATGGCGCCTGGACTTGACCCTTCTTCTTTCATGCCACGCTGCCCACCTGCCCTGTCATCCCAGGGAGACCGAGGACTCTTTTCATGATTGCTCTTTCAGGGTGTGTCCTGGGCTGGATTCTGGGCTTCTACAGCTTAACACCGAGCTTCACCTGGTGTCCACCCAGTGGGCGTGTCTGTGCCTAAAGATCTGGCCCAAAGTACCGGCCAGGGCTGAGATTGTCTTGGTCAACATTTTCCTTAACAGGGGCCTGAGCAAGGTGCTGCTTTCTTCAGTTCTGGAAGCTTCCAGCCTCAGTTCAGGGGCGCCTTTCTCCTGGTGGGGACTGTCGCCGCTGAAGTCTAAGCTGGCAGGCAGGGTGAGCTGCTTCCCAGATTGTGACTTCCAGGGACTGTTTCACCGCTTGAGCCTCTGCTCACCGGAGCAGGAAACAGATGTCCTTTATCTTCCCCAAACTGCTGTGCAATTTTTGCACCACGGCCAACAAAGGGCCACTTGGCCATGCAGTGCCAGTGTCCAGAGGACTCTGGAGAGCCATTCAGGTGAGCACAGCCGGCCACCCGGGCAACACTCTCAGTGAGCCCCCACACACTGCTGGTATTTGAGACAACAATGCCCCTCTTGCGTGAGGTGGCTATGGTGACAGTGTCTGTTCTTATTGATAAGGCTTAGCATGTCAATGTAGCCCACACGACCCTGCCTGCGTCCATGTGGGCGCATCTTGGTGTTACACAGTTAAGTTCAAAGCACAAACTTTTGTCTAGAGCGAGTTTTCAAAACCTGGACTCAAAGTCAATTTATGCTGTTCACAACAACCTGGGACGGAGGTGTGAGGATCCTGCTTTCCAGGTGGGGAAACCGAGGCTTAGGGAGGAACAGTCACCTGCCTCAGGTCACGCAATTAAAAGACAGAAAAGGGTCAGTTACTGGCCCCGTCCTGGGTCTCAGCGCCCATGGCCCAAGGCCCCGCCCAGGCCGGGAGCACTGAGGCCCGGCTAGTGGAGCCAGGCTGAGGGCCTGCGCAGGGCCCGGGCCGTTAGTCCCGGCCGATGCAGGAGGGCTGGACGAGGGCTTTTGCCGTGAAGAGGTGTTCCTGCAAGTGGGGGTCTGGCTCCTTCAGGGGCCCCCGTCAGGTTACCCCAAATTTTGGGAGGAGATTGCTGACTGGGAGGCACCAGTCATGTGCTGCTGCCAAGGGACCAGAGGCCTGCAGGGTGTGGCCTCGGGGGCCAGCGAGCCCTCCGGGGCTTCTCCAGACTTTTGGCTTGGAGCAACAGAGACCCCGCAGTTGGGTTACGCCTGAAAGGGACTTCCCGGAACTGCGGAGGGCCCTGGACCTCCGGCACTGGAGCTGGAGTCGGACCAGCGGCGTCCTCACTGCCTGTGAGGGGCAGGATCGGGAGGGGCCATCAGCACCCCAGAACCACGTGCCTTTGCAGACAGCACACTGGGCCCCACCCACAGCCCCGGGGCGTCTGAGTCCCTTCCTGAGAGAGGACTGGACCAGCTTGGGCACTTCCTTGGGCACCTGGGGGCTGGGGTGCCTTACTGGAGGGCCACACTGTGGGTGCTGGGCTTATTACCCCCACACCTCCTAAGAGGAGTCCGGCTGTGTCTCAGAAATGTCTGCCTGAGGGACAAGGGGGAGAATTGTCTCCCACAGTGGCGGAGGTCTCGGGCTGTCCCCGCTCAGATCTGAGAAGCAGGGCAGGCAGAGGGGAGGGTGTGCGGAGCCTGAGGCGCGGGCACCTGTCCATATAGAGAGGGTGGGGCCGCCTGGCCCTGGTGGCCACGGGTCCCTGAGACCTCCCCCTTCCCACCCGCCCCCAAACATGACTCGCTCCCTCAGTGGGGCCGGCCCTCTCCCGGTCTGCGTCTCCTGACTCTGCTTCCTCAGGCCACGGGTTGCCTCCTGGCTTCTGCGTTTGGTCCTCCCGCTGCGTCTGCAGGCGCGAGCTGGCTGGCTTCTCCAGAACGCGAGCCCAGAGCGCATGCCTGCGTTCCCACGGGAGCAGAGGTCCCCCCTCCGTTGTAGGGCTCAAGGAGAACCCCACCACTGGTGCCCCACAACTGTCCTCCCCAAGAGTGACTGGCAGGCAGAACCCCTGGAAGGCCACAGCCGTGCTGCACAGCAAGGGGACGAGGCTGCAGGTGAATCCCTGTTAATAATCAGCCGGGGCTTAAAAAGCGATTGTCTTCAGTCATCTGGCCTGATGGGATCCCCAGGGTCTGGAGATGTGGAAGACGTCAGTGTCAGAGGCGTGCGGTGGGAGAAGACTCCACCAGCCACGGCCGGCTTTGAAACTGGAGAGGGCTGCTAGCCATGGGGGCAGGCGGCGCTGGCCGCTGGAACGGCCGGGACCCGATGCGGTAACGGGAGAGGCGGCCAGGGGGAGGAGGGTCATGGCACCCTACGGCCTTCTTTTATGGGGCTGGAGGAGCCTAGCTTTCCCCCCGAAGCTCGGCAAGGCTGGCGCTGGCTGTCCCACGGAGCAGCCTGCCCTTTGGGCCCTTTCCTCCCCGTGAAGCTGGCCAAGCCCAGACCCCGCCTGCACCCCCTTACTGCTTCCCCCACCCCGCCAAACAGGGTGGCAGCAGAAAGCAGACTGTGGCCTACCAATGGCGGGCCAGTGCCTTCCTCTGCCTGTGCAGCAGGGGGAGGGAGCTGCCACCTGGGCCTGGAATCCTGCGGGAGGGAGCCTGAAGCCCCCCACCCCAAGGCGTGTGTCACCCCTCCTCCCCTCTCCGCCATCCCCTGAGGTGTGTGACACCCCTGCTCTGAGCCAAGTGGCCTGTCACCCAGGCTGCAGCATCCGGCTGTGAGGAGGAGAGAGAGTGCCGTGCAGGCCTGAGGTCCAGGTCAGAGGCCCCAGGGTCAGGGCTGCCCTTGGGGAAGAGGTCCTGGCAGGCCGCCATCTCCGAGCCCGCTTCCCCCAGCAAAGGCCGCCATGGGGGAGACGAGGCCCTGCCGGGGTCCCACCCCACTCACTGGGAAGTCCCCCACGTGGCGAGGCTGGGCCGCTGGACAAACGCCTGCGGAGCGAGCCTACGGTGGGTGGACGCCAAGACCTGGACGCAGCAGCGTGATCCCTGCGCGGCCTCTGGCGTCTCAGGCCCCAGCACCTCGGGCTTCCAGGCTGACCCCCCCCCCCACGTGGCGTTTTATCCAGGCGACCCCCCTCCTCGGCATTCCCTCTGTCAGCGCTCACGCCCCCTCTCAGTTCTTCAAGGTTAGTCTCTGGCAGCCAGCCGTATCCACTGGCCCCTCGGTCCTCAGCAGAACAGCAGGTTGTAACTCGCTCAGAACCAACCTCCCCTCCATGCCCAAGCTTGTCGCCCTATGTGTCCTGCCCTCGGCTCCCTAACCAGACTCTGTCCTCCCCTTAGGACGCCCATGATGGTTGTACCTGAAGGCCGAAAGACCAAGGTCCTGTACACCCGGCAGCTGGGAGGGGCCTGTCGGCCATTTGCCTCTTCTAGCCCGTTTCTCACCTGGGTGCTATGATAAAGGCCTCTCTGACTGGTGGGGGCATCGGTGGAGGAGGGAGGGAACAGACCACTTCAGAGAGCCCCCTCGCTCCCAAGAGTGAAGTCCAGGGGGGGTCTCCTGTGCCCTCAACATTGCAGCCCAGAGGAGCTGTCTGCAGGGGTGTCCCCTGCAGCCACGCAGGGCTGGGGTTCCTGCTGCTTGTCCCAATATCCCAGGCCCCGACGGGTCACACCAGCTTACGGGAGAGGGAAAGAGATCCTGGAGGACACATTCTTGTGACTTAAGTTCTAGCCCCCCAGTGCACCCTCATATCCACCTCAGCCCAGGAAAGCAGTCTAACCAGGCGGCTCGCACCCCCGGGCCCATCCATGACCAGACAGAGTGGGGGCCAGCCGGCCATCGTGGTCCCCACGCCCAGCGGCACAGGCGATGGCTCTGAGTCGGCCACTCTCCCCACCATTATTCTGAGGTGGGTGCTCAGGATTTCAGCCGTGAACTAGCCCCTCCCGTGACTGCTTTGTGTGTAGGGTGCAAGAACTTTGCGGAAAATAATTCGCCCAAAGGGAAGAAGACTTCATTCTCAGGTTCAAAGCAAAAATGGCCAGAGAGGGGTTGGGAGAAGACATTTGGAGCAAGCCTGCTGTCTGCCACCCCGTTCGAGCCCCGGCCAGAGTCCCCCAGTTCCCAAGCGGAGAGGCGCGTGTTGCCAGCCTTGAGGACCGTCCTGCTGGCCTGCCCAGCCGCCTCCTCACCCCGTGCTGCCCCCACCCCTGGGGTCCTCGGCAGGGGGTTTCACGGAGACTTTAAATCGGAGGCAGCCGAGGCGCTTTCCCAGAACTGCAGTGGACGCGAGAATGGTGGGTGGTGAGGAGGGTGCAGGTGGCTCCTCCTTGCCGGCCATGGGCGTCCTCGCCGGCTGGTGGGTGGCCGGAGGCCACTTCACTGTTACTCACGCCGCTGCGTCCCCACGTGGCCTTTCCCAGGCAGGACGCGATCGGTCAAAGGAAGCAGTGTGGCCGGTCGGTCCCACTCGTGGGCCCGAAGGAACCTTGCGACATCGGCGTCTGGATTTCTGACCGGGACGCGCCTGGTCCTTCCCCAGATCTGGCTGTGTGACTCTGCCTGGTCCCCCACCCCTCCGTCTTTCCTCTTAACATATGTCAGAAATGGTTTCTGTTGAGTAGAACCCAAAACCCAGCTGGAGCCAAGGAAACGTGATGTGAGTGTGTGTGACGAGAGTGTGCAAACGTGGGAGTCTATGTGTGCCGTGGGTGTGTATGGTTGCGCGTGTGTGTGTGTGTGTAAGAGCCCAGGGCTGACGCAGCTTCTGCCTCACGGGAATGGGAAGAAAGAGAAGCCCCGTCCCCTGGCCCTGTCTCCCTTCCAGGTGGCCGGGGCTGGTGTCGCGTGGTTTGTGCCTTAAGAGTTGCTTGGAGTGGGACAGCGAGGAGGGAATCCTGTCTCCAGGCAAGGAAGTCCTGGCCGTGGGAAGGCGCAGCCAGGCCAAGAAGCAGAGGAAACAGATGACGGGGTTGCTGAGCGGGGCCACAGGCAGCCTCACCTGGCAGGGACCTCACAGAGCGGCGGAGAGGTGAGACTTGGCGGTTGAGCTGGATGTTCAGTCTGGAAGGGGGGATGGCAGCTGGTGAGCTCTCCAGCCGCTGCGATGAGGGGCGCCCCTCGGGGTGCTAGGGGCCCGGCAGCAGAGAGCTGGGAGGGGCTGCAGAGAAGACAGTCCGGTGTGGGTGACAGGCTCACGCCACGGCAGGTGGCAGGGGTTGTGCAAGGATGGAGAAATCCCGGGGACAGCATGCGTCATCCGCCTGAACGCTGCGTGCTGAGGTCGGAGTGGGAGAGCAGGCCGCTCTTCGCACCCAGCTGCGCAACAGGCCTGGCTCCTGATGGACAGCCACGTGGTCGACTTTAACTCACAGCAGCCCTGTGCCGACCGGCCACGGGTCTCCGCTAGGGGTCCGGAGACCGCTGATAACTTGGTTCTCGCTGGTGAATTAGATTTTGGGGACGTCGCATTAATTATGCGATTTCACCAGTTATTGAGTGACGTCCGTGATGGAGGGTGGAAGGGGGGCTAGAACTGAGCCCCAGAACATATGGCAAAGTGTTCACAAAGGAATGTTAGCATGTTAGCTGAAGCAAGCAGCCTGCGGTAAACACACAACTGGATCACGCTTGTATCTACACACACAAGCTTATACCTGCACACACATATCTACACACAGACACACTTCTGTCTACACACACATACTCCCACTCACACCTACTCCCACCTACACACAGACACACTTCTATGTACAGATACACACATTCTTATACCTGTACACACATATCCACACGCAGACACACATCTACACACCAGTGCGCACTTGTCCTACGCGTGTTTAATCTTTTCTTTATATTTTCAGGGTTCTCTATAGTGAAAAGACGACTGCAGCGCTTTGAAAAATTAGTTGACTGATTTCTTTTTTCCTTAAAGTTAAGTGATTTGATTCCATAAAAGCTGGACACAGAGCCAAGGAAACTGGCCACGGACCTTGCGACGCACACTCGCCAGCAGGCGTGATTCCTGCCCCTGTGGCTACGGTTCTTTCTGGCTTCAGATGCCCCTGCACATGCCCTTGGCACACGTTGGTGCCACCGGTGCCCCTGTGGCTCCCAGGAGGCCCCGGGGCACGGACCCCCTGGACTTCGGGTTGGCCCGGCGTGTGCACCTGCAAACTCAGGAGTGACGTCACCTGGAACCTGTGCCCGCAGCTGGGCCTCGTCCCCAAGGGCCCCGGCGTCTGGTCAGCTCCTGTGGGAGACAGAAGCAGGGGCTTAGGGTGCACCCTCAGTTTCAGAAGCTCCTGGCAGTGAATGCCAGTGGCAGCCAGGTGACCACGGAGGCAAGAGGTTGCTGAGGCCGAGGACACGCAGGGGTCTGGAGAGCAAGGTCTGCTCTGGGACCAGGCCAGGCCCCCCAACCCAGGGTGTGCCCTCGAACCTCACTTCATAGCTGCCAGGCGGTGTGGTGCCTGGATGTGCCCTCCGAGCCACGTTCCTGCAGACAAGGGCTGTTAGCCCAGCTGGGAGCCCCGTGGGTCACGCAGATGGACTTTGGAGCAGGACAGGAACTCTGCAGGCGCGCACTGAGATTTATGGTTTGTGTACCTCAGGCCGGGGAGGTAAACAGGCCACGTCTACCAGCTGTGGACGGAGTCAGGATGTCCGTGCCAGAGCTGTGCCGCCAGGCTCTCTGAGCGGTTGCATGCGGTGCACACACACACGCACGCACACACACATGCACGCCCCTCTGCACACACGCACACACAACACACACTGTACACAGCACACACACACACCCATATACAGCACACACAGGCCCCAGCCTGCACACCACACACCATACACGGCACACACACACACACACACACACATACAACACCCATACACACATACAGAACACACATGCCCACCACACAGACATGTGCACACACACATAGTTACACAACGCCTCTCATGCCCCTCACACACCCCCCACACTCATATTACACAAACCACAAACATACACACGCACTTACACTCTCACTCCCACCCCTCCCACACACACGTACAGATATGTACAGCTTGGAGTTCAGCACACACACGCACACACACACCCTGCCTCTTCACAGGCTGTCGAGTCCCTGCCCCCGGGCACCTGCCTTCCTTACTAGTTTCCCTGCAGACCTGATGTCAGGGAACCTGACATTTTTGCTGAAATCCATTTAGAAGCTGGGGGAGGGGGATGAATGC